>NC_137198.1:32584971-32886889 GCF_960531495.2 Zeus faber | reverse complement strand
GAAAGCGGCTGGAATGACGGAGCCCTGCAGGACGTGTTCCAGCGTGCCCTGAACGACGAGTTGCGGGACGAGCTGGCACGGCGGGACGAGCCCACGGACCTGGACCAACTAGTGGAGACCTCAATCCGCCTGGACAACCGGCTACGGGAGCGCCATCGCGAGAGGGAGGGGGCGAGCCTCCAGTCCGTGCCTCCCGCCTGGGCGGCCACGCCCCAGTCTCCAGCGCCCGCTACTCTTGGGCGCCGCACAAGTCCCCCGACTCTCTCCGATGCCGAGCCAATGCAGCTTGGTCGCTCCCGGATCTACCCAGAGGAGCGAGCACGCCGCCTACAGACCGGTGCCTCTCTGTATTGCGGTCGGCTGGGACACCTCTGAGCCACCTGCCCGGTCCGGCCACGAGAGGGCGACTCCTCGGTAGGGCTACGCTCCGGCCGCTCCTTACCACGTCATCGCCCCTATGACTGCGCAATCAACCTCCTGCCAGGCGCCCCCCTCCCCTGCAGTCGCCTGTATAACGTCTCCCGGTCTGAACAGGAGGCCATGGAGACTCACATCCGCGACTCTCTCGCTGCCAGGATTACTCGTCCCTCGTTTTCTCCGCTAGGCGCAGGGTTCTTCTTTGTTGCGGAGAAGGACAAGACCCTCCGTCCTTGCGTCGATTTCAGGGGACTGAACGATATCACGATCAAAGACAAGTACCCCTTGCCCCTGATGGATTCAGTCTTCGTCCCCATCCAGGGGGCCACCCACTTTTCCAAGCTGGACCTCCGCAACGCTTACCACCTGGTCCGCATCCGCAAAGGGGATGAGTGGAAGACTGCCTTTAACACCCCGCTCGGTCACTTTGAGTACCTTGTTATGCCCTTTGGGCTGTCAAATGCCCCAGCGGTCTTCCAGGCCCTAATTAACGGGAGGTTAGCAACTAGCTTTCCCCGAGTTGCATCGCCGCGTCAGCCGCGTCAGCCGCGTCAGCCGCGTCAGCGATTGGCTCCCTTCCTAGTTCCTAGTTCCCAGTTCCAAGTTCCAAGTTCCTAGTTTATGTCTTGTTGTCTCGCCTTCCCTTCACCTGTCTGTCTCCGCTGGTCGACCAGGACTCTCCACCCAGCCTGGTTCCCCGTCTCTCCACCCGGATCCTGGACCCCATCTCCTGGTCATCATCGTCCCTGTCCTGCCCTGCTCCATCCCCCCCCGACCAGGTCCCTCCGGCCAGCTCCACCGTCCCGGTTAATAAACATCACTTTATTATTTGCCTGCCTCCCGTGTCCCTGTGTCGTGCGTTTGGGTTCCTCCCTGTTCTGGTCGTGACAGTACATCCAGTATGTATACACACACAGTCATGTTAACCTATACACTGTGGTTTAAACAGGACTACGTACTACCCATATGCACTCACAGCACTGTGTATATCCTCTCCCACCACACACATTCACATAACAAACCGTCCCGGCACACACACACACACACACACACACACACACAATGATGCAAGTCATATCAACACAGCTGAAGCCGCCTTGTGTTATGAATTCCTCTCATGCCGCAGCCTTCAGCTCTCCAGTAGCTCTCCAGCAGCTCCTCGTGTCCCAGCAGAGCTGCCGTGCAGTTGTTCTGCTGCTAAAGGCTGTCAACGTTCAGCGGGCGGACGCTCGTTTGCCCCCACCCTCCGAGCTCCCCTGCCATCCAGGGTCCTTCTGACCCCCCCCCCCCCCCCCTTTAGCAGGGAGCTTGCCATCCTGCTTCTGTGTGTGGCCAGAGTCCACCGCTGCACACATCCCCTGGCCGACACGGCCCGTTGTGTTGTTTTTTTTTTATAATAGGGGGGATAAACAAAGTGTGTGTGTGGCGGAACAATCTCACGGGTTACAGGGGCCAAGTTGGGTTCACCTGTCGACGATGACGAAGCCCGGCATTGACGTGCAAGCTTGGCGGCGGTAGTGGAGTCGGGTGGTGGGGGTAGGCAGACTCAGAGCTTTACAAGGAGCGGGGCCGGGAAATGTGGCGCACGGCTGAAGGCGACGTAGCTAAATCACCTCCACGGGGTGTTTACGGGGAAGGATCATTAGCGAGCTCGGCTACCTGCGTTACCCCTCGCTCTCCCTCCGTCAGCGTTTCGGCAGGAGTCCAGGGAGTCTGATGCCCTCATTAATAAAGATTACTATCTTATCCTACAATGAATAGTAGTAATTTTAATAATTATGCCGAACAGCGATAAACTTAATCTCATTAAATTAATGCCCAATCGTTCTTCTTTACAAAGAATAATCCACGTATTCATAATAATAAATAATAATTTGGTTATCAAAATGCGTCATTATAGACGTTTTTTTTAATATCTTAATGGTATATTTTGTACGATCACATTAGCATGATGTAATAATAATTTTGGGAATGCATTATTAAAATATATTAAAATAATTTATTTGGATGGAGTAATTTTTTGGAGAAGCTTCCGCATTGCGGGAGGAGAACGTCTGAGAGAAGCACACTATATTTACCCTATCTCCTCATGCCGTGACTGTGCCCAATATTGAAACAGCAGAAGAAGAACGGGGGCAATAAAATGGATATAGAGTAAGTGCACGAAAAAAAAATGTTTTAGAAAGTTAACTTTTCAATTGTTACACGTTTTTGCTGTTAAATGCTAGCAGTTTTGTGTTATAACACGATATAACACGGAGAGATTATGCATGCAAAAGTTAATGACTTTGTTTTATTTTATAAAGCCGTTTTTAACATGCACAGTATCTAGCTTTAGTTAAATGTGTGTTGGAGTGGAGTGTTAACTAGCATTTAGATTTAGTTTACTGTGTGTTGGTGCAGGGAGACGGTACTGTGAGAGAGAGACGGTTTTCAAACAGACAGACGGACCCGCTAGCTAAGTTTCACTTGATCGGTTCTCCACCAAAGCGTGCTGAGAGAGTCCGGACTGTTTTTTGCCAGTTTAGACTTTATTTGAAGGTACAATGGTACCTCGACTTATGACTGCATCTACTTACTAATCCAAGATACGATAGTCGCGAAAATTAGCATCGTCTTACGACTGACTGCTCCAAGATACGACCGTGGAAATTTGTAGTTGGCGCGTCGGCGTCAGTCAGCGGGCGACCTACATCGTGTGTGCACGTTGTTCGTGGCTTATCGATTTTTTTTTCATATTTACTGTGTTTGTGCTGTGCGTTTTGTTTTTTTGTTTTTTAACTTATGAAAGCAATATGTGCTCTCTGTCATTTGGGTGGGCCGGCTGTACAAGTGGTTGCCTGCTGAAATAGAATATTTTCTGCAATGATATCTGTTATCCTCGGGCAGTGCCTGACTTTAAGGATAAACAGTAAAAGATAACATTTATAAAGTCGCGATCATGTGGGACATCTGGAACAATCACAGCATCCCATTTTGCTGGTTCATACACATTGCTGTATGGAGGTGATTTAGCAGCATGAGAAATGTACCACTGCATTTTGGAGTCCTAAATAGTTGTAACTGGTTCTAATGTTGTGGCTGATCGGTGTGTATGTTGTTGTATGATGTTGTTGTGATTTTATTTTTTCCTATTGAAATAAAAAAAAAATGAAAGTCAAACCTGATTTTAAATTTCACTCATCCTTTGGTCATGAAATGGAAAAATAATTTTTCAATTTTGATTTTTGTATCTCCAAAAAAGCAAAATTTGAAAACCACTCATACCCCATTTTTTCCATTTCTGATTCTGAATTGAGAATAGAGTAACCAAAAGATACAGCGATTGAAAGACCTGGTCTACACTCCTAATTGTATTTGTCCTTTTACATTTCTATTTCTATCTTAGAAATCTCTGAGAGAAGGAGGTGGTTACCTGAGGAGGTCCATGCGGTGGAAAAGAACCTGAAGGCTTTCATTGAAAGTGGTAAAGTGCCGGGAAGGACTGAGTGTGATGCATGTATTAGAGCTTCACCTGAAGCTCTAAACCAGCGAAGCTGGACTGCATTGAAGTACTATGTAAAAAATCGTATCACTGCCATCCAATGCGAAAGTGCGAGAAGAATTTATTAATAGAGTTGTTAAAGCATTTGCTCAAACATGTTGGTTCACGTTGCTCAAAAATGTTGGTTCATTTGATGCAACTTCATTTTTGATGATGTTTGTGTTGTTCGTTGGCATCCTGAGTACCCAGGTATACACTGGAGTTCAACTAGTTATTGATTTTATCAGGCGAAAACATTGATAATTAGTAGTTAGGTGCAGTCAAAGGCCGCAAGTCAATTCATCTGCTGATAACAACTGACTCTACGGTGGCCAACGGGAAAACTCTACAACTAAAGAAAATACATGTAAATAGACAAAACGCAAGCAAATTTAGAAAATGTCATCATCAATTTGACAACACAGGCAACAACACAATGGAAAAGTTCACGAAGGAACAAACTTAAAATAAAAACATCAAGAAATGTTTGTGTATCATATCTGATATATTCCCCAAATGAAGTGTCCGTGGTGAATTGCTTTTAAGTTTGTTTCTGTGCAAATGTTTCCATTGTTTTGCATCTCTTGCCTGTGTTGTCAAATTGATGATGATGTTTTCTGAATTTGCTTGTGTTTTGTCTATTTGCAGTGAGTTTTCGTGCCGACCACCGTAGGGTAGGTTTTTATCAGCAGATTAATTGAAAATGGATAGTTAGGTGCAGGCAAAGGCCAAAGGTCAGGGTTTACCACCATACTACTCTTCCCCCGCGTGAATACATTGCACTTTTTCTTTGTTACAAAGCATATCAGGAGACTTACTAAGCCCTGTGTGAGCCCTTGTTTGTTTTCTTGTGCCATCTGCTCCTTTTTATTTTATAATAAATAATTGTAATTTTTTATCTACCTTTTGTACAGTGGGTGTAGGTTTATTCCCCGTTCGATTAAGTTTGGAAGAAAATATTATACTGTCAAAACCATCAAATTCAATAACAATTGATTCTGTGCTCTCTTTTAAAGTATATGTGGTATTTGTCATACTTATCTGGAAATCAATTGATGAACCGGTATTTAAGTCGAAAATGATCTGCATAATATGCTCAAATTTACTACATTTACTTACAGCGTGCCTAGGTAGAAAAATAATCTTTACTTTCCAATTTTTGATATGTTTAAGTGGTGTTGGCCTGAGGCCTGATTTCTTAAATTGGTTGTATATCCTTTCAAATTAATAATTGTACTTTTGGAAGGTTTATATTTTTCAATCAGAATCTGACCTATTGATTAAAAAAAGTGTTCAGTGTCAAAGTTTGCATGTCAATAGACCATAACATGGTGGGTCCCCTGTGTAATCAAAAAGTCAGGTGGGGTTCCCATGAGGCTCAAAAATTCAGGTCTAAAATCTTTTTGAGGGTTATCATTTTTTAAAGTAGTTTTTGTATCATCAAAAAATGATCCGTGATTTATGTACTCAACACTAAACGTTTTACGAGACACAAGGACGCGTTAGCATGGGGTATGCCACGTGAAAACCCCAGCATGCAATGGGGGGCGTACCTTCGTATTCCTGTCTATTATTTGTCCGCATTTTGTTAATTGTTTATATTCTTGTTATTTACATTTACATTTACATTTAGTCATTAAGCAGATGCTTTTATCCAAAGCGACTTACAAGGGAGAATAACATTCAAGCAACAGCTATTTCTCTACATTCTGCTGGTACTTGTAGAGTTAATTGACTAACCGATATGATGGTCTATAGACCAATCAATAGAAAAAATAGTTTCACCTTTACAGCCAGCAGTAAGGTTTTTGGATGCTTTAAATTGCAGTACACTTGTTCTAGAAAATGATCAGTTTCTAAGTTATGGAGCCATTTCAAAATGTTATTGTCGAATTAGTGTCTTGTGCTGTTCTTATTTATCTATTGTGCCTCAACACTTTTAGAAGCCTCGTGGAAAGTCAGTAGTATTTATTTTGGGTTTTTGTCTGTTAAGAAACAGGTGATCACCAGAAAGTGCGCCTGTAGCCAATTTCCACCGTGACTGGACGAAGCCACAAGCTGGTCATTACAGCAGAGTCTCCAGATAAGAAGGTATTTTTGTTTGATTATTTATGAACAATACTTGAAGACAAAAGTTGTGATTTTCATGAAAAAAAAAGACTTTCTATGTTTCTAGTTTGTACTTCTTGTTGGTGACTCCCATCTACGGAGCATTGTGGATGGATTTGTGAAGATGCCAGGGGACCGAGGTACTGAATGCTTTTTTGTCTCGGAGACCTGACGCAGTTTGTGTTGTAGCCCCTAGCAGCGACTTGACGGCCAGCAGGACCATCGACGAGGCAGCAGTAGACTTTCGCAGCCTCCTGGTCAGTGTCTGCAGTCGCTGGCCAAAGTTACGCTTCATGTTTAGTACATTTTTGGTAGTATTGGTACTATTAATACTTTTGCTTTGTGAGCTCTGCAGAACATATTTTACATTTTGAAAACAAATGTACTGTAATAAACACCTTTTTTTTTTTGTGTGTTTGTATAGGTGTTTGTCCTGGACTTCCTTCCGCGTCTGACTATTTGCTCCGTGAGGAATACCATCCTGTGGCGGCATGCATGGGAAGCATATTTTAATTTTAGTACAGTTAAATGTATAACGGAGTATATATTTTTAGACAAACCAATTCAATAAATATTTCTAATGAACAAAGTTGACATCTATGTATGCATATTTCTATTCGTCCTAATCGTTGTTTTAAGGCATCAAGTACTTTTCTGCAGCCAACCACTTCCCATTGAACCACCCAGAGCTGTGAAGCAGAGATGGTGTAAGTACAATTGTACAATTTGTTGTCATGTCACGTGATGGCTATTTTATGAATAACTTTGCTATGTTGTGAAACCATGGCCCTGTGACATTGCTGTGAAATGCTGCTTATCGCCAACTGGAGACAACAGCGCCGCCAACAGCACGAAAGTCAAAGGTTTCTCCCGGCAGGTCACTTCCAACATTCTCTCCAAAAGTGGTTGTGAAGGGAGAGCTCATCGTGCCTCATCCTTCACCTAACCCTTTTGAGTGGAGACTGGTTGGAAGGGGCAGAAAGATAATCGGTTGCACACTGTTATTGTTGGGGTAAGACCCTCTGGAAACTGTGATAGTCTCTGATATTCACTCAAAGTGTACCGATTTTCATTAAACAATTTTAATATGTTTGTTATGAAACATATGGACATTAACACACACACACACACACACACACACACATGTCTAACACACTTTAATTAACTGAACAACTTACCAGTGAGCGCTCCGGGCTACAGTTGATTCTGCTGTCGGCTCCCCTCAACCGTCCTCTATTGTTTTGTATCCAGGAGATTTTCTGCAGTTTGTTGGTTTTTTTATTCTCTTTTTAGTTAGTAGTTTAGTTTAGTTTAGTTTAGTTTAGTAGTTAGTGCTTTTAGTTGGCCTTTTGTCAAGACATTGTCTTAAATCGACATTTTGCTCTATGATTTCACAGGTGGACACAACACCAGTAGCGTCGCCGGAATGATCCATCCCGTTATCAACTTGTTCCATCGCATCTTTCTAGCGCTGTCCAGTGTGGAGAATTTTATATTGTTTTTATATCAACAATTGTATATCAATTTTATATCAAGAAAATTTTGCTTTGCTTACATGGGAAAGCCACGGTGGGACATTGGCAGAAAGCTACTGCCTCCAAGAGGACACTGGGAACGGAGCAGGTTTGCTTTGTTCGTTGTTTTTCTTCTTTTTTCAATGACATTTTTGATAGTAGTACTTCATTTTAGTTTTATTTTGTCCATGCATTCCATTCTCTTGCTTTTTTTTAGGGGAAGGCAGCACCAACCGTTGTGGAGGTGTCTTCAAAGCCACACCTGCCAGTGATGTGCCAGTTCTTGTGAAGGAATAGCAGCGCTCTCAAACATTTGTCAAAGGTCAGAGTGATGCTGCTCCTTATTATCCTGATATGGAGAGTGCTACAGTGTTTTCTGATGTTGCAGCAGAGCTTGACGCTAGCAGTTCTGTCATGGGAACAATTGATGTCACTTCTATCAGCGGAACAGGTGATAGCTGAGAACATTTTTTAACAAAGAAAAACGTAGAACACTTTCAGTGCCGGGAAAGCATACGTTGAGTGTTTACACAAATGGTCCTTTTACGATCTAGAAAAACTGAGATAACGACTAAAACTTTCGTGACAGTGATATACAGGAATGTAAGATCTCCTGTGAAAGAGTCGGGCGTCACCAAACAAACATATGCCTCAGCATTCAGACATCACTTGGTGGTAGAATTATATCATTCATTAACATTGATCATCATTTTTCTCTCACACTCCCTTCTGTTGTTCCCAGTGGAATGATACAAAAGGAAAATGCAATAATGCTTAAGTATAATATAATTGAGGCAAAGGGATCAGAAAATGATGTATAAATTGAGTACAATACATTTATACAGAGATATTGTTTTATCTGTGTCCTTTTGATGGAGGGGCCAAGGAAAATGATGACCATATAACAAGGTGGGAAGTGGCCAGGTGTAATCAAATGTGGAGCAGAAGTCCAGCGGTGGAGCCGTCTGTGGGGCGCCAATGTTGGTGTAGAAAGCCCCTTCGAAAGCTGCTTCCAAAACACACATTTCTTCGGCTGTGGTAAGGGGAATGGCAGTAACCCAAGTAGCCTATGTAGGTATGGTTGAAGTGGTTCCATCGCAGTTGCAGGGTGAGCAGCGTTCAGCGTACACTCACGTTGTCTCCTCAACGAGTACCTAGAGGGGAGTAGGAACTTTCTTGCGATGAGATACGTGTATCCATATTGGTCGTTTTACCACCTTAACTGCTGCTGCACTGGTGCGGGTCCCTAACCCTGCTGGAAAGGTCCTAGGAATCTGGCAGAGTTCCAGCTTTTCCTCTGTAAGTCGCGATCACCACCCATTCACCTGGTCAGCGGCCGTGTAGAGGTCCTTCAAGTGGGACGGGTAGGGCTGCTTTGACCTGGGCACATAGACTTAAACACTTGGGTGAGAGACACATTTTGACAACATTGTTTGGTATAGGTCCAAGATTGTTAAATGGGCGTTAAATAGTTGAATAGCAGACTACAGGCTCAGTACAAAAATGAATGTATGCACACTCGTGTAACAACAGAATAATATTATCACAATGTCTAATATGTAGGAGATAATAGGCGGCCATTTTGACACGCCCATGCATGGCACCACTAGAATATCAAATGACACACTGGGACTGACGAGTGTGCAAAGATTTGTGAATTTCCAAGTATCTTTTGGAACATGAAATTGTACGTGTTGCCACGCCCACACCGTGTGCCAAAATATATATGTATTTTAATAAGTTTTAGCTGTGAAGGTGTCTTGTAGACACTCGTCAAGTTTGAAGTCGATCCGATAAATCGCCAAGGAGGAGTTTCGCGAAAGTACAAAGCATAAATATGACTAAAAAGTCAGGAAAATTCAAAATGGCCGACTTCCTGTTGGGTTTCCGTCATGGCGGAAATATATATTTTTTCCAAGTCTAGAGAGGTTACAAATGTGTACCGAATTTTGGGAGTTTACGTGGAAAAAGGTGAATAGGTCAGAAAATTATTATTTTATTTTCTAGGGTGGCGTGGCAACACGTAAAATTTCATGTTCCAAAGATACTAATTCACGAAACTTTGCGCACTTGTTAGTCCCAGTGTGGCAATTGATATTGTATGAGTTGCCTGCATGGGCGTGGCAAAATGGCCCGACACACCCTGTTGAAAATTTCAAAACATCAAACCTATTCACTTTTTACCATGAAATTAACAAAATTCGGGACACTTTTGTAACTTCTTGGATTAAATGTGTAATTTTAGTCACTTTCCGTTCATTTTCTCACTTTGTACTTTCGTAAACTCCTCCGAGGCCATTTATCTGGCTTCAAACTTGGCGAGTGTCTACAAGACACCTTCACGATTAAAAGATATTAAAAAAAATAATAATTGTCACACGATGTGGCCGTGGCAAAGCGTTGGATTTCGTGTTCCAAAAAAAGCTGTGTTTTTGTAATATTTTATCCACTTTTTATGCTTTGTACTTTCGTGAACTTCTCCTGGGGGATTTTTTGGATTGAGACTCATTGGGGATTAAAAGTTATTAAAACATTTTTTTTTCGTCACGATGCGGGTGTGGCAACGCGTTGAATTTTATGTTAAAAAAAACAGTTTACGTGACTTTTGGGGCCTTGAGAAACTACAAAATTATTGCAAAACTTTGCACACTCTTCAGTCCCAGTGTGGCATTTAATATTCTATGGGTCCTATACATGGGCGTGTCAAAATGATCAACTAGATCCAGTTATCGTGGATGAGGATGTCGGGGTCCTGGTGCTGGGGAAAGGAGGCCCATACCTATAGCAACATAGGTGTCGCCACATTCCTTCTGTCTCAATGCCATGTACGCTTGTATTTCTGGTTTTCCCAACGCAGTCATGATGCATTTTTCACTAGAGTACAAATGCATGGTATACAACAACATCCACATACAATTAACAGAGCAGCAATGATAGCAACGTTGATTATGCATGATAAAATGAGGCCTTTTCATTTGGAAAACATAGAGTCCAACCAACCAGTGATGTGATCATCCATTCCTGCATTTTCTTTTAGTTCTACGCTCCGTGAGTGGAGTAGCAATTCCTCCTACTGGTTCCTGTGTTTATAAGCACATTACTCCATGCCCCACAATCAATATGGGTACCTTAAACCTCGTCCAGCCACCAGTCACTTGTTAGTCTAGGGTTGGTGGACCACGCATATTTCTCATTCCACTGGTACTGCTCCTACCCTGTGGAATCACACTTTATTATGGAACAGAAATCAACATTGAATGCCAGGATTTGTCCTTCATAGGCATAAATGACAAGAACTGTTTCTTTCATTCGGCCCCACTCTTTGACCTTTGTCATATACTGGTCATACGATAATTGGGGTCCCACTTGGTAAGAATATGTATACTGTGTAGGGTCCAGGACTTCTCCTAGGGTAAACAAAAAAAATATTATTATTTTTTTACATGGTTAATTACAGAATGCTTACGTCTTTCAGCTGGATCCTTGTTTCTGTGAGAGTTCTTGCGGGTGGGGTGACAGGGGCGCAGTGGGAGAGGTGGTGACAGGGAGCACCAGTTTTATTTTTGAGCTTTACTGCATGTGAGGTGGCCAACACTACCTCCCAAGGTCCAGTCCACCTTGGCTCAGGCCACTTCTGTTTGTGGACCTTGATGTGGACCCAGTCTCCGGGGCTGACCACCAGGGTGTGGGGCAGTCTGGGGCAGTGTTCTTGACCTGTGAATACAAAACTCGAGATACTGCGGTTAGTGCTTTGACATATTCAGGTAAACCTTCCTGGAAATCATCAAAAGCGGGTGATTTAGCTGGTAGGTTGTGAGGACCTGGCATGGGGCGGCCTGTTAATATCTCGTGTGGGCTAAGATGTGTTTGACTATGGGGAGAGGTCTCGCATGGACATTAATGCTAGGGGTAGGGCATCTACCCACGTTAGTTTAGTCGTTTTTGTGATGTTCTGTAGAGACATACTGAGTTGCTGTTTTGTCTCTATCAGCACCTTGGCCATTTTTTCTTTCAACGTCTGGTTTGCACTTTCAACTAGGCCTTTTGACTGGGGGTGATAGACTGAACCAGATCTATGGGAGATACCTAATGCCTGTTCTACCTGGCTGAGTTTTTTATCGCTGGTAAAATGAGATCCATTGTCCGAGCAGATAACTGTGGGGTAACCCCACCGAGGAATGCGTTTTTTCCATAACCATTTAATCACAGATACTGCATCCTCTCTTTTGCAAGGGACTGCTTCTACCCATTTGGAGAATCGATCTACCATCACGAGTAGGTATCTGTACCCTTGTACTCTGTTGTCCCTGCCCATGCCGGTGTAATCTATGCATATTTCTCTGAAGGGGTAGGGGGGCACTGAGAATGTTCCCAAAGGTCTTTGGTAGACTGTCTTCTTATTTAGCTCGTGACAGACGACGCATTCTGCAATATGGTTGGCCACCATTTCCTCCAGGTAGGGATGCCACCAGTCCTGTTTGAGCCTGTTGGTGGTTCTTTTGGGTCCTTCATGAGTCTGTCCATGTGCATCCTTGATGAGGTAGACCAGGAGTGCGGCTGGTGCTATGGGCGCCCATCGTGGCTTCTCCATAGGCCGCTGGTGCATGTGGCTCCTTTCTTCTGCCACTGCGAGTGTTCGTTCCATTTCGCTTCTTTCTGCACTTCTTTCAGATGTTCCTCTGACAAATTGAGGGCGTTGTCTTCAGTAAATACAATCATCATTGCTGCGCTTTCTTTTAGGTTCCCTCCTGCTTCTTTTGCTGCTGTGTCGGCTGCGTTTGAATTTCCTTTGGAGTGTCCTTTGCATTTGATGATCTGGATTTTTCGGGGGAGATGTATAGCTTCCAGGAGGGCGAGTATGAGGTCTTTGTGTTTTACCGGGGCTCCTGCTGACGTTTGGAGTCCTCTTTTCATCCATATGGCTACATCCACGTGAGCTGCAGCGTGTGCGTATGCTGAGTCGGTGAATATGTTTGCATTTTTGTTTTTTGAGATTTTTAATGCTTTCACCGAGGCGTCGAGTTCTGCTTTTTGTGCTGATGCTGGTTGTTCTATCATCCCACTTCTTAGGGTGACGTGGTGTCCATTAATTTGTTGAATGGCTGCGTATGATGCTCTATTTCCCTCTTCTTCTTTGAAACAACAACCATCTATAAACAGGACAATTTCTGCATCGGGGTCAGATGTTCCATCCAAGTCTGTGCGGCCCTTTGCTTCCAGTTTCATGAGCTGTACGCAGTCATGGGTGCCATCTGCATACTGTAGTCCGCCGGCCAAGTTGATTCCATCGGCTGTGTACAAGACATTGTCTCTTTCCAGGGTGACATGCAAGCGCATCTTGTGTTTTGGTGTGGTAAAGGTGAAATCCGTTTGATCGAGGTAGGATTTGACTCCATGAGTGGTATGCACGATGGTGGGGTGGTAGAAAGTAATGTGGTCGGTTCTCGTAGGGCGTGTGCGATGGCAGCCGTGTGTCGTCCACATCCGGAGAGTCCATGTTCCACTGTGTCGAGTTTGCAACTGTGGTGAGCCAGGATCGCGCGCTCACCGTGTCGAGGCTGCCAGAGCACAGCTTGACAATTCCGTGCTTTTCAGTAACGTCCAAATGGAACGAGGAAGAGATGTCTGGGGTGCATAGGTGTTCGGCCTTCCCCATGAGTTGTTTCAATCTTATGAACGCTTCCTCCGCACTTGTGGTCCAGTTGAGTGGTGCCTTGACGTTCCGATGGCCAGCTTCCGCAATGGGTTCGCGTGGGGGAACAGTGTGGTCCACATAATCAGCTATGTGGTGTCTGCTATAGCCAGTGAGTCCCAGGAATGCTAGCATTTGCTGCACGGTGGTGGGTTTAGGGTACTGGAGCATTGCCTGTTGTCTTTCCGGGTTGATGTATCTCTTATCTCCCGTGATCCTTTTTCCGAGGAATACCACTTCTGTGCGGCAGACCTGTGCTTTTTCCTTCCTGATTTTGTAGCCACATTTTGCGATGCGCCGTAGCAGGGATTTGGTGGCCGTGAGGCAATTTTCTACTGTGGTGATGTCCATGAGGATGTCGTCGACATACTGGATGAGTAGGAGTTCCTTGAGATCTGCCTTCAGGCAGGCGTTGAATATGGTTGGCGTGCATGTGAATCCTCGTAGCATTCTTGTGTAGGTCTAAGAGCATTTTTTAAATGTGAATGCAAACATATCTTGACTTTCTTTGGCCAAGGGGAGGCCAAAAAATGCGTTGGCCAGGTCGATGACGGTGAAAAATTGATGACTCGGGGAGCCTGCATGCAGGGCGACATGGGGGTTGGGCACTTTTTCAGTAATGGGTTGGACCACCTGGTTGATACGTCGCAGATCGTGGACCAGGCGCCATGAGTGTCCTCCAGCCTTGGGTACTGGTAGAATTTGTGTGTTCCACGGTGAATCCGCTGGTCGTAGAACTCCTGCTTGTAAGAGGCCTTCAATGGTGGAGGCTATTCGAGCAGCTGCCTCGGGCTTGACCTTGTACTGACCTTGCCAAATGGGCACAGCGTGGGCTTTCACTTTGATGTGTATATTGTGGTGTGGTGTGCAGCCAACGTGATAGGGGCCGGTGGTCCAGAGGGTTGGCGGTAGTTGGGCGAACATTTCTGCTGCCAGGGGGTGTTCGCCTCCTTGATAAGTTCTTTCCAGGACATTTCTTTCATATATGCCTTGTTCGTAGCTGTTGTGTCCTATTCTCCAAACCGATTTGTCTGGCGTGTGTTGCAACAGGGGGTTCGTTGTGGGGACCCAGGTGGGTTGGCGAGGGCTCTTTTGACCATGGGGCCCAATTGTTTGGCTGCATGGTTGGCTTCTACGGCTAGGGTCACATGTGGAACTGCGGTGTCGTGAAGTAGATACCAGGATTGTTGGTCTGGTGTCAGGCGGACCGCTGCTGCAACTCCTTCGTGGCCCAGATAGAAGTCTGTTGTCTGGAGTCGTTCTTGTCGTCCCTCCTTTTTCGCTTCCCAGCCTTCGTCATAGATGTCATCACGGTGGCGTGTGAAACAGAGAGTGCAGTGTACAGGTCCAGCATCGACTTTTTCCAGAGTTGGTAGGTTTACAAAATGCCACCAGCCGGTGAGTGTGGGGTCGGGGGTGGTATCAGGAGTTCCACCTAAGACGAGTATACGTTCGAGGGGTATTAGCTCTTCTTTTGGCTCAGAGAAACTAACTTCCAGACCGTGGAGGTTACATATCACAGATGCCCCTGTTCTTCGGAGAAGGTCCCTTCCCATTAGGTTGGTGGGGCAGCTTGGTGAGTAGAGGTATTGGTGTCTGACTTTGTGAGGACCTATCTTGGTAGGGAGGGGTGCGGTGAAGGACTTGTGTCGTCCCAGAGAATCCAACAGTCCGTAATTTCCGAGTGGATAGTTGTATGTAGTACGTAGTATGTTGCCGGCCAGGTTCTTCAAGCAAGACACGTGACAGTGACAGTGACAGTAATTCCTTGGAGTGACAGTGATTCCTTGGATTGTACATGGCACTACTGGTTCGGCATTTATTTTTGTCTGTACCACCACTTCCATGTCCCCTGGGCGCCTCTATGCTCCATGCCATGGCGGGGTGTCCATGCGGGGTCCTCCCTTTCCTCTCGAGGAAGCTCCTCTTCCTCTCTGAGGGGGGCGGTAGGATCCTCTATATAATTGCTGGGGTTGTTGGTTCTGGGGGCATTCCCTTGCCCAGTGGTCACTTTGGCCACAGATGAAACATCCTGTAGTTTTCTCGGGTCCTCCCCATCCTCTAGAGGATTGGAATTGTCCTCTCCCTCTCAGTTGCTGCCATTGGGGGGGGCCTTGGGGGTATGAGGGTGCGGGGGCCCCTGGATACTGCCGCTGGGGATATTCATAGGGAGTCCAGGCCTGCTGCCATTGGGGTAGGTGCTGGGCTGGTGGGTAGGCGGGGGTTACAGTTAGGGGCTGTGGTCCTGTCCATTGTAGTGGCGCGGTTTGGGGCGGGGCCTGTGCTTCAGGGGTGGTGACTACTGCTTGCACAGTTGCTTTCTTCTTTTTGTCCGTATTGACTTCATCTTCCAGTTTTTTTACCTGCATTTTTAGTAGTCTGGTTTGTATGGAATCTTTCTCCAGGAATTCGTCTTCTTGCTTTTTGATGTGTCTTTCCAGGTGATGGATGAGATGGCTCTCCCACTGTCTCTCGGTCATGTCTGACAGTCAAACTGTGTCTGCGAGCTACAGCCTGACATCTCCTGGGAGGCCATTTTGGCATTTGGCATCTGCATGTACATGGGGAGACCCACTAGGCAGGGGTCATGACGTTCTACAGTGCTATCACTCCAGAGCTCCTTTGCTCATGTGAGATAGGCGTGTGGTTCTTCCCCATTTTTAAATCTCAGGCCTGCCAGGGCCACTGTGTTGCGTCTGGTCGGCCAGGTTTCTCTCATGGCTGTCCATATGTCATTCCGCATGTGGTCGAATGGGTGCTCGTGTGCCATGGTGAGGGTTCTAACTTCTCTTTCCAGGGAGGTCAGGGTGATGTTTCCTGCTGTGGCGCGGAGAATGGCTCGCACATCTCTTAGGGCTAGTGTGTCAGCCGCTGTGTGGTTTTCGAAGATTCGGATCCATGCTGCAGCTCCTTTGTCCAACGCTGATAGGTTGCCTTTGAGGGCCTGCATGTCGCGGTGGTACCAGGGAACAAATGTTTCTCTTTTGGCGGACTGCTTTTGTTCCTCCTCTCGTTGTCTAATTTTCGAGAGGGTAACTATCCCTATTGCTGACGATCTTCTGGCCTGGCTTTTGGATGATGCTATAAGGGTTCCTTTTCTTCTGTTGTCGTTTGTGTACTCTCCCCGGGAGCTGCCACTGTTTTTGAATGACCACTTTTTTGTCTTAGTCTCGTGGTCTGACATGGGTTCTTCTTCCCAGGAGCGGAGGGGGGTGGGGTGTCTTTGTTTTGTTTTCTTAAAGGTGTATTTGGGGACTACAGGGGTAGGTGAAGGTGTGGGCTGGCTTCGGGTCTTTTGTTTTTCTTTGGGTTGTTGTTTGGCTGTAGCGTCTGCAGGAGGTGCTATGAGATGAACATGGGTTGTGTTGGCATCCTCTGGTAGTGGGCCACATTGTCCAGTCAGTGTGACAGTTGCGTGGCTAACCCTTGTGGTACATTTCTTTTTCCTTTCTTGATGTCTTTTTGTGGTTTTTAGGACTGGCAAGTGCATTCGTCGTCCTCTGTATTAGAGGAGAGAAACTCTTTGTGTCTGTTTGATCGTTAGGGGGCGATGTCTGATCATTGTCCTTGTTCTCACTGTCAGATGGCTTTGGGGAGGGCTGTACTCGGAAATGGATTTGGATCGGGCCTTCCATTACTAATACGGGTGCTTGTATTTCTGGCGGGGGTGGGGTGGCTATTTTCTGGTTGCTCAGCACAGGGGGCGCTGTTGCTTCAGGTGTGTGCTCGGTCTTAGGGTTGTACGGAGAGGGGGGGTGCCGATGTGTTTCTTCATCGGCCAGCAGGGAGGGGTAGAGGGATGGGGTGGTGTGTGGTTGGAGTGGGGTGTGACCTTGGGGGATGGGTTCGGGGAGGGGTGGTAACTTGTCTTCTTGTGGGGGGTAGGGTTCCTTCTGGGCTTCTACCACTGCCTTGGTTGCGGCATTTCTGATTTTATTGCGACGTTCGACAATCATTTCCGCTCGAATCCATGCCGTCATTATGTGCTGAACCAGCGCCCATTGTGCACGCTGCTTGTTTAACTTGCGCTTTCAAGCCCCCATTAATCCAGGGTTGTTTTTTGCATCCACTCCTGCTTCAGCCAGCAGTCTTTTTTCTTCCTCTATCACCTTGGTGCGGTTTTCTGCTGTCGGGGTAGTGTCTTTCGACCACCACCCTGCTTTGATCCATTTTTGTTCATATTTATGGAATTTCCAAGTTTCTCAAGCATGGAACTTTGGCTCTGTTCTGTTCTTGAGCTCAGCTACAGCTTCAATACGAATCTCACTGGTGCCGGGTCTGGGGGATGGGGTCTTTTCCATTATGTTTTTGAATGGCAGGAGAACAAAAGACATGGGAAGAAGTGGGAGGGGGAAACCTCAAATGTTCGGATCTCAATGTGTTTCTGGTGCAGCTACGCCACTAGTGGTCTTTTAGGTTATTACAGGTCAACTTTTTTTTTTTATTTGTATTTTTGTTTTATATATTGCCCTTTTATCTAGGGCAATTTGAGGAGGTTGTTCATACACATACACACACAAAACCTCTATCACACATGCACAGACTCTATCAAACACACACTCTCTTAAACACAAAGACTGTCTCAAACACACACACGCCCGCGGTCTCTCTCACATTCACACACACGCATGGTACCTCTCTTTCCACACACACAAGGTACCTCGTTGCGCACACTCTCACTCACACAGCCGGCAATACAATTTTACGCTAAGTCACGTGAATTGGGCCTTTAACCCTTTAATATTTGGTTTCTCTAAGAACCGGGCCTTTAACCCCTAAATGCTTGGCTTCCTTTTTACTTTAAAAATGATTCCGGGCCTTTCACCCTTAAATGAAATTACCGACTATCGACTACCCTTCTGAAGGCTGAGTTTAACATTTTTCATCGCAAGACATCACTTAGTTTAGGCATTTCGGAGGTCTTTTCAACAACCGGGCCTAAACGGGATTCGGAATTACTTCACGAGTTAAACATTGTTCATCACCAAAACGTCGCTCAGTTTAGGCATACTGGATGTATTCTCTACACACGGGCCCAAACGTTACGTGGAATTACTACGCAATTTAAACACACAGCCGCTTCGAAGGGGGGTTTCCTAACCCGTTCCCTTAACTTACCTTACTACCGTTCTCATCAAACAATCCAATTTCTCCTCTCCACAATATTTAACAATTATTATTCATGCATCATTCAACAATACATCCCCAAAACCACAAAGTTGTTCGTCCAGCCTTAAACAGTACAACACTTCCACCTAAAATATTCCTATCTAATCTATGCAGACTTCATGAAATGGCTCTGCTCACCTTTTAGCGGGTACCCATGGAAGTATCGCAACCGTTCAGGCTTTCGGAACTCCTCTGCAGTCTTGTAATGGGATCACGTCGGGGTCACCAATTTGTCGTGTTCAAAATTTCCAAATCCGGAATGATGGGATGAAACTGGAACTTTGAGCTACGGAGAGTTTATAGGACGGTTTGAGAATCTACCAAAAAATAAAAAACGTTTTACGTCGACGTGGTTAGTCCTAAGCTGCGTGTCTCATCTAGCATACATTTCACCCAGGAGTCTGCAGAAACTTTGTTTCCTCGTCACTTTGTTACAAACGACAGACCCCCCTTTGCGAGGCGGTCCCGCCTTTGTTATTTCCCATCTCCCGAGTATCTAGTTTCAGACTCCCCGCTGTGTGTGCGCCAGATTAACCGTTTCAGTGCCGGTTTCTAACTGGTTGCGTAGTTACACCCAGTGTCTTTAGACATGTTTTAATTTTGGCTCTGACTGATCAATAAAACTGTATTTCATAATTACCCACTATATGAATGATAGTAATGTACATGAATAAATTTATGTAATGTATACTGTAGTATACACACATATAGTTTTGCTATCGAGGATTAGTTCAATCTGTAATGTTATAGTTATAGTAGTATAGTTATATGTAGTACGTAATAGTTATAGTATATGTATATATATATATATTTTTTTTTTTCTCACAAAACCCAACAGGAAGTCGGCCATTTTTAATTTTCCTGACTTTTTAGTCATATTTATGTTTTGTACTTTAGCGAAACTCCTCCTTGGCGATTTATCGGATCGGCTTCAAACTTGACGAGTGTCTACAAGACACCTTCACAGCTTAACATTATCAAAATATATATATTTTTTGGCACACGGTGTGGGCGTGGCAACACGTTAAATTTCATGTTCCAAAAGATACTTGGAAATTCACGAAACTTTGTGCACTCGTCAGTCCCAGTGTGGCAATTGATATTCTATGGGTTCCGTGCTTGGGCATGGCAAAATGACCGGACACGCCCTGTTGAAAATTTCAAAACATCAAACCTATTCACTTTTTAACATGAAATTGGGTATATTAATGTAACATCACTAGACTCAAAAAAAATTATATTGCCGCCATGACCGACACCCAACCAACAGGAAGGTGGCCATATTGGATTTAATGTGCGCAAACTCCTAGGGGATTCATCAGATCGACTTCAAAGTTCGCGAGTGTCTACAAGACACTTTGGGGATTAAATTTATTAAAACATTGGGTTTTCGTCACACAATGTGGGCATGGCACTGTGTTGAATTGAAGTGTTAACCTGACTTTTGGGGCCTTAAGAAACTCGAAAAATCACAAAACTTTACACACTCAAGATCAAACCTATTCACTTTTTTAGTATCTCCTCCGAGATCTGCATAGAATTCCGGCAGGTTTTCCTCTTGTCTTTCTCCTCCGTCGGCGTATTGGTAAACACAGTGGCGGCAGGACAAAGAGATCTTAGTACGTACTCCGGTAAGTTGCGAAAAAGTCCGTATGAGGTGTCGAACAGACGTCCAGGAGTGCTTGTCGTTCATATTGTAATAGCGACAGTGCACTGCATGCAAAAATAAGAACAATACAAATAGTAATAAACACAAAACTAAGAGTTGAATGCAGAGCCGGTGTGTCCATACTACGGCGCACCCGGAAGTTAGTCCGGGTTAACTCATAAGTTAGCTAGCTTCCTCTGCTGAACCAATATTTTACTAAAATGACTTTTACAACTCTCTTTGCTCCAACTTCCATCCTTAACAAAGAATCCCAAATGCATCATTTGCTAACTTTCCCACTTTCATTGTCTTTCACATCAACTTCCATAATCATTTCAGCCTGTCAACTAACTTTACAGCTCTCTCGCCTTGTTATATTTTTTTCAAATAAATTTAAAGCCTTACAGTATCCTTTCCAGAAATCCTACCAGATATTTAGATTATAACGCTACTTTTAAACCAAGGACTCCTGTGGGAAACTAGTTTGACATGTTGTGTACAACACACATACTATGCTTACTGTATCTCACATTTATACATTTGCTTGTTTTTAATCGCGATTTTCATCAGCCATGTAGCTAAACATACCCCGAGACACTGATAAAATGTCTCCGAACTCATCTCATCCATACGTGCTCCAGAGTGATCCATCGGCCAGGCGGTCACACGCCTCAAACACCATTTCAATCACCCAAGGATTCATTCATTCAACGCTTTTGCTAGGATGGGTCAAGAATAATCTATAATAATCATGTATTTAATAATGTCGATTTTATTATTGGATAACATAAAGCAAATAAACAGACAAAAACCACGATTCTCTTGATCAATGCAAAATTGGCTACTTCATAAGTAAGGCATACATTTTTAATGTACAACACATCTCTGAGTACTTAAAAAAGCCCTCTATATAATACATTTCTCTTTATTCTTCTTCATAATATTGTTCTTATACTGTAGCTAACCAATAATAAATGAAATACTTTTTACCATTAATGCAACTTCTGGTGCTCCTTTGTTTTGCTGATGGCCTTCTAGTCTGGATCATACGTTGTGAGGTTAAGCTTAATGCAGGCGTTGAGGCTTCCATCAGTTAAACTTAAGCGTAGGATGGTCTTAATGTTTCTCAGATGCGAGAAAGACTGCTCACATGCATTTGTAAAGCCAAACATGGTCAATACGGCATTACTCACACGCTGCATTGTGTGCTGTGTGACGGGACGCTCGTTCCAAGTTTTAAGAATCAGCTGGTCTTCAGTTTCAAGTTCAAGTTCAAGTTCAAGAGATTATTTGTCACATACATATTGAAGTTTTTTCGACTTCTGTCCACTTTTGTTCAGCTGATTGGTCCGACTCGAGGCAGGGAGTTTTCTTAATGTTTGTCTGTCTTACAGAGGGGATCGGCGCATGGGCTCGTAAGCAGTCCAGCAGTGGAACGCCATTCCTCCTGCTCCCAAGAGGATCATTATTATCCACAATTATTATAATGATCCTCAGTGATACATATAATTGTGGCCTGCGTGCCGCAAGTTGAAATGAACAGTAAAACTTTCGCCATGTCGGCGCACCACAGCCATCTCCTTCCCTAAGCCCTTACCTGTGGGCAGAGACTTCCACAAGTTGCGCCTGAGCAGAGACCCGGTAGGGGCAGGGCGCCGAGTAAATGGCGCCCCGGAGTCTTTATGTTGTCCGCAGCCGGTGCTTGACTACTTTGTCCGCCACATTTATATTTTGAATTTTATTTTCAAGTTGTAATTTCTCTTACCTGTTTTACTTTAAAATGACACAGAATAATAATTTATTACTTGTTAATTGTGATGAAAAATTTTAGCTCAAAATTGTATGCGAGCCATATACCGTCATCAAAAGAGCCGTAATTGGCTCGCGAGCCATAGGTTCCCGACCCCTGCTCTAGATTGATTCAATCTTTAAGCTTACTCAGATCTTCCCTGATCGGAACAATATCTCAGTGAGTCGTCACCTTCACTTTTCGGGAATCTTGTGTTGCCTTTGCTGGACCTGTCCAGACGACTCCTTGTTGGATATCTTACGGCCGGTCTCTGACTGCCGCTGGGCACACAACCTGGACATGAAGAGAGTCTCATCATCGTCGCCAGATTGTTGGATAAATTATCCTAGGTGGTCGGTGAGGTTAATCTGCCCGCTACAGGAAAACAAAACTGAGAGTATTAAAGATATTTATTCTGCAAAATAAAGAGAAAGATACCGTCATGCTTCAAAGCAGTGTTCTGATCAGTCTACCCCTATTACTGACGAAGAGGGCTTTATACCAAAGAGAGGTTGTGTGTCAGGTGTCATTTACAACTCTGATCCTCAGTCATATCCCTGGGTGTTCCCCCAAACAGTGATTTAACAGTCAAACTTCGGTCACAGACACAATCCTACTGTACCATAAAACAAACACACAACGCTCTTTTAAGTCCCTCTTGTCCTTATCCTTATCTCCACACAAGGTTAAGTGAAGGATGGAATGTGGTCTGGTTTTTCCAATACTACAACTGAAATGTTTTAGACAGTTTTTACACACAGACACACACAGACAATTTTTTTGTCTCTTTATATTAACTCTGAGTGACTCATAAAAACCCATAGACAATGAGTTTTATAACTAAGTAACATACAAAAGGCTATTGTCCTGTATAAAACATGTAAAACCTCATTCAAATAGTTGATCATGTGCATTTTTCTCTCACAGCCTACATACGTGCAACTGCGGCTCTAGCGCATGCCACTGTGATTGCACTGACGTTTCACCTTCTGGACTTGATAGACCTGCTGGCTAATTTAAGGGTCTTATTGGCCCGACTTAATGGCCTTGTTGGCCGACTTGAAGGACCTGCTGGATGCGTTGCCAAGCCCGCTTTGCGCACTCAAAGTTGTACTGCCACTGCGGTCCAGGCCTTTTGCCCGTTCCTCCAAGCCTGGCTGTCTGTTTGGGCCCACGAGTTCTGTGGAGCCTCAGCCTTTCGAGGGGTCTGAGGGTTCCGTGGGCCCTGGGTGTTCTGACATCATTGCTCTCAGCAATGCCTTGAGGTGAGGCCAATCTTTTTACTCTTAAGCCCTCACCACATGTAGCTGTACTTGGCTATACAGCGAGCTAAACACTCTTGCAATAAGTACCCAGAGACAGGAGTGCACTTTTGGTATCGTTAATGAAAGCGGTGTAAAACTGTGGAACAGTAGAGAAATATGCAGATAAACGATCAATCTCTATGCAGATGTAGATAACGTGTTAATACGTTGTCATAGCTCCCACATTGTATACATACAACAATAACATGAATTATCTCACAAATTGTGCTTTCTCAAGGGCAGTGAAGAGGCTGATGGAAGAGATGTTAATCCGGGTCTGGGACATGATCAGATTGGCTGAGTGTGCCTTGATCTGTTTATGCCTGTTCTGATTTTACTATTATATTATTATACTATCATCCAAATGCTATGATGTTGCAATACTGACTGCGCGGGGGGCGCACCGGGAGGCAGAACAACCGTGTTTTGGTTGCATCTAAATTTTTTAGTATGGCTTTTAAGTTGGTTTTTAACTGTATTTCTGTGTTTGTATTGGAACTGATTTTTTTAATGTGGCTTTTAAATCAGTTTTGAAACTGTATTTCTGTATCAGGATTGGGTCTGAATTTTTGGGACACATCATCAGTAGTGGACCCCAGGACCATGAGGTGTTTGACCATTATCACTAGACACCCTCGCCTGAGGAAGGCCCTCCCGTGGTTGATCAAGCCTCGGAGTGTGTCCCATAGCCAATTGGAGTTCAATTTGGGTTATGCTCGATTGTGGGTAGGCAAAGAGTTTTGCTAAGCATTAATTTAGAATGATTTATGTTAAGAGTTTTGCTAAACATTAATTTTGAATGACCAATTTACTAATGCTTCATGCAATTATGCCATGTCAAGGTTGGTATGGTAAATTATAAAAAAAAAATAAAAGGTTACGTTTAATAGGTAAGTATTTAGAGGTGTCTTGTGTTCCTACTTTGTGTCAGGGTCTTCTGTAGGTTCAGAATGAAGTTAGCTCCTCGGCACATCTGAATTTATGGGGCATAGCTCCACCCATTTTTTGGAATAAACTCCTTTTATTTTCTTTGTTTTCTTCCAATAAAAATCCTAATTGGTTTTAACCAATTGGGGATGGGGGGATGGGTTTTAACCAACTTCATCTTTCATTTTCATAAACGTCCTTTACTTACTCAACTTACTACGCCGGATCGAGCTGTACACTCTACCTTCATCCACTCCCTCATTTTCATGAGGGAAAGGAGGATAGAAGAGAGAAGATAGAAGATAACGTATTGTCAGACGATTTAAAATGCTGAAAAGGCGGTTAGGTTAAAAGCTTGTATGTGCGCCCCACACTGTGTTGGTGTGGGGCGTGGTTGTGTGTTTGGGCGCCGCGCCCCTGCATCGATCTGGTCGCGATTCGCCTATCTCTCCCAGTGCCAAAACTTATATTCACAAATACACCACACAATAGGCCTAGGGCTTGCGGGATGGGTGGGGTGCAAGCTATATAGGTGGGGATGCAGCGGGCAGCTGCCATCTTGCCTGTCACGCTCCTGCCCCAGCGTGCTTCTCGTCCGTTACGAAATGTTAATCCGACTCATATTGGCTTAGAATGCATACACTCGCACACGAATCCTACTCCAAGCAACACTCCACCAGACCAGGGTCTGCGGGGCAGGAGGGGTGTGAGTGATTCAGGGTCGACTTGCCTGAAGGACTTGCATCCCCAACCCCGCAATTTTGACTGCAATAGGCAACAGTACACATTTAGCACTGGGGTTTTCCGGGATGGACAGACAGGCGGTCCTATCACACACACACACACATGCACACACCACCACACCTTCTTTGAATGCACCCCAGCAGCCTTCTGGTTGCATTACTCTCCTTTTCTCCCTCATTTACTGCCATAACTATGACAGGAAGAGGCCAGGTGACCATTTGTCATTCCAGTTTTCCTGGACCTAATCAACTGTTTTTCATTACATGTTGTCGTCCAATGTTAATTTTTTTGTGTAAATGTTTTCAGGTTCTATGTTTAATTGTCTCACCGGCCATGATTCTCTCCCTCTTGGGGTAGTGATCAGTTGTTTATAGACCCAAACATGATAAATAGTTTTCCAAAGAGGGGGGTTGGTGGTGGTTCTCTTTGACCAAAAACTGTGCTCTTGTCATCCTACAGGTCATCCACTGGACAGAATTATTGCAGCAGTTCTTGATGATTTAAGAATTAATAAAGTGTTGCATTGCAGGTGGAGAACTTGAGCTACACTTGCGGACTAACTCCGTCCTAGATGCAATGGCATGCAAATACTCTTTGTTGTATGCCCAGCATGCTGACAGGATGGGTTGAAAATAAATAAATAAAAAATAAAATCTCCACGAATTACTCTGTGTGGCAGGATCAGACAAAAGGTCAAACATGTATTTGTCGAGTTAAAAAACGCATTTTCAGCCCATTTAAACGTCGAAAAGGCGGATCGGTTAAACGCTACAGTCATTACTCTGTGTGACAGTGTCAGGCAGTTTAAATACTATGATGAACTAGTATGTGCTGCTAAAGTGTTGTTTGTCAAACAGTTGTAGGTCCTTCTAACATTTATTTTTCGAGTAATGATTATTTTTATCAACGTCTGCACATGTGGGAAAAAACGCATTTTCAGCCGATTTAAACGCCGAAAAGGCGGATCGGTTAAACGCTACAGTCATTACTCTGTGCGACAGTGTCAGACAGTTTAAATACTATGATGAACTAGTATGTGCTGCTAAAGTGTTGTCTGTCAACGAGTTTTAGGCTCATATAAAATGTATTTTTCGAGTTATGAGTATTTTCAGAATTTTGGACGGTTTGCTGCCTTGCTGAATTAGAGAAACACCGAACCAATGTCTCTT
Source organism: Zeus faber (assembly GCF_960531495.2). Lineage (NCBI taxonomy): Eukaryota > Metazoa > Chordata > Actinopteri > Zeiformes > Zeidae > Zeus > Zeus faber. Next base: position 32,860,884 of record NC_137198.1, on the reverse strand, counting down.
TATAGGTGAATGATTCAGAATGCTGCAGTACACCATATAATTTTAATTAATATGAGGAACAATTATGTGCTTAAGTCTTTCTCAAAGACAGTTTAAATACAATGATAAACTACTATGTGCTGCTAAAGTGTTGTTTGTCAACCAGTTTTAGGCCCATATAAAATGTATTTCTCGAGTTATGATCATTTTCATCAAAGTCTACACATGTGGGAAAAAACGCATTTTCAGCCGATTTAAACGTCGATTTGGCGGAACGGTTAAACGCTTCAGCCATTACTATGTGACAGTGTCAGACAGTTTAAATACAATGATAAACTAGTATGTGCTGCTAAAGTGTTGTTTTTCAAACAGTTTTAGGCCCATTTAAAATGTATTTTTCGAGTTATGATCATGTTCAGAACTTTGGACGATTTGCTGTCTAGCTGAATTAGAGAAACACCGAACAATTGTCTCTTTGTAGGTGCATGATTTTGAATGCTGCAGTACACCATATAACTTTAATTAATATGAGGAACAATTATGTGCTTCTTAAGTCTTTCCTAAAGACAGTTTAAATACAATGATAAACTAGTATGTGCTGCTAAAGTCTTGTTTGTCAACCAGTTTTAGGCCCAAATAAAATGTATTTTTCGAGTTCTGATAATTTTCATCAAAGTCTACACGTGAGAAAAAACGCATTTTCAGCCGATTTAAACGTCGAAAAGGCGAATCGGTTGAACGCTTCAGTCATTACTCTATGTGACAGTGTCAGAAAGTGTAAATACAATGATAAACTAGTATGTGCTGCTAATGTGTTGTTTGCCAACCAGTTTTAGGCCCATATAAAATGTATTTTTCGAGTTATGATCATTTTCCGAACTTTGGACCGTTTGCTGTCTAGCTGAATTAGAGAAACACCGAACCATTGTCTCTTTGTAGGCGCATGATTTAGAATGCTGCAGTACACCATATAACTTTAATGAATATGAGGAACTATTATGTGCTTCTTAAGTCTTTCTCAAAGACAGTTTAAATACAATGATAAACTAGTATGTGCTGCTAAAGTCTTGTTTGTCAACCAGTTTTAGGCCCATATAAAATGTATTTTTCGAGTTCTGATAATTTTCATCAAAGTCTACACGTGGGAAAAAACGCATTTTGAGTCGATTTAAACGTCGACAAGGCGAATCGGTTAAACGCTTAAGTCATTACTCCATGTGACAGTGTCAGACAGTTTAAATACAATGATAAACTAGTATGTGCTGCTAAAGTCTTGTTTGTCAACCAGTTTTAGGCCCAAATAAAATGTATTTTTCGAGTTCTGATAATTTTCATCAAAGTCTACACGTGAGAAAAAACGCATTTTCAGCCGATTTAAACGTCGAAAAGGCGAATCGTTTGAACGCTTCAGTCATTACTCTATGTGACAGTGTCAGTCAGTTTAAATACAATGATGAACTAGTATGTGCTGCTAAAGTCTTGTTTGTCAACCAGTTTTAGGCCCATATAAAATGTATTTTTCGAGTTCAGATAATTTTCATCAAAGTCTACACGTGGGAAAAAACGCATTTTCAGTCGATTTAAACGTCGATTTGGCGGAACGGTTAAACACTTCAATCATTACTCTATGTGACAGTGTCAGACAGTTTAAATACAATGATAAACTAGTATGTGCTGCTAAAGTCTTGTTTGTCAACCAGTTTTAGGCCCAAATAAAATGTATTTTTCGAGTTCTGATAATTTTCCGAACTTTGGACCGTTTGCTGTCTAGCTGAATTAGAGAAACACCGAACCATTGTCTCTTTGTTGGTGAATGATTTAGAATGCTGCAGTACACCATATAACTTTAATTAATATGAGGAACAATTATTTTGCTTCTTAAGTCTTTCTCAAAGACAGTTTAAATACAATGATAAACTAGTATGTGCTGCTAAAGTGTTGTTTGTCAACCAGTTTTAGGCCCATATAAAATGTATTTTTCGAGTTATGATAATTTTCATCAAAGTCTACACATGTGGGAAAAAACGCATTTTCAGCCGATTTAAACGTCGAAAAGGCGGATCGGTTAAACGCTTCAGCCATTACTCTGTGACAGTGTCAGACAGTTTAAATACAATGATAAACTAGTATGTGCTACTAAAGTCTTGTTTGTCAACCAGTTTTAGGCCCATATAAAATGTATTTTTCGAGTTCTGATAATTTTCATCAAAGTCTACACGTGGGAAAAAACGCATTTTCAGCCGATTTTAACGTCGATTTGGCGGAACGGTTAAACGCTTCAGTCATTACTCTATGTGACAGTGTCAGACAGTTTAAATACAATGATAAACTAGTATGTGCTGCTAAAGTGTTGTTTGTCAAACAGTTTTAGGTCCATATAAAATGTATTTTTCGAGTTATGATCATTTTCAGAACTTTGGACGATTTGCTGTCTAGCTGAATTAGAGAAACACCGAACAATTGTCTCTTTGTAGGTGCATGATTTTGAATGCTGCAGTACACCATATAACTTTAATTAATATGAGGAACAATTATGTGCTTCTTAAGTCTTTCTCAAAGACAGTTTAAATACAATGATAAACTAGTATGTGCAGCTAAAGTCTTGTTTGTCAACCAGTTTTAGGCCCATATAAAATGTATTTTTCGAGTTATGATAATTTTCATCAATGTCTACACGTGGGAAAAAACGCATTTTCAGTCGATTTAAACGTCGATTTGGCGGAACGGTTAAACGCTTCAGTCATTACTCTATGTGACAGTGTCAGTCAGTTTAAATACAATGATGAACTAGTATGTGCTGCTAAAGTCTTGTTTGTCAACCAGTTTTAGGCCCATATAAAATGTATTTTTCGAGTTCAGATAATTTTCATCAAAGTCTACACGTGGGAAAAAACGCATTTTCAGTCGATTTAAACGTCGATTTGGCGGAACGGTTAAACACTTCAGTCATTACTCTATGTGACAGTGTCAGACAGTTTAAATACAATGATAAACTAGTATGTGCTGCTAAAGTCTTGTTTGTCAACCAGTTTTAGGCCCAAATAAAATGTATTTTTCGAGTTCTGATAATTTTCCGAACTTTGGACCGTTTGCTGTCTAGCTGAATTAGAGAAACACCGAACCATTGTCTCTTTGTTGGTGAATGATTCAGAATGCTGCAGTACACCATATAACTTTAATTAATATGAGGAACAATTATTTTGCTTCTTAAGTCTTTCTCAAAGACAGTTTAAATACAATGATAAACTAGTATGTGCTGCTAAAGTGTTGTTTGTCAACCAGTTTTAGGCCCATATAAAATGTATTTTTCGAGTTATGATAATTTTCATCAAAGTCTACACATGTGGGAAAAAACGCATTTTCAGCCGATTTAAACGTCGAAAAGGCGGATCGGTTAAACGCTTCAGCCATTACTCTGTGACAGTGTCAGACAGTTTAAATACAATGATAAACTAGTATGTGCTACTAAAGTCTTGTTTGTCAACCAGTTTTAGGCCCATATAAAATGTATTTTTCGAGTTCTGATAATTTTCATCAAAGTCTACACGTGGGAAAAAACGCATTTTAAGCCGATTTTAACGTCGATTTGGCGGAACGGTTAAACGCTTCAGTCATTACTCTATGTGACAGTGTCAGACAGTTAAAATACAATGATAAACTAGTATGTGCTGCTAAAGTGTTGTTTGCCAACCAGTTTTAGGCCCATATAAAATGTATTTTTCGAGTTATGATCATTTTCCGAACTTTGGACCGTTTGCTGTCTAGCTGAATTAGAGAAACACCGAACCATTGTCTCTTTGTAGGCGCATGATTCAGAATACTGCAGTACAGCATAGAAATTTAATTAATATGATGAACTATTATGTGCTTCTTAAGTTTTTCTCACAGAGTTCTAGGCCCATCTAACATGTATTTGTGGAGTTATGATCATTTTCAGAACTTTGGACGATTTGCTGTCGAGCTGAATTAGAGAAACACCGAACCATTGTCTCTTTGTAGGTGAATGATTCAGAATGCTGCAGTACACCATATAACTTTAATTAATATGAGGAACAATTATTTTGCTTCTTAAGTCTTTCTCAAAGACAGTTTAAATACAATGATGAACTAGTATGTGCTGCTTATGTCTTGTTTGTCAACCAGTTTTAGGCCCATATAAAATGTATTTTTCGAGTTCTGATAATTTTCATCAAAGTCTACATATGTGGGAAGAAATGCATTTTCAGCTGATTTTAACGTCGATTTGGTGGAACGGTTAAACGCTTCAGTCATTACTCTATGTGACAGTGTCAGACAGTTTAAATACAATGATCAACTAGTATGTGCTGCTAAATTGTTGTTTGTCAAACAGTTTTAGGCCCATATAAAATGTATTTTTCGAGTTATGATAATTTTCATCAAAGTCTACACGTGGGAAAAAACGCATTTTCAGCCGATTTTAACGTCGATTTGTTGGAACGGTTAAGCGCTTCAGTCATTACTCTATGTGACAGTGTCAGTCAGTTTAAATACAATGATGAACTAGTATGTGCTGCTAAAGTCTTGTTTGTCAACCAGTTTTAGGCCCATATAAAATGTATTTTTCGAGTTATGATCATTTTCCGAACTTTGGACCGTTTGCTGTCTAGCTGAATTAGAGAAACACCGAACCATTGTCTCTTTGTAGGCGCATGATTTAGAATGCTGCAGTACACCATATAACTTTAATGAATATGAGGAACTATTATGTGCTTCTTAAGTCTTTCTCAAAGACAGTTTAAATACAATGATAAACTAGTATGTGCTGCTATAGTGTTGTTTGTCAACCAGTTTTAGGCCCATATAAAATGTATTTTTCGAGTTCTGATCATTTTCATCAAAGTCTACACGTGGGAAAAAACGCATTTTCAGCCGATTTTAACGTCGATTTGGCGGAACGGTTAAACGCTTCAGTCATTACTCTATGTGACAGTGTCAGACAGTTTAAATACAATGATAAACTAGTATGTGCTGCTAAAGTGTTGTATGTCAAACAGTTTTAGGTCCATATAAAATGTATTTTTCGAGTTATGATCATTTTCAGAACTTTGGACGATTTGCTGTCTAGCTGAATTAGAGAAACACCGAACAATTGTCTCTTTGTAGGTGCATGATTTTGAATGCTGCAGTACACCATATAACTTTAATTAATATGAGGAACAATTATGTGCTTCTTAAGTCTTTCTCAAAGGCAGTTTAAATACAATGATAAACTAGTATGTGCAGCTAAAGTCTTGTTTGTCAACCAGTTTTAGGCCCATATAAAATGTATTTTTCGAGTTATGATAATTTTCATCAATGTCTACACGTGGGAAAAAACGCATTTTCAGTCGATTTAAACGTCGATTTGGCGGAACGGTTAAACGCTTCAGTCATTACTCTATGTGACAGTGTCAGACAGTTTAAATACAATGATAAACTAGTATGTGCTGCTAAAGTGTTGTTTGTCAGCCAGTTTTAGGCCCTTATAAAATGTATTTTTCGAGTTATGATCTTTTTCAGAACTTTGGACGATTTGCTGTCGAGCTGAATTAGAGAAACACCGAACCATTGTCTCTTTGTAGGTGAATGATTCAGAATGCTGCAGTACAGCATAGAAATTTAATTAATATGATGAACTATTATGTGCTTCTTAAGTGTTTCTCACAGAGTTCTAGGCCCATCTAACATGTATTTGTGGAGTTATGATCATATTCAGAACTTTGGACGATTTGCTGTCTAGCTGAATTAGAGAAACACCGAACAATTGTTTCTTTGTAGGTGCATGATTCAGTATACTGCAGTACAGCATAGAAATTTAATTAATATGATGAACTATTATGTGCTTCTTAAGTGTTTCTCACAGAGTTCTAGGCCCATCTAACATGTATTTGTGGAGTTATGATCATATTCAGATCTTTGGACGATTTGCTGTCGAGCTGAATTAGAGAAACACCGAACCATTGTCTCTTTGTAGGTGAATGATTCAGAATGCTGCAGTACACCATATAACTTTATTTAATATGAGGAACAATTATTTTGCTTCTTAAGTCTTTCTCAAAGACAGTTTAAATACAATGATAAACTAGTATGTGCAGCTAAAGTCTTGTTTGTCAACCAGTTTTAGGCCCATATAAAATGTATTTTTCGAGTTATGATCATTTTCCGAACTTTGGACCGTTTGCTGTCTAGCTGAATTAGAGAAACACCGAACCATTGTCTCTTTGTAGGCGCATGATTTAGAATGCTGCAGTACACCATATAACTTTAATGAATATGAGGAACTATTATGTGCTTCTTAAGTCTTTCTCAAAGACAGTTTAAATACAATGATAAACTAGTATGTGCTGCTAAAGTCTTGTTTGTCAACCAGTTTTAGGCCCATATAAAATGTATTTTTCGAGTTCTGATAATTTTCATCAAAGTCTACACATGTGGGAAAAAACGCATTTTCAGTCGATTTAAACGTCGAAAAGGCGAATCGGTTAAACGCTTCAGTCATTACTCCATGTGACAGTGTCAGACAGTTTAAATACAATGATGAACTAGTATGTGCTGCTAAAGTGTTGTTTGTCAACCAGTTTTAGGCCCATATAAAATGTATTTTTCGAGTTCTGATAATTTTCATCAAAGTCTACACGTGGGAAAAAACGCATTTTCAGCCGATTTTAACGTCGATTTGGCGGAACGGTTAAACGCTTCAGTCATTACTCTATGTGACAGTGTCAGACAGTTTAAATACAATGATAAACTAGTATGTGCTGCTAAAGTCTTGTTTGTCAACCAGTTTTAGGCCCAAATAAAATGTATTTTTCGAGTTCTGATAATTTTCCGAACTTTGGACCGTTTGCTGTCTAGCTGAATTAGAGAAACACCGAACCATTGTCTCTTTGTAGGCGCATGATTCAGAATACTGCAGTACAGCATAGAAATTTAATTAATATGATGAACTATTATGTGCTTCTTAAGTGTTTCTCACAGAGTTCTAGGCCCATCTAACATGTATTTGTGGAGTTATGATCATTTTCAGAACTTTGGACGATTTGCTGTCGAGCTGAATTAGAGAAACACCGAACCATTGTCTCTTTGTAGGTGAATGATTCAGAATGCTGCAGTACACCATATAACTTTAATTAATATGAGGAACAATTATTTTGCTTCTTAAGTCTTTCTCAAAGACAGTTTAAATACAATGATGAACTAGTATGTGCTGCTTATGTCTTGTTTGTCAACCAGTTTTAGGCCCATATAAAATGTATTTTTCGAGTTCTGATAATTTTCATCAAAGTCTACACATGTGGGAAAAAATGCATTTTCAGCTGATTTTAACGTCGATTTGGTGGAACGGTTAAACGCTTCAGTCATTACTCTATGTGACAGTGTCAGACAGTTTAAATACAATGATAAACTAGTATGTGCTGCTAAAGTGTTGTTTGTCAGCCAGTTTTAGGCCCTTATAAAATGTATTTTTCGAGTTATGATCATTTTCAGAACTTTGGACGATTTGCTGTCGAGCTGAATTAGAGAAACACCGAACCATTGTCTCTTTGTCGGTGAATGATTCAGAATGCTGCAGTACAGCATAGAAATTTAATTAATATGATGAACTATTATGTGCTTCTTAAGTGTTTCTCACAGAGTTCTAGGCCCATCTAACATGTATTTGTGGAGTTATGATCATATTCAGAACTTTGGACGATTTGCTGTCTAGCTGAATTAGAGAAACACCGAACAATTGTTTCTTTGTAGGTGCATGATTCAGTATACTGCAGTACAGCATAGAAATTTAATTAATATGATGAACTATTATGTGCTTCTTAAGTGTTTCTCACAGAGTTCTAGGCCCATCTAACATGTATTTGTGGAGTTATGATCATATTCAGAACTTTGGACGATTTGCTGTCGAGCTGAATTAGAGAAACACCGAACCATTGTCTCTTTGTAGGTGAATGATTCAGAATGCTGCAGTACACCATATAACTTTAATTAATATGAGGAGCAATTATTTTGCTTCTTAAGTCTTTCTCAAAGACAGTTTAAATACAATGATAAACTAGTATGTGCAGCTAAAGTCTTGTTTGTCAACCAGTTTTAGGCCCATATAAAATGTATTTTTCGAGTTCTGATAATTTTCATCAAATTCTACACATGTGGGAAAAAACGCATTTTCAGTCGATTTAAACGTCGAAAAGGCGAATCGGTTAAACGCTTCAGTCATTACTCCATGTGACAGTGTCAGAGAGTTTAAATACAATGATCAACTAGTATGTGCTGCTAAAGTGTTGTTTGTCAAACAGTTTTAGGTCCATATAAAATGTATTTTTCGAGTTATGATCATTTTCAGAAGTTTGGACGATTTGCTGTCTAGCTGAATTAGAGAAACACCGAACAATTGTCTCTTTGTAGGTGCATGATTTTGAATGCTGCAGTACACCATATAACTTTAATTAATATGAGGAACAATTATGTGCTTCTTAAGTCTTTCTCAAAGACAGTTTAAATACAATGATAAACTAGTATGTGCAGCTAAAGTCTTGTTTGTCAACCAGTTTTAGGCCCATATAAAATGTATTTTTCGAGTTATGATAATTTTCATCAATGTCTACACGTGGGAAAAAACGCATTTTCAGTCGATTTAAACGTCGATTTGGCGGAACGGTTAAACGCTTCAGTCATTACTCTATGTGACAGTGTCAGTCAGTTTAAATACAATGATGAACTAGTATGTGCTGCTAAAGTCTTGTTTGTCAACCAGTTTTAGGCCCATATAAAATGTATTTTTCGAGTTCAGATAATTTTCATCAAAGTCTACACGTGGGAAAAAACGCATTTTCAGTCGATTTAAACGTCGATTTGGCGGAACGGTTAAACACTTCAGTCATTACTCTATGTGACAGTGTCAGACAGTTTAAATACAATGATAAACTAGTATGTGCTGCTAAAGTCTTGTTTGTCAACCAGTTTTAGGCCCAAATAAAATGTATTTTTCGAGTTATGATCATTTTCAGAAATTTGGACGATTTGCTGTCTAGCTGAATTTGAGAAACACCGAACGAACCATTGCCTCTTTGTACGTGCATGATTTAGAATGCTGCAGTACACCATATAACTTTAATTAATATGAGGAACAATTATGTGCTTCTTAAGTCTTTCGCAAAGACAGTTTAAATACAATGATAAACTAGTATGTGCTGCTAAAGTGTTGTTTGTCAACCAGTGCGCATGCGCGACTGGCATCCGACAGCACCAGGAAGTGGAACACCGCGGGTGGAACACGGAAGGGAGTTTTTTCCGGACTCCAGAACGTCTTTACGGAATCTTTTTCATTTTTATGTGACTGATCCTCCAGCAGTGGTTGTTTTCAGTGCGTGGGGGGTCCCCCCCCCCACACACCCCAACCACCCTTTTTCTTCGGGTGTGCGATGACCGATCACATTGAAACAAACTCTGCGACCGGGAAAATGGATCACGTACGGCTGAATGAAGAAGCAAACGCACCAAAAGGTGGCGGCGAAGCAGACAGAAGCTATGGAAAAGAGCTTACAGTCTGTGTGGAACTGCAAGGGGAGGAAAGTATTACGACGACGGAATTGATGAAGAACGTGCGAGAGCTCTGCGGCGGTTTACTAGCTTGCCGCACCACCGGAGATCGACGATACGAACTTACAATGAGTGACCAAAGAGGGAAAGATCGCCTGCTGGAGGGATTCAAGATTGGAGAGGTAAGAATAATAGCCAGAGAATTGAGGAATGACGAGATGGTCGTTTCCTTCCTCAACCTCCCGGCTTATATTACTGACGACGAAATACTGGGGAAGCTACATGGTTGGGGCGTGTCGGCCACCTCGCCGATTAAGCGCAGAATGTGGCCAGGAACCCGTATTGCGGACGGTACACGGTTTATGAGAGTAAAATTCAATAAATTAGTTCAGAGTCTTCCATACTCTGCAAAGTTTCACACTGCCATAGGGCCAGAGTACTTCCGCGTCATTCACGATAGACAATCAAAGGTCTGCCGCCTCTGTATACAGCCTGGACATATCCTACGGGAATGTCCGGAGTTCTTCTGTCGCAAATGTGGATTGCAAGGACACTTTGCGAGAGAGTGCCAAAGTGCCAAGAAATGTGACCTGTGTCATAACACTTGGAATGAATGTGACTGCAATAAGAGCGAGGAGGACGGCGGCGCTCCGCTGGTGACGACGGCCGCTTCAACCGATAGGCAAGGCGAACTGCATAGCGAGGATGAAAATAAAATGGAGACTGAGACGGGGCAGGGGGATGTGAGGGATGAAACTCAACCTGCAGTGGCGGGTAGTATGAACCAAGCAAGCGAGGTGAGGCTAGATCTGAGCTCCGGCTCTGACGAGGAGAGCGGAGCGAGACGAGGAGCGAGGCTGAAGGCGGAGGTGGGAGGGGAGGTGCTAGCCTTGGGAGTGGGCCCCACCCCCGCTCCTACCCCGCTGCTGCTGAAGCAAATCAGAGATCCTGCATCTGAGATGGGAATGATGAATAGGTCATCATCTCAGTCCCAGCCCCTCCAGCGACTGCCTCTTGATAACCTGATCTCAAGTGCAAGTGAGGCCGAATCCGAGATAGACTTGTCTCATATGAACAGAATTGGGAAAAGGCTAAGTGAAAAGCAGATGAGAAGGAGAAGCAAGAGAAACAAAGACAGAGTTAATAACTAAATGTCGAAAATCATACTCTCTTCTCAGTGTGACTCTTATGATTAGCTTCACTTCTCTAAATGCTAACGGCCTGCGCACAAAATCGAAAATAGATTCTGTACTGCAAACTTTGAACTCGGATGTAGTCTGCCAGCAAGAAACTTGGTGGGACCAGGAGCATCACGACTATGTGGCGAACCAGAGAAACAAGCAGGTATTTTCAAACCACGGGTCAGCAAGATCATGCGGGGTGGCAATCATATCTAAGATTGCTTCAGGCATGAGTGCTGAAGAGATATACAAAGACGATCAAGGCAGAGTATTAATTGTAGATTTTTCACTTAATAAACAACGATATAGAATAATTAACATATATGCACCAAACAATGAAAATCATAGAAAGCAGTTTTTTATTAAATTAAAGAAATGGTACGGAAACAATGTAATAATAACTGGAGACTTTAATGTGGCTCTAACAAAAATGGACGTGTCAGTAAACAATACCTTCAAGAGTGACGCCAGTCGAACAACCCTAATGAATTTGATAAATCACCATAACCTAGTAGAAATGTGGAGAATCTCAAACCCTTTGAAGCGGGACTTCTCGAGAAGGCAGATTGTAAAGGGGGTCCTCAAACAGTCCAGAATCGATCTCTGTCTGGCTTCCTCCAGCATTATCAGAGACATTAACAAAATTAAATATGAGTTCAATAGCTGGAGCGATCACGCATCTTTATATTGGCAATTAGGGGACGATGGAAGGCCCAGAGGTGGGGGCATCTGGTGCTTCAATGCCAGTCTCCTTGAGGACCAAACCTTCAAAAAAAAGATAAGGAATCTACTGAGCAATATAACAGATGAATTAGCTGTAGAAGGAAACTACATTAAATCATGGGACGATGTAAAAAGACGAATTAAGAGAGCCTGTATAAATTATAGTAAAGAGAAAGGATGGCGGGAAGGAATGGAGGAGAGAACATTAAGGGACCTCCTCGCAAAAGAAATTACATTACTTGACCATGACCCTGACAGAAGTTGTGCAAAATTTGAAGAATATGAAGCTAAACTTCACTCTTTTGAAAAGAAAAGATGCATAGGAGCAGCTGTTAGAAGTAGATTTAAAAATATCACAGATGGGGAGAAATGTACAGCTTTTTTCCTTGGCCTAGAAAAAAAAAACCAAAACAAAGCCAGAATGGGTCCGATTGAAAATAGTAAGGGGGAAATAATAGTTGAGCAGGAAGACATACTGGACGAAATACATAGGTATTACGAGAACCTCTTTACTAGTAACAGCTCCAATCCAAAACAAACTAAAGAAATACTGGAATGTATTGATAGGGAAATAAATCACATCGACAAAGAAGAGTGCGACACGGTAATCACATTAGCGGAAGTAGAACTGGCAATAGATGGACTAAATAAGAACAAAAGCCCAGGCCCAGACGGAATCTCGACAGAGTTCTACCAGTGCTTCAAAGCCCAGCTGGCCCCCTTGCTGCTAAAACTTTACACTAGTATTAGAGTAAACCAGACAACTCCGGACTCCCTCACAAAAGGTATCATCACAATTGTATTTAAGAATAAAGGATGCCGGAACCAACTGAAAAACTATAGGCCAATTAGCCTACTCAATTCAGATTAGAAGATTCTGGCAAAAATTCTGGCTAATAGACTTAAAGCAGTAATAGGCTCAATCATCAGCAATACGCAAACTTACAGTATCCCAGGCAGAGATATTACAGACTCCATCAATACAATTAGGGATACAGTAAAAACAATGACTATGCAGAGGGGCCTGCTGCTTGGAGTAGACCTAGAAAAAGCTTTTGACAGGGTTGAGCATCCGTTCCTCTGGTCCGTAATGGAAAAGTTCGGCTTCGGAGCAAAGTTCATCGATTGGATCAAGGTGTTATATCGAAGTGCGAGTAGCAGGGTGAAATGCAACGGACTTCTCACCAGGGACATTCGGATCGAGAGGTCTGTGAGACAGGGATGCCCCCTCTCAGCTCTGCTATACACCCTGGTCGCAGAACCCCTCGCACTCCTAATACTGAAAGACAAAAATATAAAAGGTATCTTAACGCCAAATGGCAACAAAACCAAAATAGTCCAATATGCAGACAACATTAATATCATGGTCTCGGATGGTGACAGCATAGACCATGTCTTCAAACACCTAGGGGCCTATGAGAAAGCCTCTGGCGCAAGAATCAATAAAGAAAAATCTGCAATAATGTTCTGCGGTAAGAATCAAAAAACGATAAACAAATGGGGCCTTAAAGAGACCACAGGGTGCAGAGAAATCTTGGGTGTGTACATTGGGAAAGACGAGAGTGAAGCAAGAGATAAAACATGGAAGAGTGTGATAATTAAAATACAGTGTACCTTGAACCTGTGGAGGGCGAGGGGGCTTAGTCTAAAAGGAAAGGTAATAGTATCTAATGCCTTAGTGCTGTCAAAAATTAATCATGCTTTGGGAACCTGTGAGCTGCCCGATTGGGCACTAAATTCATTGAACGGTGAGATATCCTCCTTTCTTTGGAAGGGTAAGGGAAATATGATCGCCCACAGGACGTTAATTGCTAATAAACGGGAGGGGGGATTAGGGCTGATTGCCATTGGTGCCAAAAGAGACGCACTGAGGGTCAAATTGATAGGGAAATTCTTGGATTCGACCAGGCAGTATCCCTGGGAGGACGCACTCGCAGGCTACCTGGCGGAGTTTGGGGAGAGGAGCAAATACAATCTCTGTACCCACTACCCCAGAAAAACCTACAGTGGCCTGCCGGGCTTCTACCAGGAGGTGCTGGAGGCATGGGGAAGGATACTCCCCCACCTCAGACCCGAGTGCAGTAAAAAAGAGCATGTGCTGCAGTTACCTTTCCTCTCGAATCCATGCTTCACCTATAATGGGAGAAACCTCGTCAGCAGTCACTTGACGGCAGCAGGCCTAACAAGAGTGGGACAGGTGACCGACCACAAAGGGAACTTTGATATAGGGAATGTACTTTGGGAATTAGACAGATGGAAGGTGCAATACAGGGAAAAACTGATTGTCTCTTTCGGGGAAAAATTTGATCAAAGCCTACTACCTGAGTGGCGAGGCATGCTCAAAGAGAAAGGACCCAAGGGGCAGGATGATGCCCTGAACTTCCTCCTGTGCCTTAGAGGAAAATTCCCCACCATCCAATCAGTGAAAACCAGAGACTGGTATAGATTACTCATTTCAAAGATTGTGACAATTCCAGCTTCAGAAAAGGCCTGGTCAAGGATATTTCCTGGCTATTCAATTAGAAATATATGGAACAACATGGAAATCCCTTTTGCCACATCAGCCATCTTCCACCTGGATTTCAAGATAAGGCACAGGAGGATTTTTACTGGCATCATCCTGCATCAAATACACAAAGACTTGCACAAGAGGGAGTGTGCGGTCTGCATGGAAGAAGCAGAAGACATTGAGCACCTGTTCCTTAGGTGCACGGCCCTCACGAACTATAGGGAGAGGGTCAAGAGCCTACTGGTGGAACATTGTGGCCTTAGGAGACTAACAGGGCTTACATGGGACTGGGCCTACATGTTTGGCCCCCCCCCCAAAACAAAGAGTCCAACGGAAAACTTACTGATAAACACTGTGCTGGCATTTGCCAGGCGCGCAACATGGACAAGAAGGAACTTGGCACTATATGAGGGTAGAGACGTAAGCATACAAAGCCTCTTTGGAAACTCACTAAAAGCCCACCTATCGTTGGTATATGGAGGAAACAAAGACCTTTTTGTAAGCCAATTCATGCAACAAACTACCCTACTCCAGGAAACTGAATGCCACTCTCTCTCCTTCGCATTCTGATAGGATAGAGAATGGGAGAAAAAGGGAAAACATGTATTTCCCAAGTGTTTAAAAATGTTTTCTTGGCATAATTGTTACTGTTGATGATTCTGTATTTTTATATTAAAAAAAAAAAAAATGTATTTTTCGAGTTATGATCATTTTCAGAACTTTGGACGATTTGCTGTCGAGCTGAATTAGAGAGACACCGAACCATTGTCTCTTTGTAGGTGAATGATTCAGGATGCTGCCGTACACCATATAACTTTAATTAATATGAGGAAAATTATTTTGCTTCTTAAGTCTTTCTCAAAGACAGTTTAAATACAATGATGAACTAGTATGTGCTGCTAATGTCTTGTTTGTCAACCAGTTTTAGGCCCATATAAAATGTATTTTTCGAGTTCTGATAATTTTCATCAAAGTCTACACGTGGGAAAAAACGCATTTTCAGCCGATTTGAACGTCGATTTGGCGGAACGGTTAAACGCTTCAGTCATTACTCTATGTGACAGTGTCAGACAGTTTAAATACAATGATCAACTAGTATGTGCTGCTAAAGTGTTGTTTGTCAAACAGTTTTAGGCCCACATAAAATGTATTTTTCGAGTTCTGATAATTTTCATCAAAGTCTACACGTGGGAAAAAACGCATTTTCAGCCGATTTAAACGTCGATTTGGCGGAACGGTTAAACGCTTCAGTCATTACTCTATGTGACAGTGTCAGACAGTTTAAATACAATGATAAACTAGTATGTGCTGCTAAAGTGTTGTTTGTCAACCAGTTTTAGGCCCATATAAAATGTATTTTTCGAGTTATGATCATTTTCAGAACTTTGGACGATTTGCTGTCTAGCTGAATTAGAGAAACACCGAACCATTGTCTCTTTGTAGGCGCATGATTTAGAATGCTGCAGTACACCATATAACTTTAATGAATATTAGGAACTATTATGTGCTTCTTATGTCTTTCTCAAAGACAGTTTAAATACAATGATAAACTAGTATGTGCTGCTAAAGTCTTGTTTGTCAACCAGTTTTAGGCCCATATAAAATGTATTTTTCGAGTTCTGATAATTTTCATCAAAGTCTACACATGTGGGGAAAAACGCATTTTCAGTCGATTTAAACGTCGAAAAGGCGAATCGGTTAAACGCTTAAGTCATTACTCCATGTGACAGTGTCAGACAGTTTAAATACAATGATGAACTATTATGTGCTGCTAAAGTGTTGTTTGTCAACCAGTTTTGGGCCCATATAAAATGTATTTTTCGAGTTATGATCGTTTTCAGAAATTTGGACGATTTGCTGTCTAGCTGAATTTGAGAAACACCGAACCATTGCCTCTTTTGTAGGTGCATGATTTAGAATGCTGCAGTACACCATATAACTTTAATTAATATGAGGAACAATTATGTGCTTCTTAAGTCTTTCGCAAAGACAGTTTAAATACAATGATAAACTAGTATGTGCTGCTAAAGTGTTGTTTGTCAACCAGTTTTAGGCCCATATAAAATGTGTTTTTCGAGTTATGATAATTTTCATCAAAGTCTACACATGTGGGAAAAAACGCATTTTCAGCCGATTTAAACGTCGAAAAGGCGGATCGGTTAAACGCTTCAGCCATTACTCTGTGACAGTGTCAGGCAGTTTAAATACAATGATAAACTAGTATGTGCTACTAAAGTCTTGTTTGTCAACCAGTTTTAGGCCCATATAAAATGTATTTTTCGAGTTTTGATAATTTTCATCAAAGTCTACACGTGGGAAAAAACGCATTTTCAGCCGATATTAACGTCGATTTGGCGGAACGGTTAAACGCTTCAGTCATTACTCTATGTGACAGTGTCAGACAGTTTAAATACAATGATAAACTAGTATGTGCTGCTAAAGTGTTGTTTGTCAGCCAGAAGCACATAATAGTTCATCATATTAATAATAAAATCTGTGACTGAGTTTAACATGGGCCTAAAACTGTCTGAACTGACAGAAGCGTTTAACCAATTCCCCTTTTCGACGTTTAAATCGGCTGAAAATGCGTTTTTTCCCACATGTGCACACGATGATGAAAATGATCATATCTCCACAAATACATGTTAGATGGGCCTAGAAATCTGTGAGAAACACTTAAGAAGCACATAATAGTTCATCATATTAATTAAATTTCTATGCTGTCCTGCAGCATTCTGAATCATTCACCTCTGAAGAGACAATGGTTCGGTGTTTCTCTAATTCAGCTAGACAGCAAACCGTCCAATGTTCTGAAAGTGCTCATACCTCGACAAATACATGTTGTATGGGCCTAAAACTGTTTGACAAACAACACTTTAGCAGCATATACTAGTTCACCATTGTATTTAAACTGTCTGACACTGTCACACAGAGTAATGACTGAAGCGTTTAACCAATTCCCCTTTTCGACGTTTAAATCGGCTGAAAATGCGTTTTTTCCCACATGTGCACATAATGATGAAAATGACCATAACTCGACAAATACATGTTAGATGGGCCTAAAACTGGTTGACAAACAACACTTTAGCAGCATATACTAGTTCACCATTGTATTTAAACTGTCTGACACTGTCACACAGAGTAATGACTGAAGCGTTTAACCAATTCCCCTTTTCGACGTTTAAATCGGCTGAAAATGCGTTTTTTCCCACATGTGCACACAATGATGAAA
This sequence comes from Zeus faber, assembly GCF_960531495.2. Classification (NCBI taxonomy): domain Eukaryota; kingdom Metazoa; phylum Chordata; class Actinopteri; order Zeiformes; family Zeidae; genus Zeus; species Zeus faber. Next base: position 32,843,723 of record NC_137198.1, on the reverse strand, counting down.
ATGATCATAACTCCACAAATACATGTTAGATGGGCCTAAAACTGGTTGACAAACAACACTTTAGCAGCATATACTAGTTCACCATTGTATTTAAACTGTCTGACACTGTCACACAGAGTAATGACTGAAGCGTTTAACCAATTCCCCTTTTCGACGTTTAAATCGGCTGAAAATGCGTTTTTTCCCACATGTGCACACTATGATGAAAATGATCCTAACTCGACAAATACATGTTAGATGGGCCTAAAACTGGTTGACAAACAACACTTTAGCAGCATATACTAGTTCCCCATTGTATTTAAACTGTCTGACACTGTCACACAGAGTAATGACTGAAGCGTTTAACCAATTCCCCTTTTCGACGTTCAAATCGGCTGAAAATGCGTTTTTTCCCACATGTGCACACAATGATGAAAATGATCATAACTCCACAAATACATGTTAGATGGGCCTAGAAATCTGTGAGAAACACTTAAGAAGCACATAATAGTTCATCATATTAATTAAATTTCTATGCTGTACTGCAGCATTCTGAATCATTCACCTCTGAAGAGACAATGGTTCGGTGTTTCTCTAATTCAGCTAGACAGCAAACCGTCACAAGTTCTGAAAATGCTCATACCTCAACAAATACATGTTGTATGGGCCTAAAACTGTTTGACAAACAACGCTTTAGCAGCATATACTAGTTCACCATTGTATTTAAACTGTCTGACACTGTCACACAGAGTAATGACTGAAGCGTTTAACCAATTCCCCTTTTCGACGTTTAAATCGGCTGAAAATGCGTTTTTTCCCACATGTGCACACTATGATGAAAATGATCCTAACTCGACAAATACATATTAGATGGGCCTAAAACTGGTTGACAAACAACACTTTAGCAGCATATACTAGTTCACCATTGTATTTAAACTGTCTGACACTGTCACACAGAGTAATGACTGAAGCGTTTAACCAATTCCCCTTTTCGACGTTTAAATCGGCTGAAAATGCGTTTTTTCCCACATGTGCACACAATGATGAAAATGATCATAACTCCACAAATACATGTTAGATGGGCCTAGATATCTGTGAGAAACACTTAAGGAGCACATAATAGTTCATCATATTAATAAAATTTCTATGCTGTCCTGCAGCATTCTGAATCATTCACCTCTGAAGAGACAATGGTTCGGTGTTTCTCTAATTCAGCTAGACAGCAAACCGTCACAAGTTCTGAAAATGCTCATACCTCAACAAATACATGTTGTATGGGCCTAAAACTGTTTGACAAACAACGCTTTAGCAGCATATACTAGTTCACCATTGTATTTAAACTGTCTGACACTGTCACATAGAGTAATGACTGAAGCGTTTAAGCAATTCCCCTTTTCGACGTTTAAATCGGCTGAAAATGCGTTTTTTCCCACATGTGCACATAATGATGAAAATGATCCTAACTCGACAAATACATATTAGATGGGCCTAAAACTGGTTGACAAACAACACTTTAGCAACATATACTAGTTCACCATTGTATTTAAACTGTCTGACACTGTCACACAGAGTAATGACTGAAGCGTTTAACCAATTCCCCTTTTCGACGTTTAAATCGGCTGAAAATGCGTTTTTTCCCACATGTGCACACAATGATGAAAATGATCATAACTCCACAAATACATGTTAGATGGGCCTAAAACTGGTTGACAAACAACACTTTAGCAGCATATACTAGTTCACCATTGTATTTAAACTGTCTGACACTGTCGCACAGAGTAATGACTGAAGCGTTTAACCAATTCCCCTTTTCGACGTTTAAATCGGCTGAAAATGCGTTTTTTCCCACATGTGCACATAATGATGAAAATGACCATAACTCGACAAATACATGTTAGATGGGCCTAAAACTGTTTGACAAACAACACTTTAGCAGCATATACTAGTTCACCATTGTATTTAAACTGTCTGACACTGTCACACAGAGTAAGGACTGAAGCGTTTAACCAATTCCCCTTTTCGACGTTTAAATCGGCTGAAAATGCGTTTTTTCCCACATGTGCACACAATGATGAAAATGATCATAACTCCACAAATACATGTTAGATGGGCCTAGAAATCTGTGAGAAACACTTAAGAAGCACATAATAGTTCATCATATTAATTAAATTTCTATGCTGTACTGCAGCATTCTGAATCATTCACCTCTGAAGAGACAATGGTTCGGTGTTTCTCTAATTCAGCTAGACAGCAAACCGTCACAAGTTCTGAAAATGCTCATACCTCAACAAATACATGTTGTATGGGTCTAAAACTGGTTGACAAACAACACTTTAGCAGCATATACTAGTTCACCATTGTATTTAAACTGTCTGACACTGTCACACAGAGTAATGACTGAAGCGTTTAACCAATTCCCCTTTTCGACGTTCAAATCGGCTGAAAATGCGTTTTTTCCCACATGTGCACACAATGATGAAAATGATCATAACTCCACAAATACATGTTAGATGGGCCTAGAAATCTGTGAGAAACACTTAAGAAGCACATAATAGTTCATCATATTAATTAAATTTCTATGCTGTACTGCAGCATTCTGAATCATTCACCTCTGAAGAGACAATGGTTCGGTGTTTCTCTAATTCAGCTAGACAGCAAACCGTCACAAGTTCTGAAAATGCTCATACCTCAACAAATACATGTTGTATGGGCCTAAAACTGTTTGACAAACAACGCTTTAGCAGCATATACTAGTTCACCATTGTATTTAAACTGTCTGACACTGTCACACAGAGTAATGACTGAAGCGTTTAACCAATTCCCCTTTTCGACGTTTAAATCGGCTGAAAATGCGTTTTTTCCCACATGTGCACACTATGATGAAAATGATCCTAACTCGACAAATACCTGTTAGATGGGCCTAAAACTGGTTGACAAACAACACTTTAGCAGCATATACTAGTTCACCATTATATTTAAACTGTCTGACACTGTCACACAGAGTAATGACTGAAGCGTTTAACCAATTCCCCTTTTCGACGTTTAAATCGGCTGAAAATGCGTTTTTTCCCACATGTGCACATAATGATGAAAATGACCATAACTCGACAAATACATGTTAGATGGGCCTAAAACTGTTTGACAAACAACACTTTAGCAGCATATACTAGTTCACCATTGTATTTAAACTGTCTGACACTGTCACACAGAGTAATGACTGAAGCGTTTAACCAATTCCCCTTTTCGACGTTTAAATCGGCTGAAAATGCGTTTTTTCCCACATGTGCACATAATGATGAAAATGACCATAACTCGACAAATACATGTTAGATGGGCCTAAAACTGTTTGACAAACAACACTTTAGCAGCATATACTAGTTCACCATTGTATTTAAACTGTCTGAAATTGTCACACAGAGTAATGACTGAAGCGTTTAACCAATTCCCCTTTTCGACGTTTAAATCGGCTGAAAATGCGTTTTTTCCCACATGTGCACACAATGATGAAAATGATCATAACTCCACAAATACATGTTAGATGGGCCTAGATATCTGTGAGAAACACTTAAGGAGCACATAATAGTTCATCATATTAATTAAATTTCTATGCTGTACTGCAGCATTCTGAATCATTCACCTCTGAAGAGACAATGGTTCGGTGTTTCTCTAATTCAGCTACACAGCAAACCGTCACAAGTTCTGAAAATGCTCATACCTCAACAAATACATGTTGTATGGGCCTAAAACTGTTTGACAAACAACGCTTTAGCAGCATATACTAGGTCACCATTGTATTTAAACTGTCTGACACTGTCACACAGAGTAATGACTGAAGCGTTTAACCAATTCCCCTTTTCGACGTTTAAATCGGCTGAAAATGCGTTTTTTCCCACATGTGCACACAATGATGAAAATGATCATAACTCCACAAATACATGTTAGATGGGCCTAGAAATCTGTGAGAAACACTTAAGAAGCACATAATAGTTCATCATATTAATTAAATTTCTATGCTGTACTGCAGCATTCTGAATCATTCACCTCTAGAGAGACAATGGTTCGGTGTTTCTCTAATTCAGCTAGACAGCAAACCGTCCAATGTTCTGAAAATGCTCATACCTCGACAAATACATGTTGTATGGGCCGAAAACTGTTTGACAAACAACGCTTTAGCAGCATATACTAGTTCACCATTGTATTTAAACTGTCTGACACTGTCACACAGAGTAATGACTGAAGCGTTTAACCAATTCCCCTTTTCGACGTTTAAATCGGCTGAAAATGCGTTTTTTCCCACATGTGCACATAATGATGAAAATGACCATAACTCGACAAATACATGTTAGATGGGCCTAAAACTGTTTGACAAACAACACTTTAGCAGCATATACTAGTTCACCATTGTATTTAAACTGTCTGACACTGTCACACAGAGTAATGACTGAAGCGTTTAACCAATTCCCCTTTTCGACGTTTAAATCGGCTGAAAATGCGTTTTTTCCCACATGTGCACACAATGATGAAAATGATCATAACTCCACAAATACATGTTAGATGGGCCTAGAAATCTGTGAGAAACACTTAAGAAGCACATAATAGTTCATCATATTAATTAAATTTCTATGCTGTACTGCAGCATTCTGAATCATTCACCTCTGAAGAGACAATGGTTCGGTGTTTCTCTAATTCAGCTAGACAGCAAACCGTCCAATGTTCTGAAAATGCTCATACCTCGACAAATACATGTTGTATGGGCCTAAAACTGTTTGACAAACAACGCTTTAGCAGCATATACTAGTTCACCATTGTATTTAAACTGTCTGACACTGTCACACAGAGTAATGACTGAAGCGTTTAAGCAATTCCCCTTTTCGACGTTTAAATCGGCTGAAAATGCGTTTTTTCCCACACGTGCACATAATGATGAAAATGACCATAACTCGACAAATACATGTTAGATGGGCCTAAAACTGTTTGACAAACAACACTTTAGCAGCATATACTAGTTCACCATTGTATTTAAACTCTCTGAAACTGTCACACAGAGTAATGACTGAAGCGTTTAACCAATTCCCCTTTTCGACGTTTAAATCGGCTGAAAATGCGTTTTTTCCCACATGTGCACACAATGATGAAAATGATCATAACTCCACAAATACATGTTAGATGGGCCTAGATATCTGTGAGAAACACTTAAGGAGCACATAATAGTTCATCATATTAATTAAATTTCTATGCTGTACTGCAGCATTCTGAATCATTCACCTCTGAAGAGACAATGGTTCGGTGTTTCTCTAATTCAGCTAGACAGCAAACCGTCACAAGTTCTGAAAATGCTCATACCTCAACAAATACATGTTGTATGGGCCTAAAACTGTTTGACAAACAACGCTTTAGCAGCATATACTAGTTCACCATTGTATTTAAACTGTCTGACACTGTCACACAGAGTAATGACTGAAGCGTTTAACCAAGTCCCCTTTTCGACGTTTAAATCGGCTGAAAATGCGTTTTTTCCCACATGTGCACACTATGATGAAAATGATCCTAACTCGACAAATACATGTTAGATGGGCCTAAAACTGTTTGACAACAACACTTTAGCAGCATATACTAGTTCACCATTGTATTTAAACTGTCTGACACTGTCACACAGAGTAATGACTGAAGCGTTTAACCAATTCCCCTTTTCGACGTTTAAATCGGCTGAAAATGCGTTTTTTCCCACATGTGCACACAATGATGAAAATGATCATAACTCCACAAATACATGTTAGATGGGCATAGAAATCTGAGAGAAAAACTTAGGAAGCACATAATAGTTCATCATATTAATTAAATTTCAATGCTGTACTGCAGCATTCTGAATCATACACCTCTGAAGAGACAATGGTTCGGTGTTTCTCTAATTCAGCTAGACAGCAAACCGTCCAATGTTCTGAAAATGCTCATACCTCGACAAATACATGTTGTATGGGCCTAAAACTGTTTGACAAACAACGCTTTAGCAGCATATACTAGTTCACCATTGTATTTAAACTGTCTGACACTGTCACACAGAGTAATGACTGAAGCGTTTAACCAATTCCCCTTTTCGACGTTTAAATCGGCTGGAAATGCGTTTTTTCCCACATGTGCACACAATGATGAAAATGATCATAACTCGACAAATACATTTTACATGGGCCTAAAACTGTTTGACAAACAACACTTTAGCAGCATATACTAGTTCACCATTGTATTTAAACTGTCGGACACTGTCACACAGAGTAATGACTGAAGCGTTTAAGCAATTCCCCTTTTCGACGTTTAAATCGGCTGAAAATGCATTTTTTCCCAGATGTACACATAATGATGAAAATGATCATAACTCGACAAATACATGTTAGATGGGTCTAAAACTGGTTGACAAACAACACATTAGCAGCATAAACTAGTTCACCATTGTATTTTAACTGTCTGACACTGTCACACAGAGTAATGACTGAAGCGTTTAACCAATTCCCCTTTTCGACGTTTAAATCGGCTGAAAATGCGTTTTTTCCCACATGTGCACACTATGATGAAAATGATCCTAACTCGACAAATACATGTTAGATGGGCCTAAAACTGGTTGACAAACAACACTTTAGCAGCATATACTAGTTCACCATTGTATTTAAACTGTCTGACACTGTCACACAGAGTAATGACTGAAGCGTTTAAGCAATTCCCCTTTTCGACGTTTAAATCGGCTGAAAATGCGTTTTTTCCCACATGTGCACACAATGATGAAAATGATCATAACTCCACAAATACATGTTAGATGGGCCTAGAAATCTGTGAGAAACACTTAAGAAGCACATAATAGTTCATCATATTAATTAAATTTCTATGCTGTACTGCAGCATTCTGAATCATTCACCTCTGAAGAGACAATGGTTCGGTGTTTCTCTAATTCAGCTACACAGCAAACCGTCACAAGTTCTGAAAATGCTCATACCTCAACAAATACATGTTGTATGGGCCTAAAACTGTTTGACAAACAACGCTTTAGCAGCATATACTAGTTCACCATTGTATTTAAACTGTCTGACACTGTCACACAGAGTAATGACTGAAGCGTTTAACCAATTCCCCTTTTCGACGTTTAAATCGGCTGAAAATGCGTTTTTTCCCACATGTGCACACAATGATGAAAATGATCATAACTCCACAAATACATGTTAGATGGGCCTAGAAATCTGTGAGAAACACTTAAGAAGCACATAATAGTTCATCATATTAATTAAATTTCTATGCTGTACTGCAGCATTCTGAATCATTCACCTCTAGAGAGACAATGGTTCGGTGTTTCTCTAATTCAGCAAGACAGCAAACCGTCACAAGTTCTGAAAATGATCATAACTCCAGAAATACATGTTAGATGGGCATAGAAATCTGAGAGAAAAACTTAGGAAGCACATAATAGTTCATCATATTAATTAAATTTCAATGCTGTACTGCAGCATTCTGAATCATACACCTCTGAAGAGACAATGGTTCGGTGTTTCTCTAATTCAGCTAGACAGCAAACCGTCCAATGTTCTGAAAATGCTCATACCTCGACAAATACATGTTTGTATGGGCCTAAAACTGTTTGACAAACAACGCTTTAGCAGCATATACTAGTTCACCATTGTATTTAAACTGTCTGACACTGTCACACAGAGTAATGACTGAAGCGTTTAAGCAATTCCCCTTTTCGACGTTTAAATCGTTTGAAAATGCGTTTTTTCCCACATGTGCACATAATGATGAAAATGACCATAACTCGACAAATACATGTTAGATGGGCCTAAAACTGTTTGACAAACAACACTTTAGCAGCATATACTAGTTCACCATTGTATTTAAACTGTCTGACACTGTCACACAGAGTAATGACTGAAGCGTTTAACCAATTCCCCTTTTCGACGTTGAAATCGGCTGAAAATGCATTTTTTCCCACATGTGCACACAATGATGAAAATGATCATAACTCGACAAATACATGTTACAAAAAAAAGAAAGATTTAAAGATAGAATAAAAGAAAGATTGAAAGAAAGTTTGAAAAAAGAAAGAAAGATTGAAAGATTGAAAGAAATATTGAAAGACAGAAAGATTGAAAGAAACAATGAAAGAAAGATTGAAAGATTAAAAGAAAGAATGAAAGAAAGATTGAAAGAAAGATTGAAAGAAAGATTGAAAGAAAGAAAGATTGAAAGAAAGAATGAAAAAAAGATTGAAATAAAGAATGAAAGAAAGATTGAAAGAAAGATAGAAAGAAAGATTGAAAGATTGAAAGAAAGATTGAAAAAAAGATTGAAAGACTGAAAGAAAGAATGAAAGAAAGATTGAAAGATTAAACAATTGAAAGAAAGTTTGCAAGAAAGATTGAAAAAAGAAAGATTGAAAGAAAGAATGAAAGAAAGATTGAAAGATAGATAGAAAGAAAGATTGAAAGAAAGAAAGATTGAAAGAATAACAAAAGAAAGATTGAAAGAATAACAAAAGAAAGATTGAAAGATTGGAAGAAATATTGAAAGATAGAAAAATTGAAAGAAAGAAAGATTGAAAGAAAAATTGAAAGATTGAAAGAAAGAATGAAAGAAAGATTGAAAGATTGAAATATTGAAAGAAAGAATGAAAGAAAGATTGAAAGATTGAAAGATTGAAATAAAGATTGAAAGTTTGAAAGAAAGATTGAAAGAAACATTTAAAGAAAGAAAGATTGAAAGAAACATTTAAAGAAAGATTGAAAGATTGAAAGAAAGATTGAAAGAAAGAATGAAAGAAAGATTGAACGATTGAAATATTGAAATAAAGAATGAAAGTTTGAAAGAAAGATTGAAAGAAAGATTTAAAGAAAGAAAGATTGAAAGTAAAAAAGATTGAAAGAAATATTGAAAAAAAAAATTGAAAGATTGAAAGAAGGAATGAATGAAAGATTGAAAGAAAGATTGAAAGAAAGATTGAAAGATTGAAGGTAAGAATGAAAGAAAGATTGAAAGAAAAATTGAAAGAAAGATTGAAAGACTGAAGGAAAGAATGAAAGAAAGATGGAAAGAAAGATGGAAAGAAAGATTGACAGAAAGAAAGATTGAAAGAAATATTGAAAGAAAGATTGAAAGATTGAAAGAAAGAATGAAAGAAAGATTGAAAGATTGAAAGATTGAAAGATTGAAAGAAAGAATGAAAGAAAGACTGAAAGATTGAAAGAAAAATTGAAAGAAAGATTGAAAGATTGAAAGATTGAAAGAAAGATTGAAAGTTTGAAAGACAGATTGAAAGACTGAAAGAAAGATTGCAAGAAAGATTGAAAAAACAGAAAGATTTAAAGATAGAATAAAAGAAAGATTGAAAGAAAGATTGAAAAAAAAAGAAAGATTGAAAGATTGAAAGAAATATTGAAAGACAGAAAGATTGAAAGAAACAATTAAAGAAAGATTGAAAGATTAAAATAAAGAATGAAAGAACGATTGAAAGAAAGATTGAAAGAAAGATTGAAAGAAAGATTGAATGAAAGATTGAAAGAAAGAATGAAACAAAGATTGAAATAAAGAATGAAAGAAAGACTGAAAGAAAGAATGACGGACAGAAAGATTGAAAGAAAGAATGAAAGAAAGATTGAAAAAAAGATTGAAAGACTGAAAGAAAGAATGAAAGAAAGATTGAAAGATTAAACAATTGAAAGAACGATTGCAAGAAAGATTGAAAAAAGAAAGATTGAAAGAAAGAATGAAAGACTGAAGGAAAGAATGAAAGAAAGATTGAAAGATTCAAAGAAAGAATGAAAGAAAGATTGAAAAATTGAAAGATTGAAAGAAAGACTAAAAGAAAGAAAGAAAGATTGAAAGAAAGATTGAAAGAAAGAATGAAAGAAAGAATGAAAGAAAGATTGAAAGAAACAATGAAAGAAAGATTGAAAGATTAAAAGAAAGAATGAAAGAAAGACTAAAAGAAAGAAAGAACGATTGAAAGAAAGATTGAAAGAAAGAATGAAAGAATGAATGAAAGAAAGATTGAAAGATTAAACAATTGAAAGAAAGATTGCAAGAAAGATTGAAAAAAGAAAGATTGAAAGAAAGAATGAAAGAAAGATGGAAAGAAAGATTGAAAGAAAGAAAGATTGAAAGAGATAAAAGAAAGATTGAAAGAAATAATGAAAGAAAGATTGAACGATTGGAAGAAATTTTGAAAGATAGAAAAATTGAAAGTAAGAAAGATTGAAAGAAAGAATGAAAGAAAGATTGAAAGATTGAAAGAAAGAATGAAAGAAAGATTGAAAGATTGAAATATTGAAAGAAAGAATGAAAAAAAGATTGAAAGACTGAAAGAAAGAATGAAAGAAAGATTGAAAGATTAAACAATTGAAAGAAAGTTTGCAAGAAAGTTTGAAAAAAGAAAGATTGAAAGAAAGAATGAAAGAAAGATTGAAAGATAGATGGATAGAAAGATTGAAAGAAAGAAAGATTGAAAGAATAACAAAAGAAAGATTGAAAGACTGGAAGAAATATTGAAAGATAGAAAAATTGAAAGTAAAAAAGATTGAAAGAAAGAATTAAAGAAAGAAAGATTGAAAGAAATAATGAAAGAAAGATTGAACGATTGGAAGAAATTTTGAAAGATAGAAAAATTGAAAGTAAGAAAGATTGAAAGAAAGAATGAAAGAAAGATTGAAAGATTGAAAGAAAGAATGAAAGAAAGATTTAAAGCTTGAAATATTGAAAGAAAGAATGAAAAAAAGATTGAAAGACTGAAAGAAAGAATGAAAGAAAGATTGAAAGATTAAACAATTGAAAGAAAGTTTGCAAGAAAGTTTGAAAAAAGAAAGATTGAAAGAAAGAATGAAAGAAAGATTGAAAGATAGATGGATAGAAAGATTGAAAGAAAGAAAGATTGAAAGAATAACAAAAGAAAGATTGAAAGATTGGAAGAAATATTGAAAGATAGAAAAATTGAAAGTAAAAAAGATTGAAAGAAAGAATTAAAGAAAGAAAGATTGAAAGAAATAATGAAAGAAAGATTGAACGATTGGAAGAAATTTTGAAAGATAGAAAAATTGAAAGTAAGAAAGATTGAAAGAAAGAATGAAAGAAAGATTGAAAGATTGAAAGAAAGAATGAAAGAAAGATTTAAAGATTGAAATATTGAAAGAAAGAATGAAAAAAAGATTGAAAGACTGAAAGAAAGAATGAAAGAAAGATTGAAAGATTAAACAATTGAAAGAAAGTTTGCAAGAAAGTTTGAAAAAAGAAAGATTGAAAGAAAGAATGAAAGAAAGATTGAAAGATAGATGGATAGAAAGATTGAAAGAAAGAAAGATTGAAAGAATAACAAAAGAAAGATTGAAAGATTGGAAGAAATATTGAAAGATAGAAAAATTGAAAGTAAGAAAGATTGAAAGAAAGAATTAAAGAAAGATTGAAAGATTGAAAGAAAGAATGAAAGAAAGATTGAAATATTGAAAGAAAGATTGAAATAAAGATTGAAAGTTTGAAAGAAAGATTGAAAGAAAGATTTAAAGAAAGAAAGATTGAAAGAAATATTGAAAGAAAGATTGAAAGATTGAAAGAAAGATTGAAAGAAAGAATGAAAGAAAGATTGAAAGATTGAAAGATTGAAATAAAGAATGAAAGAAAGATTGAACGATTGAAAGATTGAAATAAAGAATGAAAGTTTGAAAGAAAGATTGAAAGAAAGATTTAAAAAAAGAAAGATTGAAAGTAAGAAATATTGAAAGACATATTGAAAGAAAGATTGAAAGAAAGAATGAAAGAAAGATTGAAAGAAAGATTTAAAAAAAGAAAGATTGAAAGTAAGAAATATTGAAAGACATATTGAAAGAAAGATTGAAAGAAAGAATGAAAGAAAGATTGAAAGAAAGATTGAAAGACTGAAGGAAAGAATGAAAGAAAGATTGAAAGAAAGATTGAAAGAAAGAAAGATTGAAAGATTGAATGATTGAAAGATTGAATGATTGAAAGATTGAAAGAAAGATTGAAAGAAAGATTGAACGACTGAAAGATTGAAAGAAATATTGAAAGTTTGAAAGAAAGATTGAAAGACTGAAAGATAGATTGAAAGATTGAAGATTGAAAGATTGAAAGAAAGATTGAAAGAAAGATTGAACGACTGAAAGATTGAAAGAAAGATTGAAAGTTTGAAAGAAAGATTGAAAGACTGAAAGAAATAATGAAAGAAAGATTGAAAGAAAGAATGAAAGAAAGATTGAAAGAAAGATGGAAAGAAAGATTGAAAGAAAGAAAGATTGAAAGATATAACAAAAGAAAGATTGAAAGAAATAATGAAAGAAACATTGAACGATTGGAAGAAATATTGAAAGATAGAAAAATTGAAAGATTGAAAGATTGAAAGAAAGAATGAAAGAAAGACTGAAAGATTGAAAGAAAGATTGAAAGAAAGATTGAAAGATTGAAATATTTAAAGAAAGATTGAAAGAAAGAATGAAAGAACAATTGAAAGAAAGAATGAAAGAATGAAAGAAAAATTGACAGATTGAAAGAAATATTGAAAAAAGAAAGATTGAAAGAAAGAATGAAAGAAAGATTGAAAGAAAGATGGAAAGAAAGATTGAAAGAAAGAAAGATTGAAAGAATAACAAAAGAAAGATTGAAAGATTGGAAGAAATATTGAAAGATAGAAAAATTGAAAGTAAGAAAGATTGAAAGAAAGAATTAAAGAAAGATTGAAAGATTGAAAGAAAGAATGAAAGAAAGATTGAAATATTGAAAGAAAGATTGAAATAAAGATTGAAAGTTTGAAAGAAAGATTGAAAGAAATATTTAAAGAAAGAAAGATTGAAAGAAATATTGAAAGAAAGATTGAAAGATTGAAAGAAAGATTGAAAGAAAGAATGAAAGAAAGATTGAAAGATTGAAAGATTGAAATTAAGAATGAAAGAAAGATTGAAAGATTGAAAGATTGAAATAAAGAATGAAAGTTTGAAAGAAAGATTGAAAGAAAGATTTAAAAAAGGAAAGATTGAAAGTAAGAAAGATTGAAAGACATATTGAAAGAAAGATTGAAAGATTGAAAGAAAGAAAGATTGAAAGAAAGATTGTAAGACTGAAGGAAAGAATGAAAGAAAGAAAGATTGAAAGATTGAATGATTGAAAGATTGAATGATTGAAAGATTGAAAGAAAGTTTGAAAGAAAGATTGAACGACTGAAAGATTGAAAGAAATATTGAAAGTTTGAAAGAAAGATTGAAAGACTGAAAGATAGATTGAAAGATTGAAGATTGAAAGATTGAAAGAAAGATTGAAAGAAAGATTGAACGACTGAAAGAAAGATTGAAAGACTGAAAGAAATAATGAAAGAAAGATTGAAAGAAAGAATGAAAGAAATATTGAAAGAAAGATGGAAAGAAAGATTGAAAGAAAGAAAGATTGAAAGATATAACAAAAGAAAGATTGAAAGAAATAATGAAAGAAAGATTGAACGATTGGAAGAAATATTGAAAGATAGAAAAATTGAAAGATTGAAAGATTGAAAGAAAGAATGAAAGAAAGATTGAAAGATTGAAAGAAAGAATGAAAGAAAGATTGAAAGAAAGAAAGAATGAAAGAACAATTGAAAGAAAAAATGAAAGAATGAAAGAAAAATTGACAGATTGAAAGAAATATTGAAAAAAGAAAGATTGAAAGAAAGAATGAAAGAAAGATTGAAAGAAAGATGGAAAGAAAGATTGAAAGAAAGAAAGATTGAAAGAAATAATAAAAGAAAGATTGAACGATTGGAAGAAAGAATGACGGAAAGATTGAAAGATTGAAATATTGAAAGAAAGAATGAAAAAAAGATTGAAAGACTGAAAGAAAGAATGAAAGAAAGATTGAAAGATTAAACAATTGAAAGAAAGTTTGCAAGAAAGATTGAAAAACGAAAGATTGAAAGACAGAATCAAAAAAAGATTGATAGATAGATGGATAGAAAGATTGAAAGAAAGAAAGATTTAAAGAATAACAAAAGAAAGATTGAAAGATTGGAAGAAATATTGAAAGATAGAAAAATTGAAAGTAAGAAAGATTGAAAGAAAAAATTAAAGAAAGATTCAAAGATTGAAAGAAAGAATGAAAGAAAGGTTGAAAGATTGAAATATTGAAAGAAAGAATGAAAGAAAGATTGAAAGATTGAAAGAAAGATTGAAAGAAAGTTTGAAAGATTGAAAGATTGAAATAAAGATTGAAAGTTTGAAAGAAAGATTGAAAGAAAGATTTAAAGAAAGAAAGATTGAAAGAAATATTGAAAGAAAGATTGAAAGATTGAAAGAAAGATTGAAAGAAAGAATGAAAGAAAGATTGAAAGATTGAAAGATTGAAATAAAGAATGAAAGTTTGAAAGAAAGATTGAAAGAAAGATTTTAAGAAAGAAAGATTGAAAGTAAGAAAGATTGAAAGAAAGATGGAAAGAAAGATTGAAAGAAAGAAAGATTGAAAGAAATAACAAAAGAAAGATTGAAAGAAATAATGAAAGAAAGATTGAATGATTGGAAGAAATATTGAAGATAGAAAAATTGAAAGATTGAAAGATTGAAAGAACGAATGAAAGAAAGATTGAAAGATTGAAAGAAAGAATGAAAGAAAGATTGAAAGATTGAAAGAAAGATTGAAAGATTGAAATATTTAAAGAAAGATTGAAAGAAAGAATGAAAGAACAATTGAAAGAAAGAATGAAAGAATGAAAGAAAAATTGACAGATTGAAAGAAATATTGAAAAAAGAAAGATTGAAAGAAAGAATGAAAGAAAGATTGAAAGAAAGATGGAAAGAAAGATTGAAAGAAAGAAAGATTGAAAGAAATAATAAAAGAAAGATTGAACGATTGGAAGAAATATTGAAAGATAGAAAAATTGAAAGTAAGAAAGATTGAAAGAAAGAATGAAACAAAGATTGAAAGATTGACAGAAAGAATGACAGAAAGATTGAAAGATTGAAATATTGAAAGAAAGAATGAAAAAGAGATTGAAAGACTGAAAGAAAGAATGAAAGAAAGATTGAAAGATTAAACAATTGAAAGAAAGTTTGCAAGAAAGATTGAAAAAAAAAAGATTGAAAGAAAGAATGAAAAAAAGATTGATAGATAGATGGATAGAAAGATTGAAAGAAAGAAAGATTGAAAGAATAACAAAAGAAAGATTGAAAGATATATTGAAAGAAAGATTGAAAGATTGAAAGAAAGATTGAAAGAAAGAATGGAAGAAAGATTGAAAGAAAGATTGAAAGAAAGATTGAAAGACTGAAGGAAAGAATGAAAGAAAGATTGAAAGAAAGATTGAAAGAAAGAAAGATTGAAAGATTGAATGATTGAAAGATTGAATGATTGAAAGATTGAAAGAAAGATTGAAAGAAAGATTGAACGACTGAAAGATTGAAAGAAAGATTGAAAGTTTGAAAGAAAGATTGAAAGACTGAAGATTGAAAGATTGAAAGAAAGATTGAAAGAAAGATTGAACGACTGAAAGATTGAAAGAAAGATTGAAAGACTGAAAGAAATAATGAAAGAAAGATTGAAAGAAAGATGGAAAGAAAGATTGAAAGAAAGATGGAAAGAAAGATTGAAAGTTTGAAAGAAAGATTGAAAGATTGAAAGAAAGAATGAAAGAAAGATTGAAAGAAAGATGGAAAGAAAGATTGAAAGAAAGAAAGATTGAAAGAAATAACAAAAGAAAGATTGAAAGAAATAATGAAAGAAAGATTGAATGATTGGAAGAAATATTGAAAGATAGAAAAATTGAAAGATTGAAAGATTGAAAGAACGAATGAAAGAAAGATTGAAAGATTGAAAGAAAGAATGAAAGAAAGATTGAAAGATTGAAAGAAAGATTGAAAGATTGAAATATTTAAAGAAAGATTGAAAGAAAGAATGAAAGAACAATTGAAAGAAAGAATGAAAGAATGAAAGAAAAATTGACAGATTGAAAGAAATATTGAAAAAAGAAAGATTGAAAGAAAGAATGAAAGAAAGATTGAAAGAAAGATGGAAAGAAAGATTGAAAGAAAGAAAGATTGAAAGAAATAATAAAAGAAAGATTGAACGATTGGAAGAAATATTGAAAGATAGAAAAATTGAAAGTAAGAAAGATTGAAAGAAAGAATGAAACAAAGATTGAAAGATTGACAGAAAGAATGACAGAAAGATTGAAAGATTGAAATATTGAAAGAAAGAATGAAAAAGAGATTGAAAGACTGAAAGAAAGAATGAAAGAAAGATTGAAAGATTAAACAATTGAAAGAAAGTTTGCAAGAAAGATTGAAAAAAGAAAGATTGAAAGAAAGAATGAAAAAAAGATTGATAGATAGATGGATAGAAAGATTGAAAGAAAGAAAGATTGAAAGAATAACAAAAGAAAGATTGAAAGATTGGAAGAAATATTGAAAGATAGAAAAATTGAAAGTAAGAAAGATTGAAAGAAAAAATTTAAGAAAGATTGAAAGATTGAAAGAAAGAATGAAAGAAAGATTGAAAGATTGAAAGAAAGATTGAAAGAAAGATTGAAAGAAAGATTGAAAGATTGAAAGTTTGAAATAAAGATTGAAAGTTTGAAAGAAAGATTGAAAGAAAGATTGAAAGAAAGAAAGATTGAAAGAAATATTGAAAGAAAGACTGAAAGATTGAAAGAAAGATTGAAAGAAAGAATGAAAGAAAGATTGAAAGATTGAAAGATTGAAATAAAGAATGAAAGTTTGAAAGAAAGATTGAAAGAAAGATTTAAAGAAAGAAAGATTGAAAGTAAGAAAGATTGAAAGAAATATTGAAAGAAAGATTGAAAGATTGAAAGAAAGATTGAAAGAAAGAATGAAAGAAAGATTGAAAGAAAGATTGAAAGAAAGATTGAAAGAAAGATTGAAAGACTGAAGGAAAGAATGAAAGAAAGATTGAAAGAAAGATAGAAAGAAAGAAAGATTGAAAGAAAGATTGAAAGATTGAATGATTGAAAGAAAGACTGAAAGATAGATTGAAAGATTGAAGATTGAAAGATTCAAAGAAAGATTGAAAGAAAGATTGAACGACTGAAAGATTGAAAGTTTGAAACAAATTTTGAAAGACTGAAAGAAAGAATGAAAGAAAGATTGAAAGAAAGATTGAAAAAAGAAAGATTGAAAGAAAATTTGAAAGAAAGATTGAAGAAGGAATGAAAGAAAGATTGAATGAAAAATTGAAAGACAGAAAGATTGAAAGAAAGAATGAAAGAAAGATTGAAAGATTGAAAGAAAGATTGAAAGATTAAAAGAAAGAATGAAAGAAAGATTGAAAAATTGAAAGATTGAAAGAAAGATTTAAAAAAAGATTGAAAGACTGGAAGAAAGAATGAAAGAAAGATTGAAAGATTCAACAATTGAAAGAAAGATTGCAAGAAAGATTTAAAAAAGAAAGATTGAAAGAAAGAATGAAAGAATGAAAGAAAGATTTAAAGATTGAAAGAAAGAAAGATTGAAAGAAAGAATGAAAGAACAATTGAAAGAAAGAATGAAAGAATGAAAGAAAAATTGACAGATTGAAAGTAATATTGAAAAAAGAAAGATTGAAAGAAAGAATGAAAGAAAGATTGAAAGAAAGATGGAAAGAAAGATTGAAAGAAAGAAAGATTGAAAGAAATAATAAAAGAAAGATTGAACAATTGGAAGAAATATTGAAAGATAGAAAAATTGAAAGTAAGAAAGATTGAAAGAAAGAATGAAACAAAGATTGAAAGATTGACAGAAAGAATGACAGAAAGATTGAAAGATTGAAATATTGAAAGAAAGAATGAAAAAGAGATTGAAAGACTGAAAGAAAGAATGAAAGAAAGATTGAAAGATTAAACAATTGAAAGAAAGTTTGCAAGAAAGATTGAAAAAAGAAAGATTGAAAGAAAGAATGAAAAAAAGATTGATAGATAGATGGATAGAAAGATTGAAAGAAAGAAAGATTGAAAGAATAACAAAGAAAGATTGAAAGATATATTGAAAGAAAGATTGAAAGATTGAAAGAAAGATTGAAAGAAAGAATGAAAGAAAGATTGAAAGAAAGATTGAAAGAAAGATTGAAAGAAAGATTGAAAGAAAGAAAGATTGAAAGATTGAATGATTGAAAGATTGAATGATTGAAAGATTGAAAGAAAGATTGAAAGAAAGATTGAACGACTGAAAGATTGAAAGAAAGATTGAAAGTTTGAAAGAAAGATTGAAAGACTGAAGATTGAAAGATTGAAAGAAAGATTGAAAGAAAGATTGAACGACTGAAAGATTGAAAGAAAGATTGAAAGTTTGAAAGAAAGATTGAAAGACTGAAAGAAATAATGAAAGAAAGATTGAAAGAAAGATGGAAAGAAAGATTGAAAGAAAGATGGAAAGAAAGATTGAAAGTTTGAAAGAAAGATTGAAAGATTGAAAGAAAGAATGAAAGAAAGATTGAAAGAAAGATGGAAAGAAAGATTGAAAGAAAAAATTTAAGAAAGATTGAAAGATTGAAAGAAAGAATGAAAGAAAGATTGAAAGATTGAAAGAAAGATTGAAAGAAAGATTGAAAGATTGAAAGTTTGAAATAAAGATTGAAAGTTTGAAAGAAAGATTGAAAGAAAGATTTAAAGAAAGAAAGATTGAAAGAAATATTGAAAGAAAGACTGAAAGATTGAAAGAAAGATTGAAAGAAAGAATGAAAGAAAGATTGAAAGATTGAAAGATTGAAATAAAGAATGAAAGTTTGAAAGAAAGATTGAAAGAAAGATTTAAAGAAAGAAAGATTGAAAGTAAGAAAGATTGAAAGAAATATTGAAAGAAAGATTGAAAGATTGAAAGAAAGATTGAAAGAAAGAATGAAAGAAAGATTGAAAGAAAGATTGAAAGAAAGATTGAAAGAAAGATTGAAAGACTGAAGGAAAGAATGAAAGAAAGATTGAAAGAAAGATAGAAAGAAAGAAAGATTGAAAGAAAGATTGAAAGATTGAATGATTGAAAGAAAGACTGAAAGATAGATTGAAAGATTGAAGATTGAAAGATTCAAAGAAAGATTGAAAGAAAGATTGAACGACTGAAAGATTGAAAGTTTGAAACAAATTTTGAAAGACTGAAAGAAAGAATGAAAGAAAGATTGAAAGAAAGATTGAAAAAAGAAAGATTGAAAGAAAATTTGAAAGAAAGATTGAAGAAGGAATGAAAGAAAGATTGAATGAAAAATTGAAAGACAGAAAGATTGAAAGAAAGAATGAAAGAAAGATTGAAAGATTGAAAGAAAGATTGAAAGATTAAAAGAAAGAATGAAAGAAAGATTGAAAAATTGAAAGATTGAAAGAAAGATTTAAAAAAAGATTGAAAGACTGGAAGAAAGAATGAAAGAAAGATTGAAAGATTCAACAATTGAAAGAAAGATTGCAAGAAAGATTTAAAAAAGAAAGATTGAAAGAAAGAATGAAAGAATGAAAGAAAGATTGAAAGATTGAAAGAAAGAAAGATTGAAAGAAAGAATGAAAGAACAATTGAAAGAAAGAATGAAAGAATGAAAGAAAAATTGACAGATTGAAAGTAATATTGAAAAAAGAAAGATTGAAAGAAAGAATGAAAGAAAGATTGAAAGAAAGATGGAAAGAAAGATTGAAAGAAAGAAAGATTGAAAGAAATAATAAAAGAAAGATTGAACAATTGGAAGAAATATTGAAAGATAGAAAAATTGAAAGTAAGAAAGATTGAAAGAAAGAATGAAACAAAGATTGAAAGATTGACAGAAAGAATGACAGAAAGATTGAAAGATTGAAATATTGAAAGAAAGAATGAAAAAGAGATTGAAAGACTGAAAGAAAGAATGAAAGAAAGATTGAAAGATTAAACAATTGAAAGAAAGTTTGCAAGAAAGATTGAAAAAAGAAAGATTGAAAGAAAGAATGAAAAAAAGATTGATAGATAGATGGATAGAAAGATTGAAAGAAAGAAAGATTGAAAGAATAACAAAAGAAAGATTGAAAGATATATTGAAAGAAAGATTGAAAGATTGAAAGAAAGATTGAAAGAAAGAATGAAAGAAAGATTGAAAGAAAGATTGAAAGAAAGATTGAAAGACTGAAGGAAAGAATGAAAGAAAGATTGAAAGAAAGATTGAAAGAAAGAAAGATTGAAAGATTGAATGATTGAAAGATTGAATGATTGAAAGATTGAAAGAAAGATTGAAAGAAAGATTGAACGACTGAAAGATTGAAAGAAAGATTGAAAGTTTGAAAGAAAGATTGAAAGACTGAAGATTGAAAGATTGAAAGAAAGATTGAAAGAAAGATTGAACGACTGAAAGATTGAAAGAAAGATTGAAAGTTTGAAAGAAAGATTGAAAGACTGAAAGAAATAATGAAAGAAAGATTGAAAGAAAGATGGAAAGAAAGATTGAAAGAAAGATGGAAAGAAAGATTGAAAGTTTGAAAGAAAGATTGAAAGATTGAAAGAAAGAATGAAAGAAAGATTGAAAGAAAGATGGAAAGAAAGATTGAAAGAAATAACAAAAGAAAGATTGAAAGAAATAATGAAAGAAAGATTGAATGATTGGAAGAAATATTGAAAGATAGAAAAATTGAAAGATTGAAAGATTGAAAGAACGAATGAAAGAAAGATTGAAAGATTGAAAGAAAGAATGAAAGAAAGATTGAAAGATTGAAAGAAAGATTGAAATATTTAAAGAAAGATTGAAAGAAAGAATGAAAGAACAATTGAAAGAAAGAATGAAAGAATGAAAGAAAAATTGACAGATTGAAAGAAATATTGAAAAAAGAAAGATTGAAAGAAAGAATGAAAGAAAGATTGAAAGAAAGATGGAAAGAAAGATTGAAAGAAAGAAAGATTGAAAGAAATAATAAAAGAAAGATTGAACGATTGGAAGAAATATTGAAAGATAGAAAAATTGAAAGTAAGAAAGATTGAAAGAAAGAATGAAACAAAGATTGAAAGATTGACAGAAAGAATGACAGAAAGATTGAAAGATTGAAATATTGAAAGAAAGAATGAAAAAGAGATTGAAAGACTGAAAGAAAGAATGAAAGAAAGATTGAAAGATTAAACAATTGAAAGAAAGTTTGCAAGAAAGATTGAAAAAAGAAAGATTGAAAGAAAGAATGAAAAAAAGATTGATAGATAGATGGATAGAAAGATTGAAAGAAAGAAAGATTGAAAGAATAACAAAAGAAAGATTGAAAGATCGGAAGAAATATTGAAAGATAGAAAAATTGAAAGTAAGAAAGATTGAAAGAAAAAATTAAAGAAAGATTGAAAGATTGAAAGAAAGAATGAAAGAAAGATTGAAAGATTGAAAGAAAGATTGAAAGAAAGATTGAAAAAAAGATTGAAAGACTGAAAGAAAGAATGAAAGAAAGATTGAAAGATTAAACAATTGAAAGAATGATTGCAAGAATGATTGAAAAAAGAAAGATTGAAAGAAAGAATGAAAGACTGAAGGAAAGAATGAAAGAAAGATGGACAGAAAGATTGAAAGAAACAATGAAAGAAAGATGGAAAGATTAAAAGAAAGAATGAAAGAAAGATTGAAAAATTGAAAGATTGAAAGAAAGACTAAAAGAAAGAAAGAATGATTGAAAGAAAGATTGAAAGAAAGATTGAAAGAAAGAATGAAAGAAAGAATGAAAGAAAGATTGAAAGAAACAATGAAAGAAAGATTGAAAGATTAAAAGAAAGAATGAAAGAAAGATTGAAAAATTGAAAGATTGAAAGAAAGACTAAACGAAAGAAAGAACGATTGAAAGAAAGAATGAAAGAAAGATTGAAAAAAAGATTAAAACACTGAAGGAAAGAATGAAAGAAAGATTGAAAGATTAAACAATTGAAAGAAAGATTGCAAGAAAGAATGAAAGAAAGATTGAAAGATTGAAAGAAAGAATGAAAGAAAGATTGAAAGATTGAAATATTGAAAGAAAGAATGAAAAAAAGATTGAAACACTGAAAGAAAGAATGAAAGAAAGATTGAAAGATTAAACAATTGAAAGAAAGTTTGTAAGAAAGTTTGAAAAAAGAAAGATTGAAAGAAAGAATGAAAGAAAGATTGAAAGATAGATGGATAGAAAGATTGAAAGAAAGAAAGATTGAAAGAATAACAAAAGAAAGATTGAAAGATTGGAAGAAATATTGAAAGATAGAAAAATTGAAAGTAAGAAAGATTGAAAGAAAGAATTAAAGAAAGATTGAAAGATTGAAAGAAAGAATGAAAGAAAGATTGAAATATTGAAAGAAAGAATGAAAGAAAGATTGAAAGATTGAAAGAAAGATTGAAAGAAAGCTTGAAGATTGAAAGATTGAAATAAAGATTGAAAGTTTGAAAGAAAGATTGAAAGAAAGATTTAAAGAAAGAAAGATTGAAAGAAATATTGAAAGAAAGATTGAAAGATTGAAAGAAAGATTGAAAGAAAGAATGAAAGAAAGATTGAAAGATTGAAAGATTGAAATAAAGAATGAAAGAAAGATTGAATGATTGAAAGATTGAAATAAAGAATGAAAGTTTGAAAGAAAGATTGAAAGAAAGATTGAAAGAAAGATTTAAAAAAGAAAGATTGAAAGTAAGAAAGATTGAAAGACATATTGAAAGAAAGATTGAAAGATTGAAAGAAAGATTGAAAGAAAGAATGAAAGAAAGATTGAAAGAAAGATTGAAAGAAAGATTGAAAGACTGATGGAAAGAATGATAGAAAGATTGAAAGAAAGATTGAAAGAAAAAAAGATTGAAAGATTGAATGATTGAAAGATTGAATGATTGAAAGATTGAAAGAAAGATTGAAAGAAAGATTGAACAACTGAAAGATTGAAAGAAAGATTGAAAGTTTGAAAGAAAGATGTAAAGACTGAAGATTGAAAGATTGAAAGAAAGATTAAAAGAAAGCTTGAACGACTGAAAGATTGAAAGAAAGATTGAAAGTTTGAAAGAAAGATTGAAAGACTGAAAGAAATAATGAAAGAAAGATTGAAAGAAAGATGGAAAGAAAGATTGAAAGTTTGAAAGAAAGATTGAAAGATTGAAAGAAAGAATGAAAGAAAGATTGAAAGAAAGATGGAAAGAAAGATTGAAATGAAGAAAGATTGAAAGAAATAACAAAAGAAAGATTGAAAGAAATAATGAAAGAAAGATTGAACGATTGGAAGAAATATTGAAAGATAGAAAAATTGAAAGATTGAAAGATTGAAAGAACGAATGAAAGAAAGATTGAAAGATTGAAAGAAAGAATGAAAGAAAGATTGAAAGATTGAAAGAAAGATTGAAAGATTGAAATATTTAAAGAAAGATTGAAAGAAAGAATGAAAGAACAATTGAAAGAAAGAATGAAAGAAAAATTGACAGATTGAAAGAAATATTGAAAAAAGAAAGATTGAAAGAAAGAATGAAAGAAAGATTGAAAGAAAGATGGAAAGAAAGATTGAAAGAAAGAAAGATTGAAAGAAATAATAAAAGAAAGATTGAACGATTGGAAGAAATATTGAAAAATAGAAAAATTGAAAGTAAGAAAGATTGAAAGAAAGGATGAAAGAAAGATTGAAAGATTGACAGAAAGAATGACAGAAAGATTGAAAGATTGAAATATTGAAAGAAAGAATGAAAAAGAGATTGAAAGACTGAAAGAAAGAATGAAAGAAAGATTGAAAGATTAAACAATTGAAAGAAAGTTTGCAAGAAAGATTGAAAAAAGAAAGATTGAAAGAAAGAATGAAAAAAAGATTGATAGATAGATGGATAGAAAGATTGAAAGAAAGAAAGATTGAAAGAATAACATAAGAAAGATTGAAAGATATATTGAAAGAAAGATTGAAAGATTGAAAGAAAGATTGAAAGAAAGAATGAAAGAAAGATTGAAAGAAAGATTGAAAGAAAGATTGAAAGACTGAAGGAAAGAATGAAAGAAAGATTGAAAGAAAGATTGAAAGAAAGAAAGATTGAAAGATTGAATGATTGAAAGATTGAATGATTGAAAGATTGAAAGAAAGATTGAAAGAAAGATTGAACGACTGAAAGATTGAAAGAAAGATTGAAAGTTTGAAAGAAAGATTGAAAGACTGAAGATTGAAAGATTGAAAGAAAGATTGAAAGAAAGATTGAACGACTGAAAGATTGAAAGAAAGATTGAAAGTTTGAAAGAAAGATTGAAAGACTGAAAGAAATAATGAAAGAAAGATTGAAAGAAAGATGGAAAGAAAGATTGAAAGAAAGATGGAAAGAAAGATTGAAAGTTTGAAAGAAAGATTGAAAGATTGAAAGAAAGAATGAAAGAAAGATTGAAAGAAAGATGGAAAGAAAGATTGAAAGAAAGAAAGATTGAAAGAAATAACAAAAGAAAGATTGAAAGAAATAATGAAAGAAAGATTGAATGATTGGAAGAAATATTGAAAGATAGAAAAATTGAAAGATTGAAAGATTGAAAGAACGAATGAAAGAAAGATTGAAAGATTGAAAGAAAGAATGAAAGAAAGATTGAAAGATTGAAAGAAAGATTGAAAGATTGAAATATTTAAAGAAAGATTGAAAGAAAGAATGAAAGAACAATTGAAAGAAAGAATGAAAGAATGAAAGAAAAATTGACAGATTGAAAGAAATATTGAAAAAAGAAAGATTGAAAGAAAGAATGAAAGAAGGATTGAAAGAAAGATGGAAAGAAAGATTGAAAGAAAGAAAGATTGAAAGAAATAATAAAAGAAAGATTGAACGATTGGAAGAAATATTGAAAGATAGAAAAATTGAAAGTAAGAAAGATTGAAAGAAAGAATGAAACAAAGATTGAAAGATTGACAGAAAGAATGACAGAAAGATTGAAAGATTGAAATATTGAAAGAAAGAATGAAAAAGAGATTGAAAGACTGAAAGAAAGAATGAAAGAAAGATTGAAAGATTAAACAATTGAAAGAAAGTTTGCAAGAAAGATTGAAAAAAGAAAGATTGAAAGAAAGAATGAAAAAAAGATTGATAGATAGATGGATAGAAAGATTGAAAGAAAGAAAGATTGAAAGAATAACAAAAGAAAGATTGAAAGATTGGAAGAAATATTGAAAGATAGAAAAATTGAAAGTAAGAAAGATTGAAAGAAAAAATTAAAGAAAGATTGAAAGATTGAAAGAAAGAATGAAAGAAAGATTGAAAGATTGAAAGAAAGATTGAAAGAAAGATTGAAAGAAAGATTGAAAGATTGAAAGTTTGAAATAAAGATTGAAAGTTTGAAAGAAAGATTGAAAGAAAGATTTAAAGAAAGAAAGATTGAAAGAAATATTGAAAGAAAGACTGAAAGATTGAAAGAAAGATTGAAAGAAAGAATGAAAGAAAGATTGAAAGATTGAAAGATTGAAATAAAGAATGAAAGTTTGAAAGAAAGATTGAAAGAAAGATTTAAAGAAAGAAAGATTGAAAGTAAGAAAGATTGAAAGAAATATTGAAAGAAAGATTGAAAGATTGAAAGAAAGATTGAAAGAAAGAATGAAAGAAAGATTGAAAGAAAGATTGAAAGAAAGATTGAAAGAAAGATTGAAAGACTGAAGGAAAGAATGAAAGAAAGATTGAAAGAAAGATAGAAAGAAAGAAAGATTGAAAGAAAGATTGAAAGATTGAATGATTGAAAGAAAGACTGAAAGATAGATTGAAAGATTGAAGATTGAAAGATTCAAAGAAAGATTGAAAGAAAGATTGAACGACTGAAAGATTGAAAGTTTGAAACAAATTTTGAAAGACTGAAAGAAAGAATGAAAGAAAGATTGAAAGAAAGATTGAAAAAAGAAAGATTGAAAGAAAATTTGAAAGAAAGATTGAAGAAGGAATGAAAGAAAGATTGAATGAAAAATTGAAAGACAGAAAGATTGAAAGAAAGAATGAAAGAAAGATTGAAAGATTGAAAGAAAGATTGAAAGATTAAAAGAAAGAATGAAAGAAAGATTGAAAAATTGAAAGATTGAAAGAAAGATTTTAAAAAAGATTGAAAGACTGGAAGAAAGAATGAAAGAAAGATTGAAAGATTCAACAATTGAAAGAAAGATTGCAAGAAAGATTTAAAAAAGAAAGATTGAAAGAAAGAATGAAAGAATGAAAGAAAGATTGAAAGATTGAAAGAAAGAAAGATTGAAAGAAAGAATGAAAGAACAATTGAAAGAAAGAATGAAAGAATGAAAGAAAAATTGACAGATTGAAAGTAATATTGAAAAAAGAAAGATTGAAAGAAAGAATGAAAGAAAGATTGAAAGAAAGATGGAAAGAAAGATTGAAAGAAAGAAAGATTGAAAGAAATAATAAAAGAAAGATTGAACAATTGGAAGAAATATTGAAAGATAGAAAAATTGAAAGTAAGAAAGATTGAAAGAAAGAATGAAACAAAGATTGAAAGATTGACAGAAAGAATGACAGAAAGATTGAAAGATTGAAATATTGAAAGAAAGAATGAAAAAGAGATTGAAAGACTGAAAGAAAGAATGAAAGAAAGATTGAAAGATTAAACAATTGAAAGAAAGTTTGCAAGAAAGATTGAAAAAAGAAAGATTGAAAGAAAGAATGAAAAAAAGATTGATAGATAGATGGATAGAAAGATTGAAAGAAAGAAAGATTGAAAGAATAACAAAAGAAAGATTGAAAGATATATTGAAAGAAAGATTGAAAGATTGAAAGAAAGATTGAAAGAAAGAATGAAAGAAAGATTGAAAGAAAGATTGAAAGAAAGATTGAAAGACTGAAGGAAAGAATGAAAGAAAGATTGAAAGAAAGATTGAAAGAAAGAAAGATTGAAAGATTGAATGATTGAAAGATTGAATGATTGAAAGATTGAAAGAAAGATTGAAAGAAAGATTGAACGACTGAAAGATTGAAAGAAAGATTGAAAGTTTGAAAGAAAGATTGAAAGACTGAAGATTGAAAGATTGAAAGAAAGATTGAAAGAAAGATTGAACGACTGAAAGATTGAAAGAAAGATTGAAAGAAAGATGGAAAGAAAGATTGAAAGTTTGAAAGAAAGATTGAAAGATTGAAAGAAAGAATGAAAGAAAGATTGAAAGAAAGATGGAAAGAAAGATTGAAAGAAATAACAAAAGAAAGATTGAAAGAAATAATGAAAGAAAGATTGAATGATTGGAAGAAATATTGAAAGATAGAAAAATTGAAAGATTGAAAGATTGAAAGAACGAATGAAAGAAAGATTGAAAGATTGAAAGAAAGAATGAAAGAAAGATTGAAAGATTGAAAGAAAGATTGAAATATTTAAAGAAAGATTGAAAGAAAGAATGAAAGAACAATTGAAAGAAAGAATGAAAGAATGAAAGAAAAATTGACAGATTGAAAGAAATATTGAAAAAAGAAAGATTGAAAGAAAGAATGAAAGAAAGATTGAAAGAAAGATGGAAAGAAAGATTGAAAGAAAGAAAGATTGAAAGAAATAATAAAAGAAAGATTGAACGATTGGAAGAAATATTGAAAGATAGAAAAATTGAAAGTAAGAAAGATTGAAAGAAAGAATGAAACAAAGATTGAAAGATTGACAGAAAGAATGACAGAAAGATTGAAAGATTGAAATATTGAAAGAAAGAATGAAAAAGAGATTGAAAGACTGAAAGAAAGAATGAAAGAAAGATTGAAAGATTAAACAATTGAAAGAAAGTTTGCAAGAAAGATTGAAAAAAGAAAGATTGAAAGAAAGAATGAAAAAAAGATTGATAGATAGATGGATAGAAAGATTGAAAGAAAGAAAGATTGAAAGAATAACAAAAGAAAGATTGAAAGATATATTGAAAGAAAGATTGAAAGATTGAAAGAAAGATTGAAAGAAAGAATGAAAGAAAGATTGAAAGAAAGATTGAAAGAAAGATTGAAAGACTGAAGGAAAGAATGAAAGAAAGATTGAAAGAAAGATTGAAAGAAAGAAAGATTGAAAGATTGAATGATTGAAAGATTGAATGATTGAAAGATTGAAAGAAAGATTGAAAGAAAGATTGAACGACTGAAAGATTGAAAGAAAGATTGAAAGTTTGAAAGAAAGATTGAAAGACTGAAGATTGAAAGATTGAAAGAAAGATTGAAAGAAAGATTGAACGACTGAAAGATTGAAAGAAAGATTGAAAGAAAGATGGAAAGAAAGATTGAAAGTTTGAAAGAAAGATTGAAAGATTGAAAGAAAGAATGAAAGAAAGATTGAAAGAAAGATGGAAAGAAAGATTGAAAGAAATAACAAAAGAAAGATTGAAAGAAATAATGAAAGAAAGATTGAATGATTGGAAGAAATATTGAAAGATAGAAAAATTGAAAGATTGAAAGATTGAAAGAACGAATGAAAGAAAGATTGAAAGATTGAAAGAAAGAATGAAAGAAAGATTGAAAGATTGAAAGAAAGATTGAAATATTTAAAGAAAGATTGAAAGAAAGAATGAAAGAACAATTGAAAGAAAGAATGAAAGAATGAAAGAAAAATTGACAGATTGAAAGAAATATTGAAAAAAGAAAGATTGAAAGAAAGAATGAAAGAAAGATTGAAAGAAAGATGGAAAGAAAGATTGAAAGAAAGAAAGATTGAAAGAAATAATAAAAGAAAGATTGAACGATTGGAAGAAATATTGAAAGATAGAAAAATTGAAAGTAAGAAAGATTGAAAGAAAGAATGAAACAAAGATTGAAAGATTGACAGAAAGAATGACAGAAAGATTGAAAGATTGAAATATTGAAAGAAAGAATGAAAAAGAGATTGAAAGACTGAAAGAAAGAATGAAAGAAAGATTGAAAGATTAAACAATTGAAAGAAAGTTTGCAAGAAAGATTGAAAAAAGAAAGATTGAAAGAAAGAATGAAAAAAAGATTGATAGATAGATGGATAGAAAGATTGAAAGAAAGAAAGATTGAAAGAATAACAAAAGAAAGATTGAAAGATCGGAAGAAATATTGAAAGATAGAAAAATTGAAAGTAAGAAAGATTGAAAGAAAAAATTAAAGAAAGATTGAAAGATTGAAAGAAAGAATGAAAGAAAGATTGAAAGATTGAAAGAAAGATTGAAAGAAAGATTGAAAGAAAAATTGAAAGATTGAAAGTTTGAAATAAAGATTGAAAGTTTGAAAGAAAGATTGAAAGAAAGATTTAAAGAAAGAAAGATTGAAAGAAATATTGAAAGAAAGACTGAAAGATTGAAAGAAAGATTGAAAGAAAGAATGAAAGAAAGATTGAAAGATTGAAAGATTGAAATAAAGAATGAAAGTTTGAAAGAAAGATTGAAAGAAAGATTTAAAGAAAGAAAGATTGAAAGTAAGAAAGATTGAAAGAAATATTGAAAGAAAGATTGAAAGATTGAAAGAAAGATTGAAAGAAAGAATGAAAGAAAGATTGAAAGAAAGATTGAAAGAAAGATTGAAAGAAAGATTGAAAGACTGAAGGAAAGAATGAAAGAAAGATTGAAAGAAAGATAGAAAGAAAGAAAAATTGAAAGAAAGATTGAAAGATTGAATGATTGAAAGAAAGACTGAAAGATAGATTGAAAGATTGAAGATTGAAAGATTCAAAGAAAGATTGAAAGAAAGATTGAACGACTGAAAGATTGAAAGAAAGATTGAAAGTTTGAAACAAATTTTGAAAGACTGAAAGAAAGAATGAAAGAAAGATTGAAAGAAAGATTGAAAAAAGAAAGATTGAAAGAAAATTTGAAAGAAAGATTGAAGAAGGAATGAAAGAAAGATTGAATGAAAAATTGAAAGACAGAAAGATTGAAAGAAAGAATGAAAGAAAGATTGAAAGATTGAAAGAAAGATTGAAAGATTAAAAGAAAGAATGAAAGAAAGATTGAAAAATTGAAAGATTGAAAGAAAGATTTAAAAAAAGATTGAAAGACTGGAAGAAAGAATGAAAGAAAGATTGAAAGATTCAACAATTGAAAGAAAGATTGCAAGAAAGATTTAAAAAAGAAAGATTGAAAGAAAGAATGAAAGAATGAAAGAAAGATTGAAAGATTGAAAGAAAGAAAGATTGAAAGAAAGAATGAAAGAACAATTGAAAGAAAGAATGAAAGAATGAAAGAAAAATTGACAGATTGAAAGAAATATTGAAAAAAGAAAGATTGAAAGAAAGAATGAAAGAAAGATTGAAAGAAAGATGGAAAGAAAGATTGAAAGAAAGAAAGATTGAAAGAAATAATAAAAGAAAGATTGAACGATTGGAAGAAATATTGAAAGATAGAAAAATTGAAAGTAAGAAAGATTGAAAGAAAGAATGAAACAAAGATTGAAAGATTGACAGAAAGAATGACAGAAAGATTGAAAGATTGAAATATTGAAAGAAAGAATGAAAAAGAGATTGAAAGACTGAAAGAAAGAATGAAAGAAAGATTGAAAGATTAAACAATTGAAAGAAAGTTTGCAAGAAAGATTGAAAAAAGAAAGATTGAAAGAAAGAATGAAAAAAAGATTGATAGATAGATGGATAGAAAGATTGAAAGAAAGAAAGATTGAAAGAATAACAAAAGAAAGATTGAAAGATTGGAAGAAATATTGAAAGATAGAAAAATTGAAAGTAAGAAAGATTGAAAGAAAAAATTAAAGAGAGATTGAAAGATTGAAAGAAAGAATGAAAGAAAGATTGAAAGATTGAAAGAAAGATTGAAAGAAAGATTGAAAGATTGAAAGTTTGAAATAAAGATTGAAAGTTTGAAAGAAAGATTGAAAGAAAGATTTAAAGAAAGAAAGATTGAAAGAAATATTGAAAGAAAGACTGAAAGATTGAAAGAAAGATTGAAAGAAAGAATGAAAGAAAGATTGAAAGATTGAAAGATTGAAATAAAGAATGAAAGTTTGAAAGAAAGATTGAAAGAAAGATTTAAAGAAAGAAAGATTGAAAGTAAGAAAGATTGAAAGAAATATTGAAAGAAAGATTGAAAGATTGAAAGAAAGATTGAAAGAAAGAATGAAAGAAAGATTGAAAGAAAGATTGAAAGAAAGATTGAAAGACTGAAGGAAAGAATGAAAGAAAGATTGAAAGAAAGATTGAAAGAAAGATAGAAAGAAAGAAAGATTGAAAGAAAGATTGAAAGATTGAATGATTGAAAGAAAGACTGAAAGATAGATTGAAAGATTGAAGATTGAAAGATTCAAAGAAAGATTGAAAGAAAGATTGAACGACTGAAAGATTGAAAGAAAGATTGAAAGTTTGAAACAAATTTTGAAAGACTGAAAGAAAGAATGAAAGAAAGATTGAAAGAAAGATTGAAAAAAGAAAGATTGAAAGAAAATTTGAAAGAAAGATTGAAGAAGGAATGAAAGAAAGATTGAATGAAAAATTGAAAGACAGAAAGATTGAAAGAAAGATTGAAAGATTAAAAGAAAGAATGAAAGAAAGATTGAAAAATTGAAAGATTGAAAGAAAGATTTAAAAAAAGATTGAAAGACTGGAAGAAAGAATGAAAGAAAGATTGAAAGATTCAACAATTGAAAGAAAGATTGCAAGAAAGATTTAAAAAAGAAAGATTGAAAGAAAGAATGAAAGAATGAAAGAAAGATTGAAAGATTGAAAGAAAGAAAGATTGAAAGATTGAATGGTTGAAAGAAAGACTGAAAGAAAGATTGACAGACTGAAAGACTGAAAGAGAGAATGAAAGAAAGATTGAAAGATTCAAAAATTGAAAGAAAGATTGCAAGAAAGATTGAAAAAAGAAAGATTGAAAGAAAGAATGAAAGAAATATTGAAAGAAATAACAAAAGAAAGATTGAAAGAAAGAATGAAAGAAAGATTGAAAGATTGAAATATTGAAAGAAAGAATGAAAGAAAGATTGAAAGAAGAAAGAAAGATTGAAAGAAAGATTGAAAGATTGAAAGATTGAAATAAAGATTGAAAGTTTGAAAGAAAGATTGAAAGAAAGATTTAAAGAAAGAAAGATTGAAAGTAAGAAAGATTGAAAGAAATATTGAAAGAAAGATTGAAAAAAAGAAAGATTGAAAGAAAGATTGAAGGACTGATGGAAAGAATGAAATAAAGATTGAAAGAAAGATTGAAAGAAAGAAATATTGAAGGAAAGATTGAAAGATTGAATGATTGAAAGAAAGACTGAAAGAAAGATTGACGGACAGAAAGATTGAAAGAAAGAATGAAAGAAAGATTGAAAGAAAGAAAGATTGAAAGATTAAACAATTGAAAGAAAGATTGCAAGAAAGATTGAAAAAAGAAAGATTGAAAGAAAGATTGAAAGAAAGATGGAAAGGAAGAAAGATTGAAAGAAATAACAAAAGAAAGATTGAAAGAAAGAATGAAAGAAAGATTGAACGATTGGAAACAATATTGAAAGAAAGAAAGATTGAAAGTAAGATAGATTGAAAGAAAGAATGAAAGAAGGATTGAAAGATTGAAAGAAAGAATGAAAGAAAGATTGAAAGATTGAAAGAAAGATTGAAAGATTGAAAGATTGAAATAAAGATTGAAAGTTTGAAAGAAAGATTTAAAGAAAGATTGAAAGACTGAAAGAAAGAATGAAAGGCAGATTGAAAGAAAGATTGAAAGTAAGAAGGATTGAAAGAAAGAATGAAAGAAAGACTGAAAGATTGCAAGAAAGAATGAAAGAAAGATTGAAAGATTGAAATATTGAAAGAAAGAATGAAAGAAAGATTGAAAGATTGAAAGAAAAAATGAAAGAAAGATTGAAAGAAAGATTGAAAGATTGAAAGATTGAAATAAATATTGAAAGTTTGAAAGAAAGATTGAAAGAAAGACTGAAAGAAAGATTGAAAGATTGAAAGAAAGATTGAAAGAAAGATTGAAAGATTGAAATATTGAAAGAAAGAATGAAAGAAAGATTGAAAGATTGAAAGAAAGATTGAAAGAAAGATTGAAAGAATGAAAGATTGAAATAATGATTGAAAGTTTGAAAGAAAGATTGAAAGAAAGATTTAAACAAAGAAAGATTGAAATTAAGAAAGATTGAAAGAAATATTGAACGAAAGATTGAAAGAAAGATTGAAAGAAAGATTGAAAAAAAGAAAGATTGAAAGAAAGATTGAACGACTGAAGGATAGAATGAAAGAAAGATTGAAAGAAAGATTGAAAGAATGAAATATTGAAGGAAAGATTGAAAGATTGAATGATTGAAAGAAAGACTGAAAGAAAGATTGACAGACAGAAAGATTGAAAGAAAGAATGAAAGAATGATTGAAAGAAAGAATAAAAGAAATATTGAAAGATTAAACAATTGAAAGAAAGATTGCAAGAAAGATTGAAAAAAGAAAGATTGAAAGAAAGAATAAAAGAAAGATTGAAAGAAAGATGGAAAGAAAGAAAGATTGAAAGAAATAACAAAAGAAAGATTGAAAGAAAGAATGAAAGAAAGATTGAACGATTGGAAGAAATATTGAAAGAAAGAAAGATTGAAAGTAAGATAGATTGAAAGTAAGAATGAAAGAAAGATTGAAAGATTTAAAGAAAGAATGAAAGAAAGATTGAAAGATTGAAATATTGAAAGAAAGAATGAAAGAAAGATTGAAAGATTGAAAGAAAGATTGAAAGATTGAAAGATTGAAATAAAGATTGAAAGTTTGAAAGAATGACTGAAAGAGAGATTTAAAGAAAGATTTAAAGAAAGATTGAAAGACTGAAAGAAAGAATGAAAGGCAGATTGAAAGAAAGATTGAAAGTAAGAAAGATTGAAAGAAAGAATGAAAGAAAGATTGAAAGATTGCAAGAAAGAATGAAAGAAATATTGAAAGATTGAAATTTTGAAAGAAAGAATGAAAGAAAGATTGAAAGAAAGATTGAAAGAAAGATTGAAATAAAGATTGAAAGTTTGAAAGAAAGATTGAAAGAAAGATTGAAAGAAAGAAAGAAAGATTGAAAGAAAGATTGAAAGAAAGATTGAAAGAAAGATTGAAAGAAAGAATGAAACAAAGATTGAAATAAAGAATGAAAGAAAGATTGAAAGAAAGATTGAAAGAAAGAAAGATTGAAAGATTGAATGATTGAAAGAAAGACTGAAAGAAAGAATGACGGACAGAAAGATTGAAAGAAAGAATGAAAGAAAGATTGAGAAAAAGATTGAAAGACTGAAAGAAAGAATGAAAGAAACATTGAAAGATTAAACAATTGAAAAAAAGATTGCAAGAAAGATGGAAAGAATGAAAGATTGAAATAATGATTGAAAGTTTGAAAGAATGATTGAAAGAAAGATTTAAACAAAGAAAGATTACATTTACATTTACATTTAGTCATTTAGCAGACGCTTTTATCCAAAGCGACTTACAAGGGAGAATAACATTCAGCTACATTGCGACAGAGATTAGTGTAACAACAACATTGGTGTAACAATAAATACTGCAAGGTGGTGCTCAGTAATTGTAGATTAGGACAGGAGGTACTCACTGAAGAGCTGGGTCTTCAGGTGCTTCTTAAAGACAGAGAGGGAGGTCCCCGCTCTGGTCATTTTTGGCAGCTCGTTCCACCAACGTGGAACTACAAATGAGAATAGCCTGGATTGCCGTGGCTGTATGGCCGGCAGAGCCAGGCGACACTCATTAGACGAGGGCAGCATCCGGGGGGCAACATGTGCTCTTACAAGAGCATTTAAGTAGGCGGGAGCATTCCCAACAATCACTCTGTAGGCCAGCATAAGAGACTTGAACTTGATGCGGGCGGCTACAGGTAACCAGTGGAGCTCGATGAGCAGCGGAGTGACATGTGCCCTCTTTGGCTGGTGCGAAGCGGCAGGACCGGGAGACGGCGGCAACATGGTCCGAGAATGTCAGTTGGTCATCAATAATGACACCAAGATTCCTTGCAGCCTTGGTAGGAACAAGAGATAGAGAGTCGATTTTAATATCAATGTTGTGATAAATACCTTGTTTGGCCGGGAAGACCAGCAGTTCCGTTTTCGCCAGATAGTCAAGTAGTTTAGATACCTCACTTTCAGCGAGGGGGGCGAAACCAGGGAACGATGAGCCTAGGGCTGGAGAAGACAGGTTGTGAGTAAGTTGTTTAGTGAATTGGCTGCTGATGGCTGCCACATTGTTAGTAAAAAAGGAGGCAAGGCAGTCAGCAGTGAGGTTAGTAGCTGGGGGAGGTGGTGGAGGGTAAAGCAGAGACTTGAAGGTGGTGAATAACGTACGTGTGTCTGTGGCACCGTTGATCCTATCGTTGAAGAAGGCCTCCTTGGCAGCAGTGATGCCGGAAGAGAAGGAGGACAGCAGTGTCTGGTAGCTAGCAAGATCCTCAGTTGTTTTGAATTTGTGCCATTTCCTCTCGGCTGCTCTGAGGTCAGTGCGCGTTGTCCGGAGGGTGTCAGTCAGCCAAGGGTGCGACTGGGTTGAACGAGCAGGTCTGGTGGATAGTGGACACAGGATATCCAGACATGAGCTCAAGGTGGAGCAGAGGGAGTCAGTGGCATCATTAACCTGCAGAGAGGAGAAAGTGCCATGGGGTGGAAGAGAAGAGGAGAGCACAGAGGAGAAGTGGGTGGGAGACAAGTTGCGGAGATTGCTGCGGATAGTAACCATGGGTGGAGAGGTGGGGGGTTGTTTTGGTAGCTGGACATTGAAGTGGATGAAGAAGTGGTCAGAGAGATGAAGAGGAGTGACCCATAGGTTGTCGGTGGTACAGCTCCGAGCAAGAATGAGATCAAGCTCTTTGCCAGCCTTGTGAGTCGGTGGAGTCGGGATCTGTCTTAGGTCGAACGAGCGAACCAAAGACAGGAAGTCAGCCGAGCTCGCACTGTCCAAGTGAATGTTCATGTCTCCGAGGACGAGCATGGGACACTCGTGCTCAGGGATTGATGACAGCAGGGTGTCAAGCTCATGTAGGAAGTCACCTAGTTGTCCTGGTGGACGGTAGATGACGACCACATAGGCTTTCACCGGAGCAGTCACCAAGACGGCGTGATATTCAAAGGAGGCAAAGTTGTTTAAAGGCAGCAGTGGATTAAATTTCCATGTGTTGGAAATTAGCAGGCCAGTCCCACCACCACGGCCAGATGGTCTGGATGTGTGGGAGAATGAGTAGTTAGTGGAGAGTGCAGCCGGGGTTGCGCTATCTTCCGGTTTAATCCATGTCTCAGTGAGAGCAAGGAGCTCTAAGGAGAGTTGGTTGGCATGACCAGAAATGAAGTCTGCCTTGTTAACTGCAGATCGACAATTCCACAAGCCAACAGAGAAGGAGGTCTTTGCAGAAGATGTTTGCTGCAGGGACCTGAGGTTACCCGGATTGCATCGGCGTATGGTATAACGACGCTTTCTGGGTGACCTTGAAGTTGTAGGGATGCGGTAGTAGCACACTTTGTATGGAGTGAGAGAAAGAAGGCAGGTTTGCCTTGTTCGGTGTCCTTGCTTCGGTTGACGTGCAGAGGTAGACGTGCGTCTTTACACAGAGCGTCTTCACACGAGAGCGACTACAAATGGGCCAACGCTTGAAGGGCAGGACCATAAATAGGTGATAGAATACAGCTGCTCGTGTGATTAGGGTTGCACCTGGCTAAGAGCACGCCCACATAAGAGAGGACTTACCTGAATAGGGGGTGTGTCTGGAACACAAGCTTGTTGGCAGATCAGCAAATAGCAGTGAAATGTACAGAGTCAATCCAGTAGTCCAAGTTGCAATACTACAATACGAGCAGTGATACACTACACAGCAACCTCAGCACTAGAGCTCGACTCAGAGTTAGCTCGACTCAGATTGAAAGTAAGAAAGATTGAAAGAAATATTGAACGAAAGATTGAAAGAAAGATTGAAAGAAAGATTTAAACAAAGAAAGATTGAAAGTAAGAAAGATTGAAAGAAATATTGAACGAAAGATTGAAAGAAAGGATGAAAGAAAGATTGAAAAAAAGATTGAAAAAAAGAAAGATTGAAAGAAAGATTGAACGACTGAAGAAAAGAATGAAAGAAAGATTGAAAGAAAGATTGAAAGAAAGAAATATTGAAGGAAAGATTGAAAGATTGAATGATTGAAAGAAAGACTGTAAGAAAGATTGACCGACAGAAAGATTGAAAGAAAGAATGAAAGAAAGATTGAAAGAAAGAATGAAAGAAAGATTGAAAGATTAAACAATTGAAAGAAAGATTGCAAGAAAGATTGAAAAAAGAAAGATTGAAAGAAAGAATAAAAGAAAGATTGAAAGAAAGATGGAAAGAAAGAAAGATTGAAAGAAATAACAAAAGAAAGATTGAAAGAAAGAATGAAAGAAAGATTGAAAGACTGAAAGAAAGAATGAAAGGCAGATTGAAAGAAAGATTGAAAGTAAGAAAAATTGAAAGAAAGAATGAAAGAAAGATTGAAAGATTGCAAGAAAGAATGAAAGAAATATTGAAGGATTGAAATATTGAAAGAAAGAATGAAAGAAAGATTGAAAGATTGAAAGAAAGATTGAAAGATTGAAATAAAGATTGAAAGTTTGAAAGAAAGATTGAAAGAAAGATTTAAAGAAAGAAAGAAAGATTGAAAGAAAGATTGAAAGAAAGATTGAAAGAAAGAAAGATTGAAAGATTGAATAATTGAAAGAAAGACTGAAAGAAAGAATGACGGACAGAAAGATTGAAAGAAAGAATGAAAGAAAGATTGAAAGAAAGATTTAAACAAAGAAAGATTGAAAGTAAGAAAGATTGAAAGAAATAATGAACGAAAGATTGAAAGAAAGGATGAAAGAAAGATTGAAAGAAAGATTGAAAAAAAGAAAGATTGAAAGAAAGATTGAACGACTGAAGAAAAGAATGAAAGAAAGAAATATTGAAGGAAAGATTGAAAGATTGAATGATTGAAAGAAAGACTGAAAGAAAGATTGACCGACAGAAAGATTGAAAGAAAGAATGAAAGAAAGATTGAAAGAAAGAATGAAAGAAAGATTGAAAGATTAAACAATTGAAAGAAAGATTGCAAGAAAGATTGAAAAAAGAAAGATTGAAAGAAAGAATAAAAGAAAGATTGAAAGAAAGATGGAAAGAAAGAAAGATTGAAAGAAATAACAAAAGAAAGATTGAAAGAAAGAATGAAAGAAAGATTGAAAGACTGAAAGAAAGAATGAAAGGCAGATTGAAAAAAAGATTGAAAGTAAGAAAAATTGAAAGAAAGAATGAAAGAAAGATTGAAAGATTGCAAGAAAGAATGAAAGAAATATTGAAAGATTGAAATATTGAAAGAAAGAATGAAAGAAAGATTGAAAGATTGAAAGAAAGATTGAAAGATTGAAATAAAGATTGAAAGTTTGAAAGAAAGATTGAAAGAAAGATTTAAAGAAAGAAAGAAAGATTGAAAGAAAGATTGAAAGAAAGATTGAAAGAAAGAAAGATTGAAAGATTGAATAATTGAAAGAAAGACTGAAAGAAAGAATGACGGACAGAAAGATTGAAAGAAAGAATGAAAGAAAGATTGAAAGAAAGATTTAAACAAAGAAAGATTGAAAGTAAGAAAGATTGACAGAAATATTGAACGAAAGATTGAAAGAAAGGATGAAAGAAAGATTGAAAAAAAGATTGAAAAAAAGAAAGATTGAAAGAAAGATTGAACGACTGAAGAAAAGAATGAAAGAAAGATTGAAAGAAAGATTGAAAGAAAGAAATATTGAAGGAAAGATCGAAAGATTGAATGATTGAAAGAAAGACTGAAAGAAAGATTGACCGACAGAAAGATTGAAAGAAAGAATGAAAGAAAGATTGAAAGAAAGAATGAAAGAAAGATTGAAAGATTATACAATTGAAAGAAAGATTGCAAGAAAGATTGAAAAAAGAAAGATTGAAAGAAAGAATAAAAGAAAGATTGAAAGAAAGATGGAAAGAAAGAAAGATTGAAAGAAATAACAAAAGAAAGATTGAAAGAAAGAATGAAAGAAAGATTGAAAGACTGAAAGAAAGAATGAAAGGCAGATTGAAAGAAAGATTGAAAGTAAGAAAAATTGAAAGAAAGAATGAAAGAAAGATTGAAAGATTGCAAGAAAGAATGAAAGAAATATTGAAAGATTGAAATATTGAAAGAAAGAATGAAAGAAAGATTGAAAGATTGAAAGAAAGATTGAAAGATTGAAATAAAGATTGAAAGTTTGAAAGAAAGATTGAAAGAAAGATTTAAAGAAAGAAAGAAAGATTGAAAGAAAGATTGAAAGAAAGATTGAAAGAAAGAAAGATTGAAAGATTGAATAATTGAAAGAAAGACTGAAAGAAAGAATGACGGACAGAAAGATTGAAAGAAAGAATGAAAGAAAGATTGAAAAAAGATTGAAAGACTGAAAGAAAGAATGAAAGAAACATTGAAAGATTAAACAATTGAAAGAAAGATTGCAAGAAAGATGGAAAGAATGAAAGATTGAAATAATGATTAAAAGTTTGAAAGAAAGTTTGAAAGAAAGATTTAAACAAAGAAAGATTGAAAGTAAGAAAGATTGAAAGAAATATTGAACGAAAGATTGAAAGAAAGGATGAAAGAAAGATTGAAAGAAAGATTGAAAAAAAGAAAGATTGAAAGAATGATTGAACGACTGAAGGAAAGAATGAAAGAAAGATTGAAAGAAATAAATATTGAAGGAAAGATTGAAAGATTGAATGACTGAAAGAAAGACTGAAAGAAAGATTGACAGACAGAATGAATGAAAGATTGAAAGAAAGAATGAAAGAAAGATTGAAAGAAAGAATGAAATAAAGATTGAAAGTTTGAAAGAAAGATTGAAAGAAAGATTGAAAGAAAGATTGAAAGACTGAAAGAAAGAATGAAAGGCAGATTGAAAGAAAGATTGAAAGTAAGAAAGATTGAAAGAAAGAATGAAAGAAAGATTGAAAGATTGCAAGAAAGAATGAAAGAAATATTGAAAGATTGAAATATTGAAAGAAAGAATGAAAGAAAGATTGAAAGATTGAAAGAAAGATTGAAAGAAAGATTGAAAGATTGAAATAAAGTATAAAGTTTGAAAGAAAGATTGAAAGAAAGATTTAAAGAAAGAAAGAAAGATTGAAAGAAAGATTGACGGACAGAAAGATTGAAAGAAAGAATGAAAGAAAGATTGAAAGAAAGAATGAAAGAAAGATTGAAAGTTTGAAAGAAAGATTGAAAGAAAGATTTAAAGAAAGATTGAAAGACTGAAAGAAAGAATGAAAGGCAGATTGAAAGAAAGATTGAAAGTAAGAAAGATTGAAAGAAAGAATGAAAGAAAGATTGAAAGATTGCAAGAAAGAATGAAAGAAATATTGAAAGATTGAAATATTGAAAGAAAGAATGAAAGAAAGATTGAAAGATTGAAAGAAAGATTGAAATAAAGATTGAAAGTTTGAACGAAAGATTGAAAGAAAGATTTAAAGAAAGAAAGAAATATTGAAAGAAAGATTGATAGAAAGATTGAAAGAAAGAATGAAACAAAGATTGAAATAAAGAATGAAAGAAAGATTGAAAGAAAGATTGAAAGAAAGAAAGATTGAAAGATTGAATGATTGAAAGAAAGACTGAAAGAAAGAATGACGGACAGAAAGATTGAAAGAAAGAATGAAAGAAAGATTGAAAAAAAGATTGAAAGACTGAAAGAAAGAATGAAAGAAACATTGAAAGATTAAACAATTGAAAGAAAGATTGCAAGAAAGATGGAAAGTAAGATTGAAAGAAATAAAGTTTGAAAGAAATAACAAAAGAAAGATTGAAAGAAAAAATGAAAGATAGAAAAATTGAAAGTAAGAAAGATTAAAATAATGAAAGAAAGATTGATAGAAAGATTGAAAGATTGAAATAAAGATTGAAAGTTTGAAAGAAAGATTGAAAGAAAGATTTAAAGAAAGAAAGAAAGATTGAAAGAAAGATTGAAAGAAAGAATGAAACAAAGATTGAAATAAAGAATGAAAGAAAGGTTGAAAGAAAGATTGAAAGAAAGAATGACGGACAGAAAGATTGAAAGAAAGAATGAAAGAAAGATTGAAAAAAAGATTGAAAGACTGAAAGAAAGAATGAAAGAAACATTGAAAGATTAAACAATTGAAAGAAAGATTGCAAGAAAGATGGAAAGCAAGATTGAAAGAAATAAAGATTGAAAGAAATAACAAAAGAAAGATTGAAAGAAATAATGAAAGATAGAAAAATTGAAAGTAAGAAAGATTGAAAGAATGAATGAAAGAAAGATTGAAAGATTGAAAGATTGAAATATTGAAAGAAAGATTGAATGTTTGAAAAAAGATTGAAAGTATTAAAGATCGAAAGAAATATTTAAAGAAAGATTGAAAGATTGAAAGAAAGAATGAAAGAACGATTGAAAGAAAGAATGAATGAATGAAAGAAAGAATGAAAGATTAAACAATTGAAAGAAAGATTGCAAGAAAGATTGAAAAAAGAAATATTGAAAGAAAGAATGAAAGAAAGATTGAAAGAAAGTTGGAAAGAAAGATTGAAAGAAAGAAAGATTGAAAGAAATAATGAAAGAAAGATAGAACGATTGGAAGAAATATTGAAAAATAGAAAAATTGAAAGTAAGAAAGAATGAAAGCAAGATTGAAAGATTGAAAGAGATTGAAAGATTGAAATATTGAAAGAAAGAATGAAAGAAAGATTGAAAGATTTAAAGAAAGATTGAAAAAAGGATTGAAAGACTGAAAGAAAGAATGAAAGAAAGATTGATAGATTAAACAATTGAAAGAAAGATTGCAAGAAAGATTGAAAAAAGAAAGATTGAAAGAAAGAATGAAAGAAAGATTGAAAGATAGATGAAAGAAAGATTGAAAGAAAAAAAGATTGAAAGAAATAAAAGAAAGATTGGAAGATTGAAAAAATGAAAGTAAGAA
Source organism: Zeus faber (assembly GCF_960531495.2). Taxonomy (NCBI): domain Eukaryota; kingdom Metazoa; phylum Chordata; class Actinopteri; order Zeiformes; family Zeidae; genus Zeus; species Zeus faber. Next base: position 32,802,069 of record NC_137198.1, on the reverse strand, counting down.
AGATTGAAAGAAAGAATGATAAAAAGATTGAAAGATTGAAAGAAAGAATGAAAGAAAGATGGAAAGATTGAAATATTGAAAGATAGAATGAAAGAAAGATTGAAAGATTGAAAGAAAGATTGAAAGAAAGATTGAAAGATTGAAATATTGAAAGAAAGATTGAATGTTTGAAAGAAAGATTGAAAGAAAGATTTAAAGAAAGAAAGATTGAAAGAAATATTGAAAGAAAGATTGAAAGATTGAAAGAAAGATTGAAAGATTAAAAGATTGAAATAATGATTGAAAGTTTGAAAGAAAGATTGAAAGAACGATTTAAAGAAAGAAAGATTGAAAGTAAGAAAGATTGAAAGAAATATTGAAAGAAAGATTGAAAGATTGAAAGAAAGATTGAAAGAAAGAATGAAAGAAAGATTGAAAGAAAGATTGAAAAAAAGAAAGATTGAAAGAAAGATTGAAAGACTGAAGGAAAGAATAAAAGAAAGATTGAAAGAAAGATTGAAAGAAAGATTGAAAGAAAGAAAGATTGAAAGAAAGATTGAAAGATTGAAAGATTGAAAGAAAGAATGAAAAATTGAAAGAAAGAATGAAAGAACGATTGAAAGAAAGAATGAAAGAAAGATTGAAAGATTGAAAGAAATATTGAAAGAAAGAGAGAATGAAAGATTGAAAGATTGAAAGAAAGATTGAAAGTAATGAAGATTGAAAGAAAGAATGAAAGAAAAATTGAAAGATTGAAAGATTGAAAGAAAGATTGAAAGAAAGATTTAAAGAAAGATTGAAAGACTGAAAGAAAGAATGAATAAAAGAATGAAAGAAAGATTGAAAGATCTAAAGAACGATTGAAAGAAAGATTGAAAGTTTGAAAGAAAGATTGAAAGAAAGATTTAAAGAAAGAAAGATTGAAAGAAATATTGAAAGAAAGATTGAAAGAAATAACAAAAGAAAGATTGAAAGAAATAATGAAAGAAAGATTGAACGATTGGAAGAAATATTGAAAGAAAGATAGATTGAAAGAAAGAATGAAAGAAAGAATGAAAGATTTAAAGAAAGAATGAAAGAAAGATTGAAAGATTGAAATATTGAAAGAAAGATTGAGAAAAAGATTGAAAGACTGAAAGAAAGAATGAAAGAAACATTGAAAGATTAAACAATTGAAAGAAAGATTGCAAGAAAAATGGAAAGAATGAAAGATTGAAATAATGATTGAAAGTTTGAAAGAAAGATTGAAAGAAAGATTTAAGAAAGAAAGATTGAAAGAAATATTGAAAGAAAGATTGAAAGAAATAACAAAAGAAAGATTGAAAGAAAGAATGAAAGAAAGATTGAACGATTGGAAGAAATATTGAAAGAAAGATGGATTGAAAGTAAGATAGATTGAAAGAAAGAATGAAAGAAAGATTGAAAGATTTAAAGAAAGAATGAAAGAAAGATTGAAAGATTGAAATATTGAAAGAAAGAATGAAAGAAAGATTGAAAGATTGAAAGAAAGAACGATTGAAAGATTGAAAGAAAGAATGAAAGATTGAAAGAAAGATTGAAAGATTGAAAGAAAGATTGAAAAAATGAAAGATTGAAAGAAAGAATAAAAGAAAGATTGAAAGAACGATTGAAAGATTGAAAGAAAGAATGAAAGATTGAAAGAAACATTGAAAGAAAGATTGAAAGATTGAAAGAAAGAATGAAAGAGAGATTGAAAGATTGAATGAAAGATTGAAAGATCGATTGAAAGATTGAAAGATTGACAGAAAGATTGAAAGAAAGATTGAAAGTTTGAAAGAAAGATTTAAAGAAAGATTTAAATATTGAAAGAAATATTGAAAGAGAGAAAGATTAAAAGTAAGAAAGATTGAAAGAAAGAATGAAAGAAAGATTGAATGATTGAAAGATTGAAAGAAAGATTGAAAGAAAGAAAGATTGAAAGAAAGAATGAAAGAATGAAAGAAAGAATGAAAGAAAGATTGAAAGAAAGATTGAAAGAAATATTGAAAGAAAGAAAGATTGAAAGTAAGAAAGATTGAAAGAAAGAATGAAAGAAAGATTGAAAGATTGAAAGAAAGATTGAAAAAAGAAAGATTGAAAGAAAGATTGAAAGAAAGATTGAACGACTGAAAGAAAGAATGAAAGAAAGATTGAAAGATAGATTGAAAGAGAGATTGAAAGAAATATTGAAAGACTGAAAGAAAGAATGAAAGAAAGATTGAAAGAAAGATTGAAAGAAAGAAAGAAAAATTTAAAGAAAGATTGAAAGATTGAAAGAAAGATTGAAAGAACGATTGAAATAAAGGAGAACGAAAGAAAGGTTGATCCATTAACATCAGCACAACCCCATTGTGTTTATTGTTCTATGATAAGATTGAAAGAAAGATTGAAAATAAGATTGAAAGAAACAAAGATTGAAAGAAAGATTTAAAAAAAATGAGTACTAGTCACTTTTAAAAAATCATTTGTCCTATGGATTAAATGCCATACACACTTGCATCTCTCCCCTCCCACCCCACACACATTCACATGACCAATCCTCCCAACACCCACACACACATGCGTACATGCACACACACACACACACACACACACACACACACACTAGCACAGGAATAAATGTACCCGTACATGTTAGGCCCACGGCCTCCCAGCGCCACTAGAGGCCGCCCTTGCCCCATCTGCAGCTCCCTACTCAGACCCAATTGCACACACCTGGGATCAATTACCCGCACTGTATTTAGCCCCAGCTTCCTAGCCATTCCTTGCCAGACCGTCAACTAGCTTTCCCCGAGTTGCATCGCGATTGGCTCCCTTCCTAGTTCCTAGTTCCTAGTTCCCAGTTCCCAGTTCCCAGTTCCAAGTTCCTAGTTTATGTCTTGTTGTCTCGCCTTCCCTTCACCTGTCTGTCTCCGCTTGTCGACCAGGACTCTCCACCCAGCCTGGTTCCCCGTCTCTCCACCCGGATCCTGGACCCCATCTCCTGGTCATCATCGTCCCTGCCCTGCCCTGCTCCATCCCCTCCCGACCAGGTCCCCCCGGCCAGCTCCACCGTCCCAGTTAATAAACATCCCTTGCCTGCCTCCCGTGTCCCTGTGTCGTGCGTTTGGGTTCCTCCCTGTTCGGGTCGTGACAGTACGGTCTGGCCAGGAAAACATGGACCCAGCCGACACAGAAGGGCTCCGCCAGTGCGCGGTGGTTTTCCAACAGCGGCTGTCGTCGTACGACTCCGATAGTGCCCACATCGCGTTCCTCATCTCCTGCCTGAGAGGGGCGGCTCTCGGCTGGGGTTCCGCGGTTTGGAGTCAGGGGGGTCCCGTGAGTCTCTCCTACGATCTGTTTACCCGCGAAATGAGGAGAGTCTTCGACCACCCAGTTTGCGGCAAGGAGGCCGCCAGAAGACTCCTCTCCCTCCGCCAGGGTTCCCGTAGCGTCGCCTCCCTCGTCGTCGAGTTCCGGACTCTAGCCGCGGAAAGCGGCTGGAATGACGGAGCCCTGCAGGACGTGTTCCAGCGTGCCCTGAACGACGAGTTGCGGGACGAGCTGGCACGGCGGGACGAGCCCACGGACCTGGACCAACTAGTGGAGACCTCAATCCGCCTGGACAACCGGCTACGGGAGCGCCATCGCGAGAGGGAGGGGGCGAGCCTCCAGTCCGTGCCTCCCGCCTGGGCGGCCACGCCCCAGTCTCCAGCGCCCGCTACTCTTGGGCGCCGCACAAGTCCCCCGACTCTCTCCGATGCCGAGCCAATGCAGCTTGGTCGCTCCCGGATCTACCCAGAGGAGCGAGCACGCCGCCTACAGACCGGTGCCTCTCTGTATTGCGGTCGGCTGGGACACCTCTGAGCCACCTGCCCGGTCCGGCCACGAGAGGGCGACTCCTCGGTAGGGCTACGCTCCGGCCGCTCCTTACCACGTCATCGCCCCTATGACTGCGCAATCAACCTCCTGCCAGGCGCCCCCCTCCCCTGCAGTCGCCTGTATAACGTCTCCCGGTCTGAACAGGAGGCCATGGAGACTCACATCCGCGACTCTCTCGCTGCCAGGATTACTCGTCCCTCGTTTTCTCCGCTAGGCGCAGGGTTCTTCTTTGTTGCGGAGAAGGACAAGACCCTCCGTCCTTGCGTCGATTTCAGGGGACTGAACGATATCACGATCAAAGACAAGTACCCCTTGCCCCTGATGGATTCAGTCTTCGTCCCCATCCAGGGGGCCACCCACTTTTCCAAGCTGGACCTCCGCAACGCTTACCACCTGGTCCGCATCCGCAAAGGGGATGAGTGGAAGACTGCCTTTAACACCCCGCTCGGTCACTTTGAGTACCTTGTTATGCCCTTTGGGCTGTCAAATGCCCCAGCGGTCTTCCAGGCCCTAATTAACGGGAGGTTAGCAACTAGCTTTCCCCGAGTTGCATCGCCGCGTCAGCCGCGTCAGCCGCGTCAGCCGCGTCAGCGATTGGCTCCCTTCCTAGTTCCTAGTTCCCAGTTCCAAGTTCCAAGTTCCTAGTTTATGTCTTGTTGTCTCGCCTTCCCTTCACCTGTCTGTCTCCGCTGGTCGACCAGGACTCTCCACCCAGCCTGGTTCCCCGTCTCTCCACCCGGATCCTGGACCCCATCTCCTGGTCATCATCGTCCCTGTCCTGCCCTGCTCCATCCCCCCCCGACCAGGTCCCTCCGGCCAGCTCCACCGTCCCGGTTAATAAACATCACTTTATTATTTGCCTGCCTCCCGTGTCCCTGTGTCGTGCGTTTGGGTTCCTCCCTGTTCTGGTCGTGACAGTACATCCAGTATGTATACACACACAGTCATGTTAACCTATACACTGTGGTTTAAACAGGACTACGTACTACCCATATGCACTCACAGCACTGTGTATATCCTCTCCCACCACACACATTCACATAACAAACCGTCCCGGCACACACACACACACACACACACACACAATGATGCAAGTCATATCAACACAGCTGAAGCCGCCTTGTGTTATGAATTCCTCTCATGCCGCAGCCTTCAGCTCTCCAGTAGCTCTCCAGCAGCTCCTCGTGTCCCAGCAGAGCTGCCGTGCAGTTGTTCTGCTGCTAAAGGCTGTCAACGTTCAGCGGGCGGACGCTCGTTTGCCCCCACCCTCCGAGCTCCCCTGCCATCCAGGGTCCTTCTGACCCCCCCCCCCCCCCCCTTTAGCAGGGAGCTTGCCATCCTGCTTCTGTGTGTGGCCAGAGTCCACCGCTGCACACATCCCCTGGCCGACACGGCCCGTTGTGTTGTTTTTTTTTTATAATAGGGGGGATAAACAAAGTGTGTGTGTGGCGGAACAATCTCACGGGTTACAGGGGCCAAGTTGGGTTCACCTGTCGACGAGTTTTTTTTTTATAATAGGGGGGATAAACAAAGTGTGTGTGTGGCGGAACAATCTCACGGGTTACAGGGGCCAAGTTGGGTTCACCTGTCGACGATGACGAAGCCCGGCATTGACGTGCAAGCTTGGCGGCGGTAGTGGAGTCGGGTGGTGGGGGTAGGCAGACTCAGAGCTTTACAAGGAGCGGGGCCGGGAAATGTGGCGCACGGCTGAAGGCGACGTAGCTAAATCACCTCCACGGGGTGTTTACGGGGAAGGATCATTAGCGAGCTCGGCTACCTGCGTTACCCCTCGCTCTCCCTCCGTCAGCGTTTCGGCAGGAGTCCAGGGAGTCTGATGCCCTCATTAATAAAGATTACTATCTTATCCTACAATGAATAGTAGTAATTTTAATAATTATGCCGAACAGCGATAAACTTAATCTCATTAAATTAATGCCCAATCGTTCTTCTTTACAAAGAATAATCCACGTATTCATAATAATAAATAATAATTTGGTTATCAAAATGCGTCATTATAGACGTTTTTTTTAATATCTTAATGGTATATTTTGTACGATCACATTAGCATGATGTAATAATAATTTTGGGAATGCATTATTAAAATATATTAAAATAATTTATTTGGATGGAGTAATTTTTTGGAGAAGCTTCCGCATTGCGGGAGGAGAACGTCTGAGAGAAGCACACTATATTTACCCTATCTCCTCATGCCGTGACTGTGCCCAATATTGAAACAGCAGAAGAAGAACGGGGGCAATAAAATGGATATAGAGTAAGTGCACGAAAAAAAAATGTTTTAGAAAGTTAACTTTTCAATTGTTACACGTTTTTGCTGTTAAATGCTAGCAGTTTTGTGTTATAACACGATATAACACGGAGAGATTATGCATGCAAAAGTTAATGACTTTGTTTTATTTTATAAAGCCGTTTTTAACATGCACAGTATCTAGCTTTAGTTAAATGTGTGTTGGAGTGGAGTGTTAACTAGCATTTAGATTTAGTTTACTGTGTGTTGGTGCAGGGAGACGGTACTGTGAGAGAGAGACGGTTTTCAAACAGACAGACGGACCCGCTAGCTAAGTTTCACTTGATCGGTTCTCCACCAAAGCGTGCTGAGAGAGTCCGGACTGTTTTTTGCCAGTTTAGACTTTATTTGAAGGTACAATGGTACCTCGACTTATGACTGCATCTACTTACTAATCCAAGATACGATAGTCGCGAAAATTAGCATCGTCTTACGACTGACTGCTCCAAGATACGACCGTGGAAATTTGTAGTTGGCGCGTCGGCGTCAGTCAGCGGGCGACCTACATCGTGTGTGCACGTTGTTCGTGGCTTATCGATTTTTTTTTCATATTTACTGTGTTTGTGCTGTGCATTTTGTTTTTTTGTTTTTTAACTTATGAAAGCAATATGTGCTCTCTGTCATTTGGGTGGGCCGGCTGTACAAGTGGTTGCCTGCTGAAATAGAATATTTTCTGCAATGATATCTGTTATCCTCGGGCAGTGCCTGACTTTAAGGATAAACAGTAAAAGATAACATTTATAAAGTCGCGATCATGTGGGACATCTGGAACAATCACAGCATCCCATTTTGCTGGTTCATACACATTGCTGTATGGAGGTGATTTAGCAGCATGAGAAATCTACCACTGAATTTTGGAGTCCTAAATAGTTGTAACTGGTTCTAATGTTGTGGCTGATCGGTGTGTATGTTGTTGTATGATGTTGTTGTGATTTTATTTTTTCCTATTGAAATAAAAAAAAATGAAAGTCAAACCTGATTTTAAATTTCACTCATCCTTTGGTCATGAAATGGAAAAATAATTTTTCAATTTAGATTTTTGTATCTCCAAAAAAGCAAAATTTGAAAACCACTCATACCCCATTTTTTCCATTTCTGATTCTGAATTGAGAATAGAGTAACCAAAAGATACAGCGATTGAAAGACCTGGTCTACACTCCTAATTGTATTTGTCCTTTTACATTTCTATTTCTATCTTAGAAATCTCTGAGAGAAGGAGGTGGTTACCTGAGGAGGTCCATGCGGTGGAAAAGAACCTGAAGGCTTTCATTGAAAGTGGTAAAGTGCCGGGAAGGACTGAGTGTGATGCATGTATTAGAGCTTCACCTGAAGCTCTAAACCAGCGAAGCTGGACTGCATTGAAGTACTATGTAAAAAATCGTATCACTGCCATCCAATGCGAAAGTGCGAGAAGAATTTATTAATAGAGTTGTTAAAGCATTTGCTCAAACATGTTGGTTCACGTTGCTCAAAAATGTTGGTTCATTTGATGCAACCTCATTTTTGATGATGTTTGTGTTGTTCGTTGGCATCCTGAGTACCCAGGTATACACTGGAGTTCAACTAGTTATTGATTTTATCAGGCGAAAACATTGATAATTAGTAGTTAGGTGCAGTCAAAGGCCGCAAGTCAATTCATCTGCTGATAACAACTGACTCTACGGTGGCCAACGGGAAAACTCTGCAACTAAAGAAAATACATGTAAATAGACAAAACGCAAGCAAATTTAGAAAATGTCATCATCAATTTGACAACACAGGCAACAACACAATGGAAAAGTTCACGAAGGAACAAACTTAAAATAAAAACATCAAGAAATGTTTGTGTATCATATCTGATATATTCCCCAAATGAAGTGTCCGTGGTGAATTGCTTTTAAGTTTGTTTCTGTGCAAATGTTTCCATTGTTTTGCATCTCTTGCCTGTGTTGTCAAATTGATGATGATGTTTTCTGAATTTGCTTGTGTTTTGTCTATTTGCAGTGAGTTTTCGTGCCGACCACCGTAGGGTAGGTTTTTATCAGCAGATTAATTGAAAATGGATAGTTAGGTGCAGGCAAAGGCCAAAGGTCAGGGTTTACCACCATACTACTCTTCCCCCGCGTGAATACATTGCACTTTTTCTTTGTTACAAAGCATATCAGGAGACTTACTGAGCCCTGTGTGAGCCCTTGTTTGTTTTCTTGTGCCATCTGCTCCTTTTTATTTTATAATAAATAATTGTAATTTTTTATCTACATTTTGTACAGTGGGTGTAGGTTTATTCCCCGTTCGATTAAGTTTGGAAGAAAATATTATACTGTCAAAACCATCAAATTAAATAACAATTGATTCTGTGCTCTCTTTTAAAGTATATGTGGTATTTGTCATACTTATCTGGAAATCAATTGATGAACCGGTATTTAAGTCGAAAATGATCTGCATAATATGCTCAAATTTACTACATTTACTTACAGCGTGCTTAGGTAGAAAAATAATCTTTACTTTCCAATTTTTGATATGTTTAAGTGGTGTTGGCCTGAGGCCTGATTTCTTAAATTGGTTGTATATCCTTTCAAATTAATAATTATACTTTTGGAAGGTTTATATTTTTCAATCAGAATCTGACCTATTGATTAAAAAAAGTGTTCAGTGTCAAAGTTTGCATGTCAATAGACCATAACATGGTGGGTCCCCTGTGTAATCAAAAAGTCAGGTGGGGTTCCCATGAGGCTCAAAAATTCAGGTCTAAAATCTTTTTGAGGGTTATCATTTTTTAAAGTAGTTTTTGTATCATCAAAAAATGATCCGTGATTTATGTACTCAACACTAAACATTTTACGAGACACAAGGACGCGTTAGCATGGGCTATGCCACGTGAAAACCCCAGCATGCAATGGGGGGCGTACCTTCGTATTCCTGTCTATTATTTGTCCGCATTTTGTTAATTGTTTATATTCTTGTTATTTACATTTACATTTACATTTAGTCATTTAGCAGATGCTTTTATCCAAAGCGACTTACAAGGGAGAATAACATTCAAGCTACAGCTATTTCTCTACATTCTGCTGGTACTTGTAGAGTTAATTGACTAACCGATATGATGGTCTATAGACCAATCAATAGAAAAAATAGTTTCACCTTTACAGCCAGCAGTAAGGTTTTTGGATGCTTTAAATTGCAGTACACTTGTTCTAGAAAATGATCAGTTTCTAAGTTATGGAGCCATTTCAAAATGTTATTGTCGAATTAGTGTCTTGTGCTGTTCTTATTTATCTATTGTGCCTCAACACTTTTAGAAGCCTCGTGGAAAGTCAGTAGTATTTATTTTGGGTTTTTGTCTGTTAAGAAACAGGTGATCACCAGAAAGTGCGCCTGTAGCCAATTTCCACCGTGACTGGACGAAGCCACAAGCTGGTCATTACAGCAGAGTCTCCAGATAAGAAGGTATTTTTGTTTGATTATTTATGAACAATACTTGAAGACAAAAGTTGTGATTTTCATGAAAAAAAAAGACTTTCTATGTTTCTAGTTTGTACTTCTTGTTGGTGACTCCCATCTACGGAGCATTGTGGATGGATTTGTGAAGATGCCAGGGGACCGAGGTACTGAATGCTTTTTTGTCTCGGAGACCTGACGCAGTTTGTGTTGTAGCCCCTAGCAGCGACTTGACGGCCAGCAGGACCATCGACGAGGCAGCAGTAGACTTTCGCAGCCTCCTGGTCAGTGTCTGCAGTCGCTGGCCAAAGTTACGCTTCATGTTTAGTACATTTTTGGTAGTATTGGTACTATTAATACTTTTGCTTTGTGAGCTCTGCAGAACATATTTTACATTTTGAAAACAAATGTACTGTAATAAACACCTTTTTTTTTGTGTGTGTTTGTATAGGTGTTTGTCCTGGACTTCCTTCCGCGTCTGACTATTTGCTCCGTGAGGAATACCATCCTGTGGCGGCATGCATGGGAAGCATATTTTAATTTTAGTACAGTTAAATGTATAACGGAGTATATATTTTTAGACAAACCAATTCAATAAATATTTCTAATGAACAAAGTTGACATCTATGTATGCATATTTCTATTCGTCCTAATCGTTGTTTTAAGGCATCAAGTACTTTTCTGCAGCCAACCACTTCCCATTGAACCACCCAGAGCTGTGAAGCAGAGATGGTGTAAGTACAATTGTACAATTTGTTGTCATGTCACGTGATGGCTATTTTATGAATAACTTTGCTATGTTGTGAAACCATGGCCCTGTGACATTGCTGTGAAATGCTGCTTATCGCCAACTGGAGACAACAGCGCCGCCAACAGCACGAAAGTCAAAGGTTTCTCCCGGCAGGTCACTTCCAACATTCTCTCCAAAAGTGGTTGTGAAGGGAGAGCTCATCGTGCCTCATCCTTCACCTAACCCTTTTGAGTGGAGACTGGTTGGAAGGGGCAGAAAGATAATCGGTTGCACACTGTTATTGTTGGGGTAAGACCCTCTGGAAACTGTGATAGTCTCTGATATTCACTCAAAGTGTACCGATTTTCATTAAACAATTTTAATATGTTTGTTATGTGTGTAGTTGGCCTTTTGTCAAGACATTGTCTTAAATCGACATTTTGCTCTATGATTTCACAGGTGGACACAACACCAGTAGCGTCGCCGGAATGATCCATCCCGTTATCAACTTGTTCCATCGCATCTTTCTAGCGCTGTCCAGTGTGGAGAATTTTATATTGTTTTTATATCAACAATTGTATATCAATTTTATATCAAGAAAATTTTGCTTTGCTTACATGGGAAAGCCACGGTGGGACATTGGCAGAAAGCTACTGCCTCCAAGAGGACACTGGGAACGGAGCAGGTTTGCTTTGTTCGTTGTTTTTCTTCTTTTTTCAATGACATTTTTGATAGTAGTACTTCATTTTAGTTTTATTTTGTCCATGCATTTCATTCTCTTGCTTTTTTTTAGGGGAAGGCAGCACCAACCGTTGTGGAGGTGTCTTCAAAGCCACACCTGCCAGTGATGTGCCAGTTCTTGTGAAGGAATAGCAGCGCTCTCAAACATTTGTCAAAGGTCAGAGTGATGCTGCTCCTTATTATCCTGATATGGAGAGTGCTACAGTGTTTTCTGATGTTGCAGCAGAGCTTGACGCTAGCAGTTCTGTCATGGGAACAATTGATGTCACTTCTATCAGCGGAACAGGTGATAGCTGAGAACATTTTTTAACAAAGAAAAACGTAGAACACTTTCAGTGCCGGGAAAGCATACGTTGAGTGTTTACACAAATGGTCCTTTTACGATCTAGAAAAACTGAGATAACGACTAAAACTTTCGTGACAGTGATATACAGGAATGTAAGATCTCCTGTGAAAGAGTCGGGCGTCACCAAACAAACATATGCCTCAGCATTCAGACATCACTTGGTGGTAGAATTATATCATTCATTAACATTGATCATCATTTTTCTCTCACACTCCCTTCTGTTGTTCCCAGTGGAATGATACAAAAGGAAAATGCAATAATGCTTAAGTATAATATAATTGAGGCAAAGGGATCAGAAAATGATGTATAAATTGAGTACAATACATTTATACAGAGATATTGTTTTATCTGTGTCCTTTTGATGGAGGGGCCAAGGAAAATGATGACCATATAACAAGGTGGGAAGTGGCCAGGTGTAATCAAATGTGGAGCAGAAGTCCAGCGGTGGAGCCGTCTGTGGGGCGCCAATGTTGGTGTAGAAAGCCCCTTCGATAACTGCTTCCAAAACACACATTTCTTCGGCTGTGGTAAGGGGAATGGCAGTAACCCAAGTAGCCTATGTAGGTATGGTTGAAGTGGTTCCATCGCAGTTGCAGGGTGAGCAGCGTTCAGCGTACACTCACGTTGTCTCCTCAACGAGTACCTAGAGGGGAGTAGGAACTTTCTTGCGATGAGATACGTGTATCCATATTGGTCGTTCTACCACCTTAACTGCTGCTGCAGTGGTGCGGGTCCCTAACCCTGCTGGAAAGGTCCTAGGAATCTGGCAGAGTTCCAGCTTTTCCTCTGTAAGTCGCGATCACCACCCATTCACCTGGTCAGCGGCCGTGTAGAGGTCCTTCAAGTGGGACGGGTAGGGCTGCTTTGACCTGGGCACATAGACTTAAACACTTGGGTGAGAGACACACATTTTGCCAACATTGTTTGGTATAGGTCCAAGATTGTTAAATGGGCGTTAAATAGTTGAATAGCAGACTACAGGCTCAGTACAAAAATGAATGTATGCACACTCGTGTAACAACAGAATAATATTATCACAATGTCTAATATGTAGGAGATAATAGGCGGCCATTTTGACACGCCCATGCATGGCACCACTAGAATATCAAATGACACACTGGGACTGACGAGTGTGCAAAGATTTGTGAATTTCCAAGTATCTTTTGGAACATGAAATTGTACGTGTTGCCACGCCCACACCGTGTGCCAAAATATATATGTATTTTAATAAGTTTTAGCTGTGAAGGTGTCTTGTAGACACTCGTCAAGTTTGAAGTCGATCCGATAAATCGCCAAGGAGGGGTTTCGCGAAAGTACAAAGCATAAATATGACTAAAAAGTCAGGAAAATTCAAAATGGCCGACTTCCTGTTGGGTTTCCGTCATGGCGGAAATATATATTTTTTCCAAGTCTAGAGAGGTTACAAATGTGTACCGAATTTTGGGAGTTTACGTGGAAAAAGGTGAATAGGTCAGAAAATTATTATTTTATTTTCTAGGGTGGCGTGGCAACACGTAAAATTTCATGTTCCAAAGATACTAATTCACGAAAACTTTGCGCACTTGTTAGTCCCAGTGTGGCAATTGATATTGTATGAGTTGCCTGCATGGGCGTGGCAAAATGGCCCGACACACCCTGTTGAAAATTTCAAAACATCAAACCTATTCACTTTTTACCATGAAATTCACAAAATTCGGGACACTTTTGTAACTTCTTGGATTAAATGTGTAATTTTAGTCACTTTCCGTTCATTTTCTCGCTTTGTACTTTCGTAAACTCCTCCGAGGCCATTTATCTGGCTTCAAACTTGGCGAGTGTCTACAAGACACCTTCACGATTAAAAGATATAAAAAAAAATAATAATTGTCACACGATGTGGCCGTGGCAAAGCGTTGGATTTCGTGTTCCAAAAAAAGCTGTGTTTTTGTAATATTTTATCCACTTTTTATGCTTTGTACTTTCGTGAACTTCTCCTGGGGGATTTTTTGGATTGAGACTCATTGGGGATTAAAAGTTATTAAAACATTTTTTTTTCGTCACGATGCGGGTGTGGCAACGCGTTGAATTTTATGTTCAAAAAAACAGTTTACGTGACTTTTGGGGCCTTGAGAAACTACAAAATTATTGCAAAACTTTGCACACTCTTCAGTCCCAGTGTGGCATTTAATATTCTATGGGTCCTATACATGGGCGTGTCAAAATGATCAACTAGATGCAGTTATCGTGGATGAGGATGTCGGGGTCCTGGTGCTGGGGAAAGGAGGCCCATACCTATAGCAACATAGGTGTCGCCACATTCCTTCTGTCTCAATGCCATGTACGCTTGTATTTCTGGTTTTCCCAACGCAGTCATGATGCATTTTTCACTAGAGTACAAATGCATGGTATACAACAACATCCACATACAATTAACAGAGCAGCAATGATAGCAACGTTGATTATGCATGATAAAATGAGGCCTTTTCATTTGGAAAACATAGAGTCCAACCAACCAGTGATGTGATCATCCATTCCTGCATTTTCTTTTAGTTCTACGCTCCGTGAGTGGAGTAGCAATTCCTCCTACTGGTTCCTGTGTTTATAAGCACATTACTCCATGCCCCACAATCAATATGGGTACCTTAAACCTCGTCCAGCCACCAGTCACTTGTTAGTCTAGGGTTGGTGGACCACGCATATTTCTCATTCCACTGGTACTGCTCCTACCCTGTGGAATCACACTTTATTATGGAACAGAAATCAACATTGAATGCCAGGATTTGTCCTTCATAGGCATAAATGACAAGAACTGTTTCTTTCATTCGGCCCCACTCTTTGACCTTTGTCATATACTGGTCATACGATAATTGGGGTCCCACTTGGTAAGAATATGTATACTGTGTAGGGTCCAGGACTTCTCCTAGGGTAAACAAAAAAAATATTATTTTTTTTTTACATGGTTAATTACAGAATGCTTACGTCTTTCAGCTGGATCCTTGTTTCTGTGAGAGTTCTTGCGGGTGGGGTGACAGGGGCGCAGTGGGAGAGGTGGTGACAGGGAGCACCAGTTTTATTTTTGAGCTTTACTGCATGTGAGGTGGCCAACACTACCTCCCAAGGTCCAGTCCACCTTGGCTCAGGCCACTTCTGTTTGTGGACCTTGATGTGGACCCAGTCTCCGGGGCTGACCACCAGGGTGTGGGGCAGTCTGGGGCAGAGTTCTTGACCTGTGAATACAAAACTCGAGATACTGCGGTTAGTGCTTTGACATATTCAGGTAAACCTTCCTGGAAATCATCAAAAGCGGGTGATTTAGCTGGTAGGTTGTGAGGACCTGGCATGGGGCGGCCTGTTAATATCTCGTGTGGGCTAAGATGTGTTTGACTATGGGGAGAGGTCTCGCATGGACATTAATGCTAGGGGTAGGGCATCTACCCACGTTAGTTTAGTCGTTTTTGTGATGTTCTGTAGAGACATACTGAGTTGCTGTTTTGTCTCTATCAGCACCTTGGCCATTTTTTCTTTCAACGTCTGGTTTGCACTTTCAACTAGGCCTTTTGACTGGGGGTGATAGACTGAACCAGATCTATGGGAGATACCTAATGCCTGTTCTACCTGGCTGAGTTTTTTATCGCTGGTAAAATAAGATCCATTGTCCGAGCAGATAACTGTGGGGTAACCCCACCGAGGAATGCGTTTTTTCCACAACCATTTAATCACAGATACTGCATCCTCTCTTTTGCAAGGGACTGCTTCTACCCATTTGGAGAATCGATCTACCATCACGAGTAGGTATCTGTACCCTTGTACTCTGTTGTCCCTGCCCATGCCGGTGTAATCTATGCATATTTCTCTGAAGGGGTAGGGGGGCACTGAGAATGTTCCCAAAGGTCTTTGGTAGACTGTCTTCTTATTTAGCTCGTGACAGACGACGCATTCTGCAATATGGTTGGCCACCATTTCCTCCAGGTAGGGATGCCACCAGTCCTGTTTGAGCCTGTTGGTGGTTCTTTTGGGTCCTTCATGAGTCTGTCCATGTGCATCCTTGATGAGGTAGACCAGGAGTGCGGCTGGTGCTACTGGGCGCCCATCGTGGCTTCTCCATAGGCCGCTGGTGCATGTGGCTCCTTTCTTCTGCCACTGCGAGTGTTCGTTCCATTTCGCTTCTTTCTGCACTTCTTTCAGATGTTCCTCTGACAAATTGAGGGCGTTGTCTTCAGTAAATACAATCATCATTGCTGCGCTTTCTTTTAGGTTCCCTCCTGCTTCTTTTGCTGCTGTGTCGGCTGCGTTTGAATTTCCTTTGGAGTGTCCTTTGCATTTGATGATCTGGATTTTTCGGGGGAGATGTATAGCTTCCAGGAGGGCGAGTATGAGGTCTTTGTGTTTTACCGGGGCTCCTGCTGACGTTTGGAGTCCTCTTTTCATCCATATGGCTACATCCACGTGAGCTGTATGCTGAGTCGGTGAATATGTTTGCATTTTTGTTTTTTGAGATTTTTAATGCTTTCACCGAGGCGTCGAGTTCTGCTTTTTGTGTTGATGCTGGTTGTTCTATCATCCCACTTCTTAGGGTGACGTGGTGTCCATTAATTTGTTGAATGGCTGCGTATGATGCTCTATTTCCCTCTTCTTCTTTGAAACAACAACCATCTATAAACAGGACAATTTCTGCATCGGGGTCAGATGTTCCATCCAAGTCTGTGCGGCCCTTTGCTTCCAGTTTCATGAGCTGTACGCAGTCATGGGTGCCATCTGCATACTGTAGTCCGCCGGCCAAGTTGATTCCATCAGCTGTGTACAAGACATTGTCTCTTTCCAGGGTGACATGCAAGCGCATCTTGTGTTTTGGTGTGGTAAAGGTGAAATCCGTTTGATCGAGGTAGGATTTGACTCCATGTGTGGTATGCACGATGGTGGGGTGGTAGAAAGTAATGTGGTCGGTTCTCGTAGGGCGTGTGCGATGGCAGCCGTGTGTCGTCCACATCCGGAGAGTCCATGTTCCACTGTGTCGAGTTTGCAACTGTGGTGAGCCAGGATCGCGCGCTCACCGTGTCTAGGCTGCCAGAGCACAGCTTGACAATTCCGTGCTTTTCAGTAACGTCCAAATGGAACGAGGAAGAGATGTCTGGGGTGCATAGGTGTTCGGCCTTCCCCATGAGTTGTTTCAATCTTATGAACGCTTCCTCCGCACTTGTGGTCCAGTTGAGTGGTGCCTTGACGTTCCGATGGCCAGCTTCCGCAATGGGTTCGCGTGGGGGAACAGTGTGGTCCACATAATCAGCTATGTGGTGTCTGCTATAGCCAGTGAGTCCCAGGAATGCTAGCATTTGCTGCACGGTGGTGGGTTTAGGGTACTGGAGCATTCTCTGTTGTCTTTCCGGGTTGATGTATCTCTTATCTCCCGTGATCCTTTTTCCCAGGAATACCACTTCTGTGCGGCAGACCTGTGCTTTTTCCTTCCTGATTTTGTAGCCACATTTTGCGATGCGCCGTAGCAGGGATTTGGTGGCCGTGAGGCAATTTTCTACTGTGGTGATGTCCATGAGGATGTCGTCGACATACTGGATGAGTAGGAGTTCCTTGAGATCTGCCTTCAGGCAGGCGTTGAATATGGTTGGCGTGCATGTGAATCCTCGTAGCATTCTTGTGTAGGTCTAAGAGCATTTTTTAAATGTGAATGCAAACATATCTTGACTTTCTTTGGCCAAGGGGAGGCAAAAAAATGCGTTGGCCAGGTCGATGACGGTGAAAAATTGATGACTCGGGGAGCCTGCATGCAGGGCGACATGGGGGTTGGGCACTTTTTCAGTAATGGGTTGGACCACCTGGTTGATACGTCGCAGATCGTGGACCAGGCGCCATGAGTGTCCTCCAGCCTTGGGTACTGGTAGAATTTGTGTGTTCCACGGTGAATCCGCTGGTCGTAGAACTCCTGCTTGTAAGAGGCCTTCAATGGTGGAGGCTATTCGAGCAGCTGCCTCGGGCTTGACCTTGTACTGACCTTGCCAAATGGGCACAGCGTGGGCTTTCACTTTGATGTGTATATTGTGGTGTGGTGTGCAGCCAACGTGATAGGGGCCGGTGGTCCAGAGGGTTGGCGGTAGTTGGGCGAACATTTCTGCTGCCAGGGGGTGTTCTTCGATGCTTCCTTGATAAGTTCTTTCCAGGACATTTCTTTCATATATGCCTTGTTCGTAGCTGTTGTGTCCTATTCTCCAAACCGATTTGTCTGGCATGTGTTGCAACAGCGGGTTCGTTGTGGGGACCCAGGTGGGTTGGCGAGGGCTCTTTTGACCATGGGGCCCAATTGTTTGGCTGCATGGTTGGCTTCTACGGCTAGGGTCACATGTGGAACTGCGGTGTCGTGAAGTAGATACCAGGATTGTTGGTCTGGTGTCAGGCGGACCGCTGCTGCAACTCCTTCGTGGCCCAGATAGAAGTCTGTTGTCTGGAGTCGTTCTTGTCGTCCCTCCTTTTTCGCTTCCCAGCCTTCGTCATAGATGTCATCACGGTGGCGTGTGAAACAGAGAGTGCAGTGTACGGGTCCAGCATCGACTTTTTCCAGAGTTGGTAGGTTTACAAAATGCCACCAGCCGGTGAGTGTGGGGTCGGGGGTGGTATCAGGAGTTCCACCTAAGACGAGTATACGTTCGAGGGGTATTAGCTCTTCTTTTGGCTCAGAGAAACTAACTTCCAGACCGTGGAGGTTACATATCACAGATGCCCCTGTTCTTCGGAGAAGGTCCCTTCCCATTAGGTTGGTGGGGCAGCTTGGTGAGTAGAGGTATTGGTGTCTGACTTTGTGAGGACCTATCTTGGTAGGGAGGGGTGCGGTGAAGGGTTGGACTTGTGTCGTCCCAGAGAATCCAACAGTCCGTAATTTCCGAGTGGATAGTTGTATGTAGTACGTAGTATGTTGCCGGCCAGGTTCTTCAAGCAAGACACGTGACAGTGACAGTGACAGTAATTCCTTGGATTGACAGTGATTCCTTGGATTGTACATGGCACTACTGGTTCGGCATTTATTTTTGTCTGTACCACCACTTCCATGTCCCCTGGGCGCCTCTATGCTCCATGCCATGGCGGGGTGTCCATGCGGGGTCCTCCCTTTCCTCTCGAGGAAGCTCCTCTTCCTCTCTGAGGGGGGCGGTAGGATCCTCTATATAATTGCTGGGGTTGTTGGTTCTGGGGGCATTCCCTTGCCCAGTGGTCACTTTGGCCACAGATGAAACATCCTGTAGTTTTCTCGGGTCCTCCCCATCCTCTAGAGGATTGGAATTGTCCTCTCCCTCTCAGTTGCTGCCATTGGGGGGGCCTTGGGGGTATGAGGGTGCGGGGGCCCCTGGATACTGCCGCTGGGGATATTCATAGGGAGTCCAGGCCTGCTGCCATTGGGGTAGGTGCTGGGCTGGTGGGTAGGCGGGGGTTACAGTTAGGGGCTGTGGTCCTGTCCATTGTAGTGGCGCGGTTTGGGGCGGGGCCTGTGCTTCAGGGGTGGTGACTACTGCTTGCACAGTTGCTTTCTTCTTTTTGTCCGTATTGACTTCATCTTCCAGTTTTTTTACCTGCATTTTTAGTAGTCTGGTTTGTATGGAATCTTTCTCCAGGAATTCGTCTTCTTGCTTTTTGATGTGTCTTTCCAGGTGATGGATGAGATGGCTCTCCCACTGTCTCTCGGTCATGTCTGACAGTCAAACTGTGTCTGCGAGCTACAGCCTGACATCTCCTGGGAGGCCATTTTGGCATTTGGCATCTGCATGTACATGGGGAGACCCACTAGGCAGGGGTCATGACGTTCTACAGTGCTATCACTCCAGAGCTCCTTTGCTCATGTGAGATAGGCGTGTGGTTCTTCCCCATTTTTAAATCTTAGGCCTGCCAGGGCCACTGTGTTGCGTCTGGTCGGCCAGGTTTCTCCTATGGCTGTCCATATGTCATTCCGCATGTGGTCGAATGGGTGCTCGTGTGCCATGGTGAGGGTTCTAACTTCTCTTTCCAGGGAGGTCAGGGTGATGTTTCCTGCTGTGGCGCGGAGAATGGCTCGCACATCTCTTAGGGCTAGTGTGTCAGCCGCTGTGTGGTTTTCGAAGATTCGGATCCATGCTGCAGCTCCTTTGTCCAACGCTGATAGGTTGCCTTTGAGGGCCTGCATGTCGCGGTGGTACCAGGGAACAAATGTTTCTCTTTTGGCGGACTGCTTTTGTTCCTCCTCTCGTTGTCTAATTTTCGAGCGGGTAACTATCCCTATTGCTGACGATCTTCTGGCCTGGCTTTTGGATGATGCTATAAGGGTTCCTTTTCTTCTGTTGTCGTTTGTGTACTCTCCCCGGGAGCTGCCACTGTTTTTGAATGACCACTTTTTTGTCTTAGTCTCGTGGTCTGACATGGGTTCTTCTTCCCAGGAGCGGAGGGGGGTGGGGTGTCTTTGTTTTGTTTTCTTAAAGGTGTATTTGGGGACTACAGGGGTAGGTGAAGGTGTGGGCTGGCTTCGGGTCTTTTGTTTTTCTTTGGGTTGTTGTTTGGCTGTAGCGTCTGCAGGAGGTGCTATGAGATGAACATGGGTTGTGTTGGCATCCTCTGGTAGTGGGCCACATTGTCCAGTCAGTGTGACAGTTGCGTGGCTAACCCTTGTGGTACATTTCTTTTTCCTTTCTTGATGTCTTTTTGTGGTTTGTAGGACTGGCAAGTGCATTCGTCGTCCTCTGTATTAGAGGAGAGAAACTCTTTGTGTCTGTTTGATCGTTAGGGGGCGATGTCTGATCATTGTCCTTGTTCTCACTGTCAGATGGCTTTGGGGAGGGCTGTACTCGGAAATGGATTTGGATCGGGCCTTCCATTACTAATACGGGTGCTTGTATTTCTGGCGGGGGTGGGGTGGCTATTTTCTGGTTGCTCAGCACAGGGGGCGCTGTTGCTTCAGGTGTGTGCTCGGTCTTAGGGTTGTACGGAGAGGGGGGGTGCCGATGTGTTTCTTCATCGGCCAGCAGGGAGGGGTAGCGGGATGGGGTGGTGTGTGGTTGGAGTGGGGTGTGACCTTGGGGGATGGGTTCGGGGAGGGGTGGTAACTTGTCTTCTTGTGGGGGGTAGGGTTCCTTCTGGGCTTCTACCACTGCCTTGGTTGCGGCATTTCTGATTTTATTGCGACGTTCGACAATCATTTCCGCTCGAATCCATGCCGTCATTATGTGCTGAACCAGCGCCCATTGTGCACGCTGCTTGTTTAACTTGCGCTTTCAAGCCCCCATTAATCCAGGGTTGTTTTTTGCATCCACTCCTGCTTCAGCCAGCAGTCTTTTTTCTTCCTCTATCACCTTGGTGCGGTTTTCTGCTGTCGGGGTAGTGTCTTTCGACCACCACCCTGCTTTGATCCATTTTTGTTCATATTTATGGAATTTCCAAGTTTCTCAAGCATGGAACTTTGGCTCTGTTCTGTTCTTGAGCTCAGCTACAGCTTCAATACGAATCTCACTGGTGCCGGGTCTGGGGGATGGGGTCTTTTCCATTATGTTTTTGAATGGCAGGAGAACAAAAGACATGGGAAGAAGTGGGAGGGGGAAACCTCAAATGTTCGGATCTCAATGTGTTTCTGGTGCAGCTACGCCACTAGTGGTCTTTTAGGTTATTACAGGTCAACTTTTTTTTTTTTATTTGTATTTTTTTTTTATATATTGCCCTTTTATCTAGGGCAATTTGAGGAGGTTGTTCATACACATACACACACAAAACCTCTATCACACATGCACAGACTCTATCAAACACACACTCTCTTAAACACAAAGACTGTCTCAAACACACACACGCCCGCGGTCTCTCTCACATTCACACACACGCATGGTACCTCTCTTTCCACACACACAAGGTACCTCGTTGCGCACACTCTCACTCACACAGCCGGCAATACAATTTTACGCTAAGTCACGTGAATTGGGCCTTTAACCCTTTAATATTTGGTTTCTCTAAGAACCGGGCCTTTAACCCCTAAATGCTTGGCTTCCTTTTTACTTTAAAAATGATTCCGGGCCTTTCACCCTTAAATGAAATTACCGACTATCGACTACCCTTCTGAAGGCTGAGTTTAACATTTCATCGCCACACATCACTTAGTTTAGGCATTTCGGAGGTCTTTTCAACAACCGGGCCTAAACGGGATTCGGAATTACTTCACGAGTTAAACATTGTTCATCACCAAAACGTCGCTCAGTTTAGGCATACTGGATGTATTCTCTACACACGGGCCCAAACGTTACGTGGAATTACTACGCAAGTTAAACACACAGCCGCTTCGAAGGGGGGTTTCCTAACCCGTTCCCTTAACTTACCTTACTACCGTTCTCATCAAACAATCCAATTTCTCCTCTCCACAATATTTAACAATTATTATTCATGCATCATTCAACAATACATCCCCAAAACCACAAAGTTGTTCGTCCAGCCTTAAACAGTACAACACTTCCACCTAAAATATTCCTATCTAATCTATGCAGACTTCATGAAATGGCTCTGCTCACCTTTTAGCGGGTACCCATGGAAGTATCGCAACCGTTCAGGCTTTCGGAACTCCTCTGCAGTCTTGTAATGGGATCACGTCTGGGTCACCAATTTGTCGTGTTCAAAATTTCCAAATCCGGAATGATGGGATGAAACTGGAACTTTGAGCTACGGAGAGTTTATAGGACGGTTTGAGAATCTACCAAAAAATAGAAAACGTTTTACGTCGACGTGGTTAGTCCTAAACTGCGTGTCTCATCTAGCATACATTTCACCCAGGAGTCTGCAGAAACTTTGTTTCCTCGTCACTTTGTTACAAACGACAGACCCCCCTTTGCGAGGCGGTCCCGCCTTTGTTATTTCCCATCTCCCGAGTATCTAGTTTCAGACTCCCCGCTGTGTGTGCGCCAGATTAACCGTTTCAGTGCCGGTTTCTAACTGGTTGCGTAGTTACACCCAGTGTCTTTAGACATGTTTTAATTTTGGCTCTGACTGATCAATAAAACTGTATTTCATAATTACCCACTATATGAATGATAGTAATGTACATGAATAAATTTATGTAATGTATACTGTAGTATACACACATATAGTTTTGCTATCGAGGATTAGTTCAATCTGTAATGTTATAGTTATAGTAGTAAAGTTATATGTAGTACGTAATAGTTATAGTATATGTATATATATATATATTTTTTTTTTTCTCACAAAACCCAACAGGAAGTCGGCCATTTTTAATTTTCCTGACTTTTTAGTCATATTTATGTTTTGTACTTTAGCGAAACTCCTCCTTGGCGATTTATCGGATCGGCTTCAAACTTGACGAGTGTCTACAAGACACCTTCACAGCTTAACATTATCAAAATATATATATTTTTTGGCACACGGTGTGGGCGTGGCAACACGTTAAATTTCATGTTCCAAAAGATACTTGGAAATTCACGAAACTTTGTGCACTCGTCAGTCCCAGTGTGGCAATTGATATTCTATGGGTTCCGTGCTTGGGCATGGCAAAATGACCGGACACGCCCTGTTGAAAATTTCAAAACATCAAACCTATTCACTTTTTAACATGAAATTGGGTATATTAATGTAACATCACTAAACTCAAAAAAAATTATATTGCCGCCATGACCGACACCCAACCAACAGGAAGGTGGCCATATTGGATTTAATGTGCGCAAACTCCTAGGGGATTCATCAGATCGACTTCAAAGTTCGCGAGTGTCTACAAGACACTTTGGGGATTAAATTTATTAAAACATTGGGTTTTCGTCACACAATGTGGGCATGGCACTGTGTTGAATTGAAGTGTTAACCTGACTTTTGGGGCCTTAAGAAACTCGAAAAATAACAAAACTTTACACACTCAAGATCAAACCTATTCACTTTTTTAGTATCTCCTCCGAGATCTGCATAGAATTCCGGCAGGTTTTCCTCTTGTCTTTCTCCTCCGTCGGCGTATTGGTAAACACAGTGGCGGCAGGACAAAGAGATCTTAGTACGTACTCCGGTAAGTTGCGAAAAAGTCCGTATGAGGTGTCGAACAGACGTCCAGGAGTGCTTGTCGTTCATATTGTAATAGCGACAGTGCACTGCATGCAAAAATAAGAACAATACAAATAGTAATAAACACAAAACTAAGAGTTGAATGCAGAGCCGGTGTGTCCATACTACGGCGCACCCGGAAGTTAGTCCGGGTTAACTCATAAGTTAGCTAGCTTCCTCTGCTGAACCAATATTTTACTAAAATGACTTTTACAACTCTCTTTGCTCCAACTTCCATCCTTAACAAAGAATCCCAAATGCATCATTTGCTAACTTTCCCACTTTCATTGTCTTTCACATCAACTTCCATAATCATTTCAGCCTGTCAACTAACTTTACAGCTCTCTCGCCTTTTTATATTTTTTTCAAATAAATTTAAAGCCTTACAGTATCCTTTCCAGAAATCCTACCAGATATTTAGATTATAACGCTACTTTTAAACCAAGGACTCATGTGGGAAACTAGTTTGACATGTTGTGTACAACACACATACTATGCTTACTGTATCTCACATTTATACATTTGCTTGTTTTTAATCGCGATTTTCATCAGCCATGTAGCTAAACATACCCCGAGACACTGATAAAATGTCTCCGAACTCATCTCATCCATACGTGCTCCAGAGTGATCCATCGGCCAGGCGGTCACACGCCTCAAACATCATTTCAATCACCCAAGGATTCATTCATTCAACGCTTTTGCTAGGATGGGTCAAGAATAATCTATAATAATCATGTATTTAATAATGTCGATTTTATTATTGGATAACATAAAGCAAATAAACAGACAAAAACCACGATTCTCTTGATCAATGCAAAATTGGCTACTTCATAAGTAAGGCATACATTTTTAATGTACAACACATCTCTGAGTACTTAAAAAAGCCCTCTATATAATACATTTCTCTTTATTCTTCTTCATAATATTGTTCTTATACTGTAGCTAACCAATAATAAATGAAATACTTTTTACCATTAATGCAACTTCTGGTGCTCCTTCGTTTTGCTGATGGCCTTCTAGTCTGGATCATACGTTGTGAGGTTAAGCTTAATGCAGGCGTTGAGGCTTCCATCAGTTAAACTTAAGCGTAGGATGGTCTTAATGTTTCTCAGATGCGAGAAAGACTGCTCACATGCATTTGTAAAGCCAAACATGGTCAATACGGCATTACTCACACGCTGCATTGTGTGCTGTGTGACGGGACGCTCGTTCCAAGTTTTAAGAATCAGCTGGTCTTCAGTTTCGAGTTCAAGTTCAAGTTCAAGAGATTATTTGTCACATACATATTGAAGTTTTTTCGACTTCTGTCCACTTTTGTTCAGCTGATTGGTCCGACTCGAGGCAGGGAGTTTTCTTAATGTTTGTCTGTCTTACAGAGGGGATCGGCGCATGGGCTCGTAAGCAGTCCAGCAGTGGAACGCCATTCCTCCTGCTCCCAAGAGGATCATTATTATCCACAATTATTATAATGATCCTCAGTGATACATATAATTGTGGCCTGCAAGTTGAAATGAACAGTAAAACTTTCGCCATGTCGGCGCACCACAGCCATCTCCTTCCCTAAGCCCTTACCTGTGGGCAGAGACTTCCACAAGTTGTGCCTGAGCAGAGACCCGGTAGGGGCAGGGCGCCGAGTAAATGGCGCCCCGGAGTCTTTATGTTGTCCGCAGCCGGTGCTTGACTACTTTGTCCGCCACATTTATATTTTGAATTTTATTTTCAAGTTGTAATTTCTCTTACCTGTTTTACTTTAAAATGACACAGAATAATAATTTATTACTTGTTAATTGTGATGAACAATTTTAGCTCAAAATTGTATGCGAGCCATATACCGTCATCAAAAGAGCCGTAATTGGCTCGCGAGCCATAGGTTCCCGACCCCTGCTCTAGATTGATTCAATCTTTAAGCTTACTCAGATCTTCCTTGATCGGAACAATATCTCAGTGAGTCGTCACCTTCACTTTTCGGGAATCTTGTGTTGCCTTTGCTGGACCTGTCCAGACGACTCCTTGTTGGATATCTTACGGCCGGTCTCTGACTGCCGCTGGGCACACAACCTGGACATGAAGAGAGTCTCATCATCGTCGCCAGATTGTTGGATAAATTATCCTAGGTGGTCGGTGAGGTTAATCTGCCCGCTACAGGAAAACAAAACTGAGAGTATTAAAGATATTTATTCTGCAAAATAAAGAGAAAGATACCGTCATGCTTCAAAGCAGTGTTCTGATCAGTCTACCCCTATTACTGACGAAGAGGGCTTTATACCAAAGAGAGGTTGTGTGTCAGGTGTCATTTACAACTCTGATCCTCAGTCATATCCCTGGGTGTTCCCCCAAACAGTGATTTAACAGTCAAACTTCGGTCACAGACACAATCCTACTGTACCATAAAACAAACACACAACGCTCTTTTAAGTCCCTCTTGTCCTTATCCTTATCTCCACACAAGGTTAAGTGAAGGATGGAATGTGGTCTGGTTTTTCCAATACTACAACTGAAATGTTTTAGACAGTTTTTACACACAGACACACACAGACAATTTTTTTGTCTCTTTATATTAACTCTGAGTGACTCATAAAAACCCATAGACAATGAGTTTTATAACTAAGTAACATACAAAAGGCTATTGTCCTGTATAAAACATGTAAAACCTCATTCAAATAGTTGATCATGTGCATTTTTCTCTCACAGCCTACATACGTGCAACTGCGGCTCTAGCGCATGCCACTGTGATTGCACTGACGTTTCACCTTCTGGACTTGATAGACCTGTTGGCTAATTTAAGGGTCTTATTGGCCCGACTTAATGGCCTTGTTGGCCGACTTGAAGGACCTGCTGGATGCGTTGCCAAGCCCGCTTTGCGCACTCAAAGTTGTACTGCCCCTGCGGTCCAGGCCTTTTGCCCGTTCCTCCAAGCCTGGCTGTCTGTTTGGGCCCACGAGTTCTGTGGAGCCTCAGCCTTCCGAGGGGTCTGAGGGTTCCGTGGGCCCTGGGTGTTCTGACATCATTGCTCTCAGCAATGCCTTGAGGTGAGGCCAATCTTTTTACTCTTAAGCCCTCAACACATGTAGCTGTACTTGGCTATACAGCGAGCTAAACACTCTTGCAATAAGTACCCAGAGACAGGAGCGCACTTTTGGTATCGTTAATGAAAGCGGTGTAAAACTGTGGAACAGTAGAGAAATATGCAGATAAACGATCAATCTCTATGCAGATGTAGATAACGTGTTAATACGTTGTCATAGCTCCCACATTGTATACATACAACAATAACATGAATTATCTCACAAATTGTGCTTTCTCAAGGGCAGTGAAGAGGCTGATGGAAGAGATGTTAATCCGGGTCTGGGACATGATCAGATTGGCTGAGTGTGCCTTGATCTGTTTATGCCTGTTCTGATTTTACTATTATATTATTATACTATCATCCAAATGCTATGATGTTGCAATACTGACTGCGCGGGGGGCGCACCGGGAGGCAGAACAACCGTGTTTTGGTTGCATCTAAATTTTTTAGTATGGCTTTTAAGTTGGTTTTTAACTGTATTTCTGTGTTTGTATTGGAACTGATTTTTTTAATCTGGCTTTTAAATCAGTTTTGAAACTGTATTTCTGTATCAGGATTGGGTCTGAATTTTTGGGACACATCATCAGTAGTGGACCCCAGGACCATGGGGTGTTTGACCATTATCACTAGACACCCTCGCCTGAGGAAGGCCCTCCCGTGGTTGATCAAGCCTCGGAGTGTGTCCCATAGCCAATTGGAGTTCAATTTGGGTTATGCTCGATTGTGGGTAGGCAAAGAGTTTTGCTAAGCATTAATTTAGAATGATTTATGTTAAGAGTTTTGCTAAACATTAATTTTGAATGACCAATTTACTAATGCTTCATGCAATTATGCCATGTCAAGGTTGGTATGGTAAATTATAAAAAAAAAATAAAAGGTTACGTTTAATAGGTATGTATTTAGAGGTGTCTTGTGTTCCTACTTTGTGTCAGGGTCTTCTGTAGGTTCAGAATGAAGTTAGCTCCTCGGCACATCTGAATTTATGGGGCATAGCTCCACCCATTTTTTGGAATAAACTCCTTTTATTTTCTTTGTTTTCTTCCAATAAAAATCCTAATTGGTTTTAACCAATTGGGGATGGGGGGATGGGTTTTAACCAACTTCATCTTTCATTTTCATAAACGTCCTTTACTTACTCAACTTACTACGCCGGATCGAGCTGTACACTCTACCTTCATCCACTCCCTCATTTTCATGAGGGAAAGGAGGATAGAAAGAAGGAATGAATGAAAGATTGAAAGAAAGATTGAAAGATTGAAGGAAAGAATGAAAGAAAGATTGAAAGAAAAATTGAAAGAAAGATTGAAAGAAAGATTGAAAGACTGAAGGAAAGAATGAAAGAAAGATGGAAAGAAAGATGGAAAGAAAGATTGACAGAAAGAAAGATTGAAAGAAATATTGAAAGAAAGATTGAAAGATTGAAAGAAAGAATGAAAGAAAGATTGAAAGATTGAAAGATTGAAAGATTGAAAGAAAGAATGAAAGAAAGACTGAAAGATTGAAAGAAAAATTGAAAGAAAGATTGAAAGATTGAAAGAAAGATTGAAAGTTTGAAAGACAGATTGAAAGACTGAAAGAAAGATTGCAAGAAAGATTGAAAAAACAGAAAGATTTAAAGATAGAATAAAAGAAAGATTGAAAGAAAGATTGAAAAAAAAGAAAGATTGAAAGATTGAAAGAAATATTGAAAGACAGAAAGATTGAAAGAAACAATTAAAGAAAGATTGAAAGATTAAAATAAAGAATGAAAGAACGATTGAAAGAAAGATTGAAAGAAAGATTGAAAGAAAGATTGAAAGAAAGATTGAATGAAAGATTGAAAGAAAGAATGAAACAAAGATTGAAATAAAGAACGAAAGAAAGACTGAAAGAAAGAATGACGGACAGAAAGATTGAAAGAAAGAATGAAAGAAAGATTGAAAAAAAGATTGAAAGACTGAAAGAAAGAATGAAAGAAAGATTGAAAGATTAAACAATTGAAAGAACGATTGCAAGAAAGATTGAAAAAAGAAAGATTGAAAGAAAGAATGAAAGACTGAAGGAAAGAATGAAAGAAAGATTGAAAGATTAAAAGAAAGAATGAAAGAAAGATTGAAAAATTGAAAGATTGAAAGAAAGACTAAAAGAAAGAAAGAACGATTGAAAGAAAGATTGAAAGAAAGAATGAAAGAAAGATTGAAAGAAACAATGAAAGAAAGATTGAAAGATTAAAAGAAAGAATGAAAGAAAGATTGAAAAATTGAAAGAATGAAAGAAAGACTAAAAGAAAGAAAGAACGATTGAAAGAAAGATTGAAAGAAAGAATGAAAGAATGAATGAAAGAAAGATTGAAAGATTAAACAATTG
Organism: Zeus faber; assembly: GCF_960531495.2. Lineage (NCBI taxonomy): Eukaryota > Metazoa > Chordata > Actinopteri > Zeiformes > Zeidae > Zeus > Zeus faber. Next base: position 32,773,259 of record NC_137198.1, on the reverse strand, counting down.
AAAGAAAGATTGCAAGAAAGATTGAAAAAAGAAAGATTGAAAGAAAGAATGAAAGAAAGATTAAAAGAAAGATGGAAAGAAAGTTTGAAAGAAAGAAAGATTGAAAGAGGTAAAAGAAAGATTGAAAGAAATAATGAAAGAAAGATTGAACGATTGGAAGAAATATTGAAAGAGAAAAATTGAAAGTAAGAAAGATTGAAAGAAAGAATGAAAGAAAGATTGAAAGATTGAAAGATTGAACGAAAGAATGAAAGAAAGATTGAAAGATTGAAATATTTAAAGAAAGAATGAAAGAAAGATTGAACGATTGAAAGAAAGATTGAATGATTGAAATATTTAAAGAAAGATTGAAAGATTGAAAGAAAGAATGAAGGAACGATTGAAAGAAAGAATGAAAGAAAAATTGACTGATTGAAAGAAATATTGAAAAAAGAAACATTGAAAGAAAGAATGAAAGAAAGATTGAAAGAAAGATGGAAAGAAAGATTGAAAGAAAGAAAGATTGAAAGAAATAATGAAAGAAAGATTGAACGATTGGAAGAAATAATGAAAGATAGAAAAATTGAAAGTAAGAAAGATTGAAAGAAAGAATGAAAGAAAGATTGAAAGATTGAAAGAAAGAATGAAAGAAAAATTGAAAGATTGAAAGAAAGAATGAAAGAAAGATTGAAATATTGAAAGAAAGATTGAAATAAAGATTGAAAGTTTGAAAGAAAGATTGAAAGAAAGATTTAAAGAAAGAAAGATTGAAAGAAAGATTTAAAGAAAGATTGAAAGATTGAAAGAAAGATTGAAAGAAAGAATGAAAGAAAGATTGAAAGATTGAAAGATTGAAATAAAGAATGAAAGAAAGATTGAAAGATTGAAAGATTGAAATAAAGAATGAAAGTTTGAAAGAAAGATTGAAAGAATAACAAAAGAAAGATTGAAAGATTGGAAGAAATATTGAAAGATAGAAAAATTGAAAGTAAGAAAGATTGAAAGAAAGAATTAAAGAAAGATTGAAAGATTGAAAGAAAGAATGAAAGAAAGATTGAAATATTGAAAGAAAATATTGAAATAAAGATTGAAAGTTTGAAAGAAAGATTGAAAGAAAGATTTAAAGAAAGAAAGATTGAAAGAAATATTGAAAGAAAGATTGAAAGATTGAAAGAAAGATTGAAAGAAAGAATGAAAGAAAGATTGAAAGATTGAAATAAAGAATGAAAGTTTGAAAGAAAGATTGAAAGAAAGATTTAAAAAAAGAAAGATTGAAAGTAAGAAAGATTGAAAGACATATTGAAAGAAAGATTGAAAGATTGAAAGAAAGATTGAAAGAAAGAATGAAAGAAAGATTGAAAGAAAGATTGTAAGACTGAAGGAAAGAATGAAAGAAAGATTGAAAGAAAGAAAGATTGAAAGATTGAATGATTGAAAGATTGAATGATTGAAAGATTGAAAGAAAGATTGAATGACTGAAAGATTGAAAGAAATATTGAAAGTTTGAAAGAAAGATTGAAAGACTGAAAGATAGATTGAAAGATTGAAGATTGAAAGATTGAAAGAAAGATTGAAAGAAAGATTGAACGACTGAAAGATTGAAAGAAAGATTGAAAGTTTGAAAGAAAGATTGAAAGACTGAAAGAAATAATGAAAGAAAGATTGAAAGAAAGAATGAAAGAAATATAGAAAGAAAGATTGAAAGAAAGAAAGATTGAAAAAGATTGAAAAAAAGAATGAAAGAAAGATTGAGAGAAAGATTGAAAAAAAGAAAGATTTGAAGAAATATTGAATGAAAAATTTAAACAAAGATTGAAAGACTGAAAGAAAGATTGAAAGAAAGAATGAAAGAATGAAAGAAAGATTGAAAGAAAGATTGAAAGAAAGAAAGATTGAAAGTCATATAAATTGAAAGAAAGAATGAAAGAAAGATTGAAAGAAAGAATGAAAGAAAGATTGAAAGAAAGAATGAAAGAATGAAAAAAAGATTTAAAGAATGAAAGAAAGATTGAAAGAAAGATTGAAAGAAAGAAAGATTAAAAGTCATTTAAATAGAAAGAAAGAATGAAAGAAAGATTGAAAAAAACAATAAAAGAAAGATTGAAAGATTGAAAGAAAGATTGAAATAAATAATGAAAGAAAGATTAAAGGAAGGAATGAAAGAATGAAAGAAAGATTGAAAGATTGAAAGAAATATTGATAGAAAGAAAAATTGAAAGTAAGAAAGATTGAAAGATTGAAATAAAGAATAAAAGAAAGATTGAAAGATTGAAAAAAAGATTGAAAGAAATAATGAAAGAAATAATGAAAGAATGAAAGAAATATTGAAAGTAAGAAAGATTGAAAAAAAGAATGAAAGAAAGATTGAAAAAAAGAAAGATTTAAAGAAATATTGAAAGAAAAATTTAAACAAAGATTGAAAGACTGAAAGAAAGATTGAAAGAAAGAATGAAAGAATGAAAGAAAGATTGAAAGAAAGATTGAAAGAAAGAAGGATTGAAAGTCATATAAATTGAAAGAAAGAATGAAAGAAAGATTGAACGATTGAAAGAAAGATTGAAAGAAAGAAAGATTGAAAGAAAGAATGAAAGACAGATTGAATGAAAGAATGAAAGAAAGATTGAAAGAAAGAATGAAAGAATGAAAAAAAGATTTAAAGATTGAAAGAAATATTGAAAGAAAGAAAGATTGAAAGTAATAAAAATTTAAAGAAAGAATGAAAGAAAGATTGAAAGAAAGATTGAAAGAAAGATTGATAGAAAGATTGAAAGATTGAAAGAAAGATTGAAAAAAAGAATAAAAGAAAGATTGAAAGATTGAAAAAAAGATTGAAAGAAATAATGAAAGAAAGATTGAAAGAAATAATGAAAGAAGGAATGAAAGAATGAAAGAAAGATTGAAAGAAATATTGAAAGTAAGAAAGATTGAAAAAAAGAATGAAAGAAAGATTGAAAGAAAGATTGAAAAAAAGAAAGATTTAAAGAAATATTGAAAGAAAAATTTAAACAAAGATTGAAAGACTGAAAGAAAGATTGAAAGAAAGAATGAAAGAATGAAAGAAAGATTGAAAGAAAGAAAGATTGAAAGTCATATAAATTGAAAGAAAGAATGAAAGAAAGATTGAACGATTGAAAGAAAGATTGAAAGAAAGAAAGATTGAAAGAAAGAATGAAAGACAGATTGAAAGAAAGAATGAAAGAAAGATTGAAAGAAAGAATGAAAGAATGAAAAAAAGATTTAAAGATTGAAAGAAATATTGAAAGTAATAAAAATTTAAAGAAAGAATGAAAGAAAGATTGAAAGTAAGAAAGATTGAAAGAAAGATTGAAAGAACGATTGATAGAAAGATTGAAAGATTGAAAGAAAGATTGAAAAAAAGAATAAAAGAAAGATTGAAAGAATGAAAGAAAGATTGAAATAAATAATGAAAGAAAGATTGAAAGAAGGAATGAAAGAATGAAAGAAAGATTGAAAGAAATATTGAAAGAAAGAACGATTGAAAGATTGAAAGAAAGAATGAATGATTGAAAGATTGAAAGAAAGATTGAAAAAATGAAAGATTGATAGAAAGAATAAAAACAAGATTGAAAGAACGATTGAAAGATTGAAAGAAAGAATGACAGAAAGATTAAAGGAAGGAATGAAAGAAAGATTGAAAGAAATATTGAAAGGAAGAAAGATTGAAAGTAAGAAAGATTGAAAGATTAAAAAAAAGAATAAAAGAAAGATTGAAAGATTGAAAAAAAGATTGAACGAAATAATGAAAGAAAGATTGAAAGAAATAATGAAAGAAGGAATGAAAGAATGAAAGAAAGATTGAAAGAAATATTGAAAGTAAGAAAGATTGAAAAAAAGAATGAATAAAAGATTGAAAGAAAGATTGAAAAAAAGAAAGATTTAAAGAAATATTGAAAGAAAAATTTAAACAAAGATTGAAAGACTGAAAGAAAGATTGAAAGAAAGAATGAAAGAAAGATTGAAAGAAAGATTGAAAGAAAGAAAGATTGAAAGTCATATAAATTGAAAGAAAGAATGAAAGAAAGATTGAAAGATTAAATGATTGAAAGAAATAATGAAAGAAAGAATGAAAGAAAGATTGAAAGATTAAATGATTGAAAGAAATAATGAAAGAAAGATTGAAAGAAATAATGGAAGAAGGAATGAAAGAATGAAAGAAAGATTGAAAGAAATACTGAAAGTAAGAAAGATTGAAAAAAAGAATGAAAGAAAGATTGAAAGAAAGATTGAAAAAAAGAATAAAAGAAAGATTGAAAGATTGAAAGAAAGATTGAAATAAATAATGAAAGAAAGATTAAAGGAAGGAATGAAAGATTGAAAGATTGAAAGAAATATTGAAAGAAAGAAAGATTGAAAGTAAGAAAGATTGAAAGATTGAAAAAAAGATTGTTAGAAATAATGAAAGAAAGATTGAAAGAAATAATGAAAGAAGGAATGAAAGAATGAAAGAAAGATTGAAAGAAATATTGAAAGTAAGAAAGATTGAAAAAAAGAATGAAAGAAAGATTGAAAGAAAGATTGAAAGAAGGAATGAAAGAATGAAAGAAAGATTGAAAGATTGAAAGAAATATTGAAAGAAAGAACGATTGAAAGATTGAAAGAAAGAATGAAAGATTGAAAGAAAGATTGAAAGATTGAAAGAAAGATTGAAAAAATGAAAGATTGAAAGAAAGAATAAAAGAAAGATTGAAAGAACGATTGAAAGATTGAAAGAAAGAATGAAAGAAAGATTAAAGGAAGGAATGAAAGAAAGATTGAAAGATTGAAAGAAATATTGAAAGGAAGAAAGATTGAAAGTAAGAAAGATTGAAAGATTAAAAAAAAGAATAAAAGAAAGATTGAAAAAAAGATTGAACGAAATAATGAAAGAAAGATTGAAAGAAATAATGAAAGAATGTAAGAAAGATTGAAAGAAATATTGAAAGTAAGAAAGATTGAAAAAAAGAATGAATAAAAGATTGAAAGAAAGATTGAAAAAAAGAAAGATTTAAAGAAATATTGAAAGAAAAATTTAAACAAAGATTGAAAGACTGAAAGAAAGATTGAAAGAAAGAATGAAAGAATGAAAGAAAGATTGAAAGAAAGATTGAAAGAAAGAAAGATTGAAAGTCATATAAATTGAAAGAAAGAATGAAAGAAAGATTGAAAGATTAAATGATTGAAAGAAAGATTGAAAGAAATAATGAAAGAAAGATTGAAAGAAATAATGGAAGAAGGAATGAAAGAATGAAAGAAAGATTGAAAGAAATACTGAAAGTAAGAAAGATTGAAAAAAAGAATGAAAGAAAGATTGAAAGAAAGATGGAAAAAAAGAAAGATTGAAAGAAATATTGAAAGAAAAATTTAAAGAAAGATTGAAAGATTGAAAGAAAGATTGAAAAAAAGAATGAAAGAAAGATTAAAAGATTGAAAGAAAGATTGAAATAAATAATGAAAGAAAGATTAAAGGAAGGAATGAAAGAATGAAAGAAAGATTGAACGATTGAAAGAAAGATTGAAAGAAAGAAAGATTGAAAGAAAGAATGAAAGACAGATTGAAAGAAAGAATGAAAGAAAGATTGAAAGAAAGAATGAAAGAATGAAAAAAAGATTTAAAGATTGAAAGAAATATTGAAAGAAAGAAAGATTGAAAGTAATAAAAATTTAAAGAAAGAATGAAAGAAAGATTGAAAGTAAGAAAGATTGAAAGAAAGATTGAAAGAAAGATAGATTGAAAGACTGAAAGAAAGATTGAAAGAAAGAATGAAAGAATGAAAGAATGAAAGAAAGATTGAAAGAAAGATTGAAAGAAAGAAAGATTGAAAGTCATATAAATTGAAAGAAAGAATGAAAGAAAGATTGAAAGATTAAATGATTGAAAGAAAGATTGAAAGAAATAATGAAAGAAAGATTGAAAGAAATAATGGAAGAAGGAATGAAAGAATGAAAGAAAGATTGAAAGAAATACTGAAAGTAAGAAAGATTGAAAAAAAGAATGAAAGAAAGATTGAAAGAAAGATGGAAAAAAAGAAAGATTGAAAGAAATATTGAAAGAAAAATTTAAAGAAAGATTGAAAGATTGAAAGAAAGATTGAAAAAAAGAATGAAAGAAAGATTAAAAGATTGAAAGAAAGATTGAAATAAATAATGAAAGAAAGATTAAAGGAAGGAATGAAAGAATGAAAGAAAGATTGAACGATTGAAAGAAAGATTGAAAGAAAGAATGAAAGACAGATTGAAAGAAAGAATGAAAGAAAGATTGAAAGAAAGAATGAAAGAATGAAAAAAAGATTTAAAGATTGAAAGAAATATTGAAAGAAAGAAAGATTGAAAGTAATAAAAATTTAAAGAAAGAATGAAAGAAAGATTGAAAGTAAGAAAGATTGAAAGAAAGATTGATTGAAAGATTGAAAGATTGAAAGATTGAAAGAAAGATTAAAAAAAAGAATAAAAGAAAGATTGAAAGAATGAAAGAAAGATTGAAATAAATAATGAAAGAAAGATTGAAAGAAGGAATGAAAGAATGAAAGAAAGATTGAAAGAAATATTGAAAGAAAGAACGATTGAAAGATTGAAAGAAAGAATGAAAGATTGAAAGAAAGATTGAAAAAATGAAAGATTGAAAGAAAGAATAAAAGAAAGATTGAAAGAACGATTGAAAGATTGAAAGAAAGAATGAAAGATTGAAAGAAACATTGAAAGAAAGATTGAAAGAAAGAATGAAAGAGAGATTGAAAGATTGAAAGATCGATTGAAAGATTGAAAGATTGAAAGAAAGATTGAAAGTTTGAAAGAAAGATTTAAAGAAAGATTGAAATATTGAAAGAAATATTGAAAGAGAGAAAGATTAAAAGTAAGAAAGATTGAAAGAAAGAATGAAAGAAAGATTGAATGATTGAAAGATTGAAAGAAAGATTGAAAGAAAGAAAGATTGAAAGAAAGAATGAAAGAATGAAAGAAAGAATGAAAGAAAGATTGAAAGAAATATTGAAAGAAAGAAAGATTGAAAGTAAGAAAGATTGAAAGAAAGAATGAAAGAAAGATTGAAAGATTGAAAGAAAGATTGAAAAAAGAAAGATTGAAAGAAAGATTGAACGACTGAAAGAAAGAATGAAAGAAAGATTGAAAGATAGATTGAAAGAGAGATTGAAAGAAATATTGAAAGACTGAAAGAAAGAATGAAAGAAAGATTGAAAGAAAGAAAGAAAAATTGAAAGAAAGATTGAAAGAACGATTGAAATAAAGGAGAACGAAAGAAAGGTTGATCCATTAACATCAGCACAACCCCATTGTGTTTATTGTTCTATGATAAGATTGAAAGAATGATTGAAAATAAGATTGAAAGAAACAAAGATTGAAAGAAAGATTTAAAAAAAATGAGTACTAGTCACTTTTAAAAAATCATTTGTCCTATGGATTAAATGCCATACACACTTGCATCTCTCCCCTCCCACCCCACACACATTCACATGACCAATCCTCCCAACACCCACACACACATGCGTACATGCACACACACACACACACACACACACACTAGCACAGGAATAAATGTACCCGTACATGTTAGGCCCACGGCCTCCCAGCGCCACTAGAGGCCGCCCTTGCCCCATCTGCAGCTCCCTACTCAGACCCAATTGCACACACCTGGGATCAATTACCCGCACTGTATTTAGCCCCAGCTTCCTAGCCATTCCTTGCCAGACCGTCAACTAGCTTTCCCCGAGTTGCATCGCGATTGGCTCCCTTCCTAGTTCCTAGTTCCTAGTTCCTAGTTCCTAGTTCCCAGTTCCCAGTTCCAAGTTCCTAGTTTATGTCTTGTTGTCTCGCCTTCCCTTCACCTGTCTGTCTCCGCTTGTCGACCAGGACTCTCCACCCAGCCTGGTTCCCCGTCTCTCCACCCGGATCCTGGACCCCATCTCCTGGTCATCATCGTCCCTGCCCTGCCCTGCTCCATCCCCTCCCGACCAGGTCCCCCCGGCCAGCTCCACAGTCCCGGTTAATAAACATCCCTTGCCTGCCTCCCGTGTCCCTGTGTCGTGCGTTTGGGTTCCTCCCTGTTCGGGTCGTGACAGTACGGTCTGGCCAGGAAAACATGGACCCAGCCGACACAGAAGGGCTCCGCCGCGCACTCCGGGACAGAGGAGTGTTGCTTGGGCAACATGACCGGGTCCTCCGGGACATCGCGGAACACCTCCGGACCATCTCTGCGGCCGTCAGCAGCCTGCAGGGCCCTCCGGCCCCCGTGGCCTCCCCTGCTCCTCCGACCTGCCCTCCTTCCCCCACCAGGGCTCCCAGCGCCTCTCTCGTTCCCCCTGAGCCCCACGTTCCGGCTCCAGCGCCTTACGACGGCGATTTCGGCACCTGCCGCGCCTTCCTTGTGCAGTGCGCGGTGGTTTTCCAACAGCGGCTGTCGTCGTACGCCTCCGATAGTGCCCACAGTACTTACTAGTAACAGCTCCAATCCAAAACAAACTAAAGAAATACTGGAATGTATTGATAGGGAAATAAATCACATCGACAAAGAAGAGTGCGACACGGTAATCACATTAGCGGAAGTAGAACTGGCAATAGATGGACTAAATAAGAACAAAAGCCCAGGCCCAGACGGAATCTCGACAGAGTTCTACCAGTGCTTCAAAGCCCAGCTGGCCCCCTTGCTGCTAAAACTTTACACTAGTATTAAAGTAAACCAGACAACTCCGGACTCCCTCACAAAAGGTATCATCACAATTGTATTTAAGAATAAAGGATGCCGGAACCAACTGAAAAACTATAGGCCAATTAGCCTACTCAATTCAGATTAGAAGATTCTGGCAAAAATTCTGGCTAATAGACTTAAAGCAGTAATAGGCTCAATCATCAGCAATACGCAAACTTACAGTATCCCAGGCAGAGATATTACAGACTCCATCAATACAATTAGGGATACAGTAAAAACAATGACTATGCAGAGGGGCCTGCTGCTTGGAGTAGACCTAGAAAAAGCTTTTGACAGGGTTGAGCATCCGTTCCTCTGGTCCGTAATGGAAAAGTTCGGCTTCGGAGCAAAGTTCATCGATTGGATCAAGGTGTTATATCGAAGTGCGAGTAGCAGGGTGAAATGCAACGGACTTCTCACCAGGGACATTCGGATCGAGAGGTCTGTGAGACAGGGATGCCCCCTCTCAGCTCTGCTATACACCCTGGTCGCAGAACCCCTCGCACTCCTAATACTGAAAGACAAAAATATAAAAGGTATCTTAACGCCAAATGGCAACAAAACCAAAATAGTCCAATATGCAGACGACATTAATATCATGGTCTCGGATGGTGACAGCATAGACCATGTCTTCAAACACCTAGGGGCCTATGAGAAACCCTCTGGCGCAAGAATCAATAAAGAAAAATCTGCAATAATGTTCTGCGGTAAGAATCAAAATACGATAAACAAATGGGGCCTTAAAGAGACCACAGGGTGCAGAGAAATCTTGGGTGTGTACATTGGGAAAGACGAGAGTGAAGCAAGAGATAAAACATGGAAGAGTGTGATAATTAAAATACAGTGTACCTTGAACCTGTGGAGGGCGAGGGGGCTTAGTCTAAAAGGAAAGGTAATAGTATCTAATGCCTTAGTGCTGTCAAAAATTAATCATGCTTTGGGAACCTGTGAGCTGCCCGATTGGGCACTAAATTCATTGAACGGTGAGATATCCTCCTTTCTTTGGAAGGGTAAGGGAAATATGATCGCCCACAGGACGTTAATTGCTAATAAACGGGAGGGGGGATTAGGGCTGATTGACATTGGTGCCAAAAGAGACGCACTGAGGGTTAAATTGATAGGGAAATTCTTGGATTCGACCAGGCAGTATCCCTGGGAGGACGCACTCGCAGGCTACCTGGCGGAGTTTGGGGAGAGGAGCAAATACAATCTCTGTACCCACTACCCCAGAAAAACCTACAGTGGCCTGCCGGGCTTCTACCAGGAGGTGCTGGAGGCATGGGGAAGGATACTCCCCCACCTCAGACCCGAGTGCAGTAAAAAAGAGCATGTGCTGCAGTTACCTTTCCTCTCGAATCCATGCTTCACCTATAATGGGAGAAACCTCGTCAGCAGTCACTTGACGGCAGCAGGCCTAACAAGAGTGGGACAGGTGACCGACCACAAAGGGAACTTTGATATAGGGAATGTACTTTGGGAATTAGACAGATGGAAGGTGCAATACAGGGAAAAACTGATTGTCTCTTTCGGGGAAAAATTTGATCAAAGCCTACTACCTGAGTGGCGAGGCATGCTCAAAGAGAAAGGACCCAAGGTGCAGGATGATGCCCTGAACTTCCTCCTGTGCCTTAGAGGAAAATTCCCCACCATCCAATCAGTGAAAACCAGAGACTGGTATAGATTACTCATTTCAAAGATTGTGACAATTCCAGCTTCAGAAAAGGCCTGGTCAAGGATATTTCCTGGCTATTCAATTAGAAATATATGGAACAACATGGAAATCCCTTTTGCCACATCAGCCATCTTCCACCTGGATTTCAAGATAAGGCACAGGAGGATTTTTACTGGCAACGTCCTGCATCAAATACACAAAGACTTGCACAAGAGGGAGTGTGCGGTCTGCATGGAAGAAGCAGAAGACATTGAGCACCTATTCCTTAGGTGCACGGCCCTCACGAACTATAGGGAGAGGGTCAAGAGCCTACTGGTGGAACATTGTGGCCTTAGGAGACTAACAGGGCTTACATGGGACTGGGCCTACATGTTTGGCCCCCCCCCCAAAACAAAGAGTCCAACGGAAAACTTACTGATAAACACTGTGCTGGCATTTGCCAGGCGCGCAACATGGACAAGAAGGAACTTGGCACTATATGAGGGTAGAGACGTAAGCATACAAAGCCTCTTTGGAAACTCACTAAAAGCCCACCTATCGTTGGTATATGGAGGAAACAAAGACCTTTTTGTAAGCCAATTCATGCAACAAACTACCCTACTCCAGGAAACTGAATGCCACTCTCTCTCCTTCGCATTCTGATAGGATAGAGAATGGGAGAAAAAGGGAAAACATGTATTTCCCAAGTGTTTAAAAATGTTTTCTTGGCATAATTGTTACTGTTGATGATTCTGTATTTTAATATTAAAAAAAAAAAAAAAAAAAAAAAAATATTTTTCGAGTTCTGATAATTTTCATCAAAGTCTACACGTGGGAAAAAACGCATTTTCGGCCGATTTTAACGTCGATTTGGCGGAACGGTTAAACGCTTCAGTCATTACTCTGTGTGACAGTGTCAGACAGTTTAAATACAATGGTGAACTAGTATATGCTGCTAAAGTGTTGTTTGTCAAACAGTTTTAGGCCCATACAACATGTATTTGTCGAGTTATGATCATTTTCATCATTATATGCACATGTGGGAAAAAACGCATTTTCAGCCGATTTAAACGTCGAAAAGGAGAATTGGTTAAACGCTTCAGTCATTACTCTGTGTGACAGTGTCAGACAGTTTAAATACAATGGTGAACTAGTATATGCTGCTAAAGCGTTGTTTGTCAAACAGTTTTAGGCCCATACAACATGTATTTGTCGAGGTATGAGCATTTTCAGAACATTGGACGGTTTGCTGTCTAGCTGAATTAGAGAAACACCGAACCATTGTCTCTTCAGAGGTGAATGATTCAGAATGCTGCAGTACAGCATAGAAATTTTATTAATATGATGAACTATTATGTGCTTCCTAAGTTTTTCTCTCAGATTTCTATGCCCATCTAACATGTATTTCTGGAGTTATGATCATTTTCAGAACTTGTGACGGTTTGCTGTCTAGCTGAATTAGAGAAACACCGAACCATTGTCTCTTCAGAGGTGAATGATTCAGAATGCTGCAGTACAGCATAGAAATTTAATTAATATGATGAACTATTATGTGCTTCTTAAGTGTTTCTCACAGATTTCTAGGCCCATCTAACATGTATTTGTGGAGTTATGATCATTTTCATCATTGTGTGCACATGTGGGAAAAAACGCATTTTCAGCCGATTTAAACGTCGAAAAGGGGAATTGGTTAAACGCTTCAGTCATTACTCTGTTTGACAGTGTCAGACAGATTAAATACAATGGTGAACTAGTATATGCTGCTAAAGTGTTGTTTGTCAAACAGTTTTAGGCCCATCTAACATGTATTTGTCGAGGTATGAGCATTTTCAGAACATTGGACGGTTTGCTGTCTAGTAGAATTAGAGAAACACCGAACCATTGTCTCTTCAGAGGTGAATGATTCAGAATGCTGCAGTACAGCATAGAAATTTAATTAATATGATGAACTATAATGTGCTTCTTAAGTGTTTCTCACAGATTTCTAGGCCCATCTAACATGTATTTGTGGAGTTATGATCATTTTCATCATCGTGTGCACATGTGGGAAAAAACGCATTTTCAGCCGATTTAAACGTCGAAAAGGGGAATTGGTTAAACGCTTCAGTCATTACTCTGTGTGACAGTGTCAGACAGTTTAAATACAATGGTGAACTAGTATATGCTGCTAAAGTGTTGTTTGTCAAACAGTTTTAGGCCCATGTACAATGTATTTGTCGAGTTATGATTATTTTCATCATTGTGTGCACATGTGGGAAAAAACGCATTTTCAGCCGATTTAAACGTCGAAAAGGGGAATTGGTTAAACGCTTCAGTCATTACTCTGTGTGACAGTGTCAGACAGTTTAAATACAATGGTGAACTAGTATATGCTGCTAAAGCGTTGTTTGTCAAACAGTTTTAGGCCCATACAACATGTATTTGACGAGGTATGAGCATTTTCAGAACATTGGACGGTTTGCTGTCTAGCTGAATTAGAGAAACACCGAACCATTGTCTCTTCAGAGGTGAATGATTCAGAATGCTGCAGTACAGCATAGAAATTTTATTAATATGATGAACTATTATGTGCTTCCTAAGTTTTTCTCTCAGATTTCTATGCCCATCTAACATGTATTTCTGGAGTTATGATCATTTTCAGAACTTGTGACGGTTTGCTGTCTAGCTGAATTAGAGAAACACCGAACCATTGTCTCTTCAGAGGTGAATGATTCAGAATGCTGCAGTACAGCATAGAAATTTAATTAATATGATGAACTATTATGTGCTTCTTAAGTGTTTCTCACAGATTTCTAGGCCCATCTAACATGTATTTGTGGAGTTATGATCATTTTCATCATTGTGTGCACATGTGGGAAAAAACGCATTTTCAGCCGATTTAAACGTCGAAAAGAGAATTGGTTAAACGCTTCAGTCATTACTCTGTTTGACAGTGTCATACAGTTTAAATACAATGGTGAACTAGTATATGCTGCTAAAGTGTTGTTTGTCAAACAGTTTTAGGCCCATCTAACATGTATTTCTGGAGTTATGATCATTTTCAGAACTTGTGACGGTTTGCTGTCTAGCTGAATTAGAGAAACACCGAACCATTGTCTATTCAGAGGTGAATGATTCAGAATGCTGCAGTACAGCATAGAAATTTAATTAATATGATGAACTATTAAGTGCTTCTTAAGTGTTTCTCACAGATTTCTAGGCCCATCTAACATGTATTTGTGGAGTTATGATCATTTTCATCATTGTGTGCACATGTGGGAAAAAACGCATTTTCAGCCGATTTAAACGTCGAAAAGGGGAATTGGTTAAACGCTTCAGTCATTACTCTGTGTGACAGTGTCAGACAGTTTAAATACAATGGTGAACTAGTATATGCTGCTAAAGTGTTGTTTGTCAAACAGTTTTAGGCCCATGTACAATGTATTTGTCGAGTTATGATTATTTTCATCATTGTGTGCACATGTGGGAAAAAACGCATTTTCAGCCGATTTAAACGTCGAAAAGGGGAATTGGTTAAACGCTTCAGTCATTACTCTGTGTGACAGTGTCAGACAGTTTAAATACAATGGTGAACTAGTATATGCTGCTAAAGCGTTGTTTGTCAAACAGTTTTAGGCCCATACAACATGTATTTGACGAGGTATGAGCATTTTCAGAACATTGGACGGTTTGCTGTCTAGCTGAATTAGAGAAACACCGAACCATTGTCTCTTCAGAGGTGAATGATTCAGAATGCTGCAGTACAGCATAGAAATTTTATTAATATGATGAACTATTATGTGCTTCCTAAGTTTTTCTCTCAGATTTCTATGCCCATCTAACATGTATTTCTGGAGTTATGATCATTTTCAGAACTTGTGACGGTTTGCTGTCTAACTGAATAAGAGAAACACCGAACCATTGTCTCTTCAGAGGTGAATGATTCAGAATGCTGCAGTACAGCATAGAAATTTAATTAATATGATGAACTATTATGTGCTTCTTAAGTGTTTCTCACAGATTTCTAGGCCCATCTAACATGTATTTGTGGAGTTATGATCATTTTCATCATTGTGTGCACATGTGGGAAAAAACGCATTTTCAGCCGATTTAAACGTCGAAAAGGGGAATTGGTTAAACGCTTTAGTCATTACTCTGTGTGACAGTGTCAGACAGTTTAAATACATTGGTGAACTAGTATATGCTGCTAAAGTGTTGTTTGTCAACCAGTTTTAGGCCCATCTAACATGTATTTGTCGAGTTATGATCATTTTCATCATTATGTGTACATGTGGGAAAACACGCATTTTCAGCCGATTTAAACGTCGAAAAGGGGAATTGGTTAAACGCTTCAGTCATTACTCTGTGTGACAGTGTCAGACAGTTTAAATACAATGGTGAACTAGTATATGCTGCTAAAGCGTTGTTTGTCAAACATTTTTTGGCCCATACAACATGTATTTGTCGAGGTATGAGCATTTTCAGAACATTGGACGGTTTGCTGTCTAGCTGAATTAGAGAAACACCGAACCATTGTCTATTCAGAGGTGAATGATTCAGAATGCTGTAGTAGAGCATAGAAATTTTATTAATATGATGAACTATTATGTGCTTCCTAAGTTTTTCTCTCAGATTTCTATGCCCATCTAACATGTATTTGTGGAGTTAGGATCATTTTCATCATAGTGTGCACATGTGGGAAAAAACGCATTTTCAGCCGATTTAAACGTCGAAAAGGGGAATTGGTTAAACGCTTCAGTCATTACTCTGTGTGACAGTGTCAGACAGTTTAAATACAATGGTGAACTAGTATATGCTGCTAAAGTGTTGTTTGTCAACCAGTTTTAGGCCCATCTAACATGTATTTGTCGAGTTATGATCATTTTCATCATTATGTGTACATGTGGGAAAAAACGCATTTTCAGCCGATTTAAACGTCGAAAAGGGGAATTGCTTGAACGCTTCAGTCAGTACTCTGTGTGACAGTGTCAGACAGTTTAAATACAATGGTGAACTAGTATATGCTGCTAAAGCGTTGTTTGTCAAACAGTTTTAGGCCCATACAACATGTATTTGTCGAGGTATGAGCATTTTCAGAACATTGGACGGTTTGCTGTCTAGCTGAATTAGAGAAACACCGAACCATTGTCTCTTCAGAGGTGAATGATTCAGAATGCTGCAGTACAGCATTGAAATTTAATTAATATGATGAACAATTATGTGCTTCCTAAGTTTTTCTCTCAGATTTCTATGCCCATCTAACATGTATTTCTGGAGTTATGATCATTTTCAGAACTTGTGACGGTTTGCTGTCTAGCTGAATTAGAGAAACACCGAACCATTGTCTCTTCAGAGGTGAATGATTCAGAATGCTGCAGTACAGCATAGAAATTTTATTAATATGATGAACTATTATGTGCTTCTTAAGTGTTTCTCACAGATTTCTAGGCCCATCTAACATGTATTTGTGGAGTTATGATCATTTTCATCATTGTGTGCACATGTGGGAAAAAACGCATTTTCAGCCGATTTAAACGTCGAAAAGGGGAATTGGTTAAACGCTTCAGTCATTACTCTGTGTGACAGTGTCAGACAGTTTAAATACAATGGTGAACTAGTATATGCTGCTAAATTGTTGTTTGTCAAACAGTTTTAGGGCCATGTAAAATGTATTTGTCGAGTTATGATTATTTTCATCATTGTGTGCACATGTGGGAAAAAACGCATTTTCAGCCGATTTAAACGTCGAAAAGGGGAATTGGTTAAACGCTTCAGTCATTACTCTGTGTGACAGTGTCAGACAGTTTAAATACATTGGTGAACTAGTATATGCTGCTAAAGTGTTGTTTGTCAACCAGTTTTAGGCCCATCTAACATGTATTTGTCGAGTTATGATCATTTTCAGAACATTGGACGGTTTGCTGTCTAGCTGAATTAGAGAAACACCGAACCATTGTCTCTTCAGAGGTGAATGATTCAGAATGCTGCAGTACAGCATTGAAATTTAATTAATGTGATGAACTATTATGTGCTTCCTAAGTTTTTCTCTCAGATTTCTATGCCCATCTAACATGTATTTCTGGAGTTATGATCATTTTCAGAACTTGTGATGGTTTGCTGTCTAACTGAATTAGAGAAACACCGAACCATTGTCTATTCAGAGGTGAATGATTCAGAATGCTGTAGTAGAGCATAGAAATTTTATTAATATGATGAACTATTATGTGCTTCCTAAGTTTTTCTCTCAGATTTCTATGCCCATCTAACATGTATTTGTGGAGTTAGGATCATTTTCATCATAGTGTGCACATGTGGGAAAAAACGCATTTTCAGCCGATTTAAACGTCGAAAAGGGGAATTGGTTAAACGCTTCAGTCATTACTCTGTGTGACAGTGTCAGACAGTTTAAATACAATGGTGAACTAGTATATGCTGCTAAAGTGTTGTTTGTCAACCAGTTTTAGGCCGATCTAACATGTATTTGTCGAGTTATGATCATTTTCATCATTATGTGTACATGTGGGAAAAAACGCATTTTCAGCCGATTTAAACGTCGAAAAGGGGAATTGCTTGAACGCTTCAGTCAGTACTCTGTGTGACAGTGTCAGACAGTTTAAATACAATGGTGAACTAGTATATGCTGCTAAAGCGTTGTTTGTCAAACAGTTTTAGGCCCATACAACATGTATTTGTCGAGGTATGAGCATTTTCAGAACATTGGACGGTTTGCTGTCTAGCTGAATTAGAGAAACACCGAACCATTGTCTCTTCAGAGGTGAATGATTCAGAATGCTGCAGTACAGCATTGAAATTTAATTAATATGATGAACAATTATGTGCTTCCTAAGTTTTTCTCTCAGATTTCTATGCCCATCTAACATGTATTTCTGGAGTTATGATCATTTTCAGAACTTGTGACGGTTTGCTGTCTAGCTGAATTAGAGAAACACCGAACCATTGTCTCTTCAGAGGTGAATGATTCAGAATGCTGCAGTACAGCATAGAAATTTTATTAATATGATGAACTATTATGTGCTTCTTAAGTGTTTCTCACAGATTTCTAGGCCCATCTAACATGTATTTGTGGAGTTATGATCATTTTCATCATTGTGTGCACATGTGGGAAAAAACGCATTTTCAGCCGATTTAAACGTCGAAAAGGGGAATTGGTTAAACGCTTCAGTCATTACTCTGTGTGACAGTGTCAGACAGTTTAAATACAATGGTGAACTAGTATATGCTGCTAAATTGTTGTTTGTCAAACAGTTTTAGGCCCATGTAAAATGTATTTGTCGAGTTATGATTATTTTCATCATTGTGTGCACATGTGGGAAAAAACGCATTTTCAGCCGATTTAAACGTCGAAAAGGGGAATTGGTTAAACGCTTCAGTCATTACTCTGTGTGACAGTGTCAGACAGTTTAAATACATTGGTGAACTAGTATATGCTGCTAAAGTGTTGTTTGTCAACCAGTTTTAGGCCCATCTAACATGTATTTGTCGAGTTATGATCATTTTCATCATTATGTGTACATGTGGGAAAAAACGCATTTTCAGCCGATTTAAACGTCGAAAAGGGGAATTGGTTAAACGCTTCAGTCATTACTCTGTGTGACAGTGTCAGACAGTTTAAATACAATGGTGAACTAGTATATGCTGCTAAAGCGTTGTTTGTCAAACAGTTTTAGGCCCATACAACATGTATTTGTCGAGGTATGAGCATTTTCAGAACATTGGACGGTTTGCTGTCTAGCTGAATTAGAGAAACACCGAACCATTGTCTCTTCAGAGGTGAATGATTCAGAATGCTGCAGTACAGCATTGAAATTTAATTAATATGATGAACTATTATGTGCTTCCTAAGTTTTTCTCTCAGATTTCTATGCCCATCTAACATGTATTTCTGGAGTTATGATCATTTTCAGAACTTGTGACGGTTTGCTGTCTAGCTGAATTAGAGAAACACCGAACCATTGTCTATTCAGAGGTGAATGATTCAGAATGCTGCAGTACAGCATAGAAATTTAATTAATATGATGAACTATTAAGTGCTTCTTAAGTGTTTCTCACAGATTTCTAGGCCCATCTAACATGTATTTGTGGAGTTATGATCATTTTCATCATTGTGTGCACATGTGGGAAAAAACGCATTTTCAGCCGATTTAAACGTCGAAAAGGGGAATTGGTTAAACGCTTCAGTCATTACTCTGTGTGACAGTGTCAGACAGTTTAAATACAATGGTGAACTAGTATATGCTGCTAAAGCGTTGTTTGTCAAACAGTTTTAGGCCCATACAACATGTATTTGACGAGGTATGAGCATTTTCAGAACATTGGACGGTTTGCTGTCTAGCTGAATTAGAGAAACACCGAACCATTGTCTATTCAGAGGTGAATGATTCAGAATGCTGTAGTAGAGCATAGAAATTTTATTAATATGATGAACTATTATGTGCTTCCTAAGTTTTTCTCTCAGATTTCTATGCCCATCTAACATGTATTTGTGGAGTTAGGATCATTTTCATCATAGTGTGCACATGTGGGAAAAAACGCATTTTCAGCCGATTTAAACGTCGAAAAGGGGAATTGGTTAAACGCTTCAGTCATTACTCTGTGTGACAGTGTCAGACAGTTTAAATACAATGGTGAACTAGTATATGCTGCTAAAGTGTTGTTTGTCAAACAGTTTTAGGCCCATGTACAATGTATTTGTCGAGTTATGATTATTTTCATCATTGTGTGCACATGTGGGAAAAAACGCATTTTCAGCCGATTTAAACGTCGAAAAGGGGAATTGGTTAAACGCTTCAGTCATTACTCTGTGTGACAGTGTCAGACAGTTTAAATACAATGGTGAACTAGTATATGCTGCTAAAGCGTTGTTTGTCAAACAGTTTTAGGCCCATACAACATGTATTTGACGAGGTATGAGCATTTTCAGAACATTGGACGGTTTGCTGTCTAGCTGAATTAGAGAAACACCGAACCATTGTCTATTCAGAGGTGAATGATTCAGAATGCTGTAGTAGAGCATAGAAATTTTATTAATATGATGAACTATTATGTGCTTCCTAAGTTTTTCTCTCAGATTTCTATGCCCATCTAACATGTATTTGTGGAGTTAGGATCATTTTCATCATAGTGTGCACATGTGGGAAAAAACGCATTTTCAGCCGATTTAAACGTCGAAAAGGGGAATTGGTTAAACGCTTCAGTCATTACTCTGTGTGACAGTGTCAGACAGTTTAAATACAATGGTGAACTAGTATATGCTGCTAAAGTGTTGTTTGTCAACCAGTTTTAGGCCCATCTAACATGTATTTGTCGAGTTATGATCATTTTCATCATTATGTGTACATGTGGGAAAAAACGCATTTTCAGCCGATTTAAACGTCGAAAAGGGGAATTGCTTGAACGCTTCAGTCAGTACTCTGTGTGACAGTGTCAGACAGTTTAAATACAATGGTGAACTAGTATATGCTGCTAAAGCGTTGTTTGTCAAACAGTTTTAGGCCCATACAACATGTATTTGTCGAGGTATGAGCATTTTCAGAACAGTGGACGGTTTGCTGTCTAGCTGAATTAGAGAAACACCGAACCATTGTCTCTTCAGAGGTGAATGATTCAGAATGCTGCAGTACAGCATTGAAATTTAATTAATATGATGAACAATTATGTGCTTCCTAAGTTTTTCTCTCAGATTTCTATGCCCATCTAACATGTATTTCTGGAGTTATGATCATTTTCAGAACTTGTGACGGTTTGCTGTCTAGCTGAATTAGAGAAACACCGAACCATTGTCTCTTCAGAGGTGAATGATTCAGAATGCTGCAGTACAGCATAGAAATTTTATTAATATGATGAACTATTATGTGCTTCTTAAGTTTTTCTCACAGATTTCTAGGCCCATCTAACATGTATTTGTGGAGTTATGATCATTTTCATCATTGTGTGCACATGTGGGAAAAAACGCATTTTCAGCCGATTTAAACGTCGAAAAGGGGAATTGGTTAAACGCTTCAGTCATTACTCTGTGTGACAGTGTCAGACAGTTTAAATACAATGGTGAACTAGTATATGCTGCTAAATTGTTGTTTGTCAAACAGTTTTAGGCCCATGTAAAATGTATTTGTCGAGTTATGATTATTTTCATCATTGTGTGCACATGTGGGAAAAAACGCATTTTCAGCCGATTTAAACGTCGAAAAGGGGAATTGGTTAAACGCTTCAGTCATTACTCTGTGTTACAGTGTCAGACAGTTTAAATACATTGGTGAACTAGTATATGCTGCTAAAGTGTTGTTTGTCAACCAGTTTTAGGCCCATCTAACATGTATTTGTCGAGTTATGATCATTTTCATCATTATGTGTACATGTGGGAAAAAACGCATTTTCAGCCGATTTAAACGTCGAAAAGGGGAATTGCTTAAACGCTTCAGTCATTACTCTGTCTGACAGTGTCAGACAGTTTAATTACAATGGTGAACTAGTATATGCTGCTAAAGCGTTGTTTGTCAAACAGTTTTAGGCCCATACAACATGTATTTGTCGAGGTATGAGCATTTTCAGAACATTGGACGGTTTGCTGTCTAGCTGAATTAGAGAAACACCGAACCATTGTCTCTTCAGAGGTGAATGATTCAGAATGCTGCAGTACAGCATTGAAATTTAATTAATGTGATGAACTATTATGTGCTTCCTAAGTTTTTCTCTCAGATTTCTATGCCCATCTAACATGTATTTCTGGAGTTATGATCATTTTCAGAACTTGTGACGGTTTGCTGTCTAACTGAATTAGAGAAACACCGAACCATTGTCTCTTCAGAGGTGAATGATTCAGAATGCTGCAGTACAGCATAGAAATTTAATTAATATGATGAACTATTATGTGCTTCTTAAGTGTTTCTCACAGATTTCTAGGCCCATCTAACATGTATTTGTGGAGTTATGATCATTTTCATCATTGTGTGCACATGTGGGAAAAAACGCATTTTCAGCCGATTTAAACGTCGAAAAGGGGAATTGGTTAAACGCTTCAGTCATTACTCTGTGTGACAGTGTCAGACAGTTTAAATACATTGGTGAACTAGTATATGCTGCTAAAGTGTTGTTTGTCAACCAGTTTTAGGCCCATCTAACATGTATTTGTCGAGTTATGATCATTTTCATCATTATGTGTACATGTGGGAAAAAACGCATTTTCAGCCGATTTAAACGTCGAAAAGGGGAATTGCTTAAACGCTTCAGTCATTTCTCTGTGTGACAGTGTCAGACAGTTTAAATACAATGGTGAACTAGTATATGCTGCTAAAGCGTTGTTTGTCAAACAGTTTTAGGCCCATACAACATTGTATTTGACGAGGTATGAGCATTTTCAGAACATTGGACGGTTTGCTGTCTAGCTGAATTAGAGAAACACCGAACCATTGTCTCTTCAGAGGTGAATGATTCAGAATGCTGCAGTACAGCATAGAAATTTTATTAATATGATGAACTATTATGTGCTTCTTAAGTGTTTCTCACAGATTTCTAGGCCCATCTAACATGTATTTGTGGAGTTATGATCATTTTCATCATTGTGTGCACATGTGGGAAAAAACGCATTTTCAGCCGATTTAAACGTCGAAAAGGGGAATTGGTTAAACGCTTCAGTCATTACTCTGTGTGACAGTGTCAGACAGTTTAAATACAATGGTGAACTAGTATATGCTGCTAAAGTGTTGTTTGTCAACCAGTTTTAGGCCCATCTAACATGTATTTGTCGAGTTATGATCACTTTCATCATTATGTGTACATGTGGGAAAAAACGCATTTTCAGCCGATTTAAACGTCGAAAAGGGGAATTGCTTAAACGCTTCAGTCATTACTCTGTGTGACAGTGTCAGACAGTTTAATTACAATGGTGAACTAGTATATGCTGCTAAAGCGTTGTTTGTCAAACAGTTTTAGGCCCATACAACATGTATTTGTCGAGGTATGAGCATTTTCAGAACATTGGACGGTTTGCTGTCTAGCTGAATTAGAGAAACACCGAACCATTGTCTCTTCAGAGGTGAATGATTCAGAATGCTGCAGTACAGCATTGAAATTTAATTAATGTGATGAACTATTATGTGCTTCCTAAGTTTTTCTCTCAGATTTCTATGCCCATCTAACATGTATTTCTGGAGTTATGATCATTTTCAGAACTTGTGACGGTTTGCTGTCTAACTGAATTAGAGAAACACCGAACCATTGTCTCTTCAGAGGTGAATGATTCAGAATGCTGCAGTACAGCACAGAAATTTAATTAATATGATGAACTATTATGTGCTTCTTAAGTGTTTCTCACAGATTTCTAGGCCCATCTAACATGTATTTGTGGAGTTATGATCATTTTCATCATTGTGTGCACATTTGGGAAAAAACGCATTTTCAGCCGATTTAAACGTCGAAAAGGGGAATTGGTTAAACGCTTCAGTCATTACTCTGTGTGACAGTGTCAGACAGTTTAAATACAATGGTGAACTAGTATATGCTGCTAAAGTGTTGTTTGTCAACCAGTTTTAGGCCCATCTAACATGTATTTGTCGAGTTATGATCATTTTCATCATTATGTGTACATGTCGGAAAAAACGCATTTTCAGCCGATTTAAACGTCGAAAAGGGGAATTGCTTAAACGCTTCAGTCATTACTCTGTGTGACAGTGTCAGACAGTTTAATTACAATGGTGAACTAGTATATGCTGCTAAAGCGTTGTTTGTCAAACAGTTTTAGGCCCATACAACATGTATTTGTCGAGGTATGAGCATTTTCAGAACATTGGACGGTTTGCTGTCTAGCTGAATTAGAGAAACACCGAACCATTGTCTCTTCAGAGGTGAATGATTCAGAATGCTGCAGTACAGCATAGAAATTTTATTAATATGATGAACTATTATGTGCTTCCTAAGTTTTTCTCTCAGATTTCTATGCCCATCTAACATGTATTTCTGGAGTTATGATCATTTTCAGAACTTGTGACGGTTTGCTGTCTAACTGAATTAGAGAAACACCGAACAATTGTCTCTTCAGAGGTGAATGATTCAGAATGCTGCAGTACAGCATAGAAATTTAATTAATATGATGAACTATTATGTGCTTCTTAAGTGTATCTCTCAGATTTCTATGCCCATCTAACATGTATTTCTGGAGTTATGATCATTTTCAGAACTTGTGACGGTTTGCTGTCTAACTGAATTAGAGAAACACCGAACCATTGTCTCTTCAGAGGTGAATGATTCAGAATGCTGCAGTACAGCATAGAAATTTAATTAATATGATGAACTATTATGTGCTTCTTAAGTGTTTCTCACAGATTTCTAGGCCCATCTAACATGTATTTGTGGAGTTATGATCATTTTCATCATTGTGTGCACATGTGGGAAAAAACGCATTTTCAGCCGATTTAAACGTCGAAAAGGGGAATTGGTTAAACGCTTCAGTCATTACTCTGTGTGACAGTGTCAGACAGTTTAAATACAATGGTGAACTAGTATATGCTGCTAAAGTGTTGTTTGTCAAACAGTTTTCGGCCCATCTAACATGTATTTGTCGAGTTATGATTATTTTCATCATTGTGTGCACATGTGGGAAAAAACGCATTTTCAGCCGATTTAAACGTCGAAAAGGGGAATTGGTTAAACGCTTCAGTCATTACTCTGTGTGACAGTGTCAGACAGTTTAAATACAATGGTGAACTAGTATATGCTGCTAAAGCGTTGTTTGTCAAACAGTTTTAGGCCCATACAACATGTATTTGACGAGGTATGAGCATTTTCAGAACATTGGACGGTTTGCTGTCTAGCTGAATTAGAGAAACACCGAACCATTGTCTCTTCAGAGGTGAATGATTCAGAATGCTGCAGTACAGCATAGAAATTTAATTAATATGATGAACTATTATGTGCTTCCTAAGTTTTTCTCTCAGATTTCTATGCCCATCTAACATGTATTTCTGGATTTATGATCATTTTCAGAACTTGTGACGGTTTGCTGTCTAGCTGAATTAGAGAAACACCGAACCATTGTCTCTTCAGAGGTGAATGATTCAGAATGCTGCAGTACAGCATAGAAATTTAATTAATATGATGAACTATTATGTGCTTCTTAAGTGTTTCTCACAGATTTCTAGGCCCATCTAACATGTATTTGTGGAGTTATGATCATTTTCATCATTGTGTGCACATGTGGGAAAAAACGCATTTTCAGCCGATTTTAACGTCGAAAAGGGGAATTGGTTAAACGTTTCAGTCATTACTCTGTGTGACAGTGTCAGACAGTTTAAATACAATGGTGAACTAGTATATGCTGCTAAAGTGTTGTTTGTCAAACAGTTTTAGTCCCATACAACATGTATTTGTCGAGTCGAAAAACTTCAAAATATACAACGCCGAAAAATATCACAAATACTTCAAAATTTACAACCCAGATAAATATCCCAAAAACGACTTACGGAAAATGTCGAAAAACGTCAAAATACACAACGCCAAAAAATGTCCCAAAAACGTCAAAATATACAACCCAGGTAATATCCCAAAAACGATATAAAACTATGTCGAAAAACGTCAAAATATACAACGCCAAAAAATATCCCACCACTACATAATACTATGTCGAACAACATCAAAATATACCACATCGAAAAATATCACAATAACGTAAAAATATAAAACCCAGATAAATATCCCAAAAAACGACATAATATACGATGTCGAAAAAAGTCAACATATACAACACCAAAAAATGTCCCAAAAACGTCAAAATATACAACCCAGAAAAAAATCCCAAAAACGATATATTACTATGTCGAAAAACGTCAAAATATACAACGCCAAAAAATATCCCAGAAACTACATTATACTATGTCGAAAAAGTCAAAATATACAACGCCAAATATGTCCCAAAAACGTCAAAATATACAACCCAGAGAAATATCCCAAAAACGACATAATACTATGTCAAAAAACGTCCAAATATACAACACGAAAAAATTTCCCAAAAACGACATAATACTATGTTGAAAAACGTCAAAATATACCACGTCGAAAAATATCACAATAACGTAAAAATATACAACCCAGATAAATATTCCAAAAACGACATACTTGTTACGTCGAAAAAAGTCAAAATATACAATGCCAAAATATGTCCAAAGACGTCAAAATATACAACCCAGATAAATATCCCAAGAACGACATACTTGTTACGTCGAAAAAAGGCAAAATATACAACACCAAAAAATATCCCAAAAACTACATAATACTATGTCGAAAAACGTCAAAATATACAACGCCAAAATATGTCCCAAAAACGTCAAAATATACAACCCAGATAAATATCCCAAAAACAATATATTACTATGTCGAAAAACGTCAAAAAATACAACGCCAAAAAATATCCCAAAAACTACATAATACTATGTCGAAGAACGTCAAAATATACAACACCAAAAAATATCCCAAAAACTACATAATACTCTGTCGAAAAACGTCAAAATATACAACGCCGAAAAATATCACAAATACTTCAAAATTTACAACCCAGATAAATATTCCAAAAATGACATGATACTATACCGAAAAACGTCAAAATATACAACGCCGAAAAATATCCCAAAAACGACATACTATACTATGTCAAAAAAAGTCAAAATATACAACACCAAAAAATATCCCAAAAACTACATAATACTATGTCGAAAAACATCAAAATATACCACGTCGAAAAATATCACAATAACGTAAAAATATACAACCCAGATAAATATCCCAAAAAACGACATAATGTACTAGGTCGAAAAAAGTCAAAATATACAGCGCCAAAAAATGTCCCAAAAACGTCAAAATATACAACCCAGATAAAAATCCCAAAAACGATATATTACTATGTCGAAAAACGTCAAAATATACAACGCCAAAAATTATCCCAAAAACTACATAATACTATGTCGAAAAACGTCAAAATATACCACGTCGAAAAATATCACAAAAACTTCAAAATATACAACCCAGATAAATATTCCAAAAATGACTTACTAAACTATGTCGAAAAAAGCCAAAATATACAACGCCAAAATATGTCCCAAAAACGTCAAACTTTACAACCCAGATAAATATCCCAAAAATGACATAATACTATGCCGAAAAACGTCAAAATATACAACGCCAAAAAATATCCCAAAAACGACATAATACTATATCGAAAAACGTCAAAATATACAACCCAGATAAATATCCCAAAAACTACATAATACTATGTCGAAAAACGTCAAAATATACAACGCTGAAAAATATCACAAATACTTCAAAATATACAACTCAGATAAATAATCCAAAAACGACATCCAAAAAATGTCGAAAAAAGTCCAAATATACAAGAACAAAAAATATCCCAAAAACGACCAGTATGTCATATGTATCCCAAAGTACGACACTATGTCAAAAAACTTCTATATATACAACGCCAAAAAATATCCCAAAAATGACATAATACCATGTCGAAAAACATCAAAATATAAAATGCCGAAAAATATCCCAAAAACTACATATTATACTATGTCGAAAAAAGTCAAAATATACAACGCCAAAATATGTCCCAAAAACGTCAAACTTTACAACCCAGATAAATATCCCAAAAATGACATAATACTATGCCGAAAAACGTCAAAATATACAACGCCGAAAAATATCCCAAAAACGACATACTATATTTGTCAAAAAAAGTCAAAATATACAGCGCCAAAAAATGTCCCAAAAACGTCAAAATATACAACCCAGATAAAAATCCCAAAAACGATTTATTACCATGTCGAAAAACGTCAAAATATACAACGCCAAAAAATATCCCAAAAACTGCATAATACTATGTCGAAAAACGTCAAAATATACCACGTCGAAAAATATCACAATAACGTAAAAATATACAACCCAGATAAATATTCCAAAAATGACATACTAAACTATGTCGAAAAAAGCCAAAATATACAGCGCCAAAATATGTCCAAAAACGTCAAAATATACAACCCAGATAAATATCCCAAAAAAGGACATAATATACTATGTCGAAAAAAGTCAACATACACAACACCAAAAAATATCCCAAAAACTACATAATACCATAGTATTATGTAGTTTTTGGGATATTTTTTGGTATTTTCAAAAAACGTAAAAAAATATACCATGCCGAAAAATATCACAAATACTTCAAAATTTACAACCCAGATAAATATCCCAAAAACGACATACGGAAAAAGTAGAAAAAAGTCAAAACATACAACGCCAAAAAATATCCCAAAATCGACATAATATTATATCGAAAAACGTCAAAATATACAACCCAGATAAATATCCCCAAAACTACATAATACTATGTCAAAAAACGTAAAAATATACAACGCTGAAAAATATCACAAATACTTCAAAATATACAACTCAGATAAATAAGCCAAAAACGACATCCAAAAAAAGTCGAAAAAAAGTCAAAATATACAAGGCCAAAAAATATCCCAAAAACGACCTATTACACTATGTCGAAAAACGTCTATATATACAACGCCAAAAAATATCCCAAAAATGACATAATACCATGTCGAAAAACGTCAAAATATAAAACGCCGAAAAATATCCCAAAAACTAGAGAATACTATGTCGAAAAATGTCAAAATATACAACGCCGAAAAATGTCACAAATACTTCAAAGTATACAACCCAGATAAATATTCCAAAAACGACATACTTGTTACGTCGAAAAAAGTCAAAATATACAACGCCAAAATATGTCCAAAGACGTCAAAATATACAACCCAGATAAAAATCCCAAGAACGACATACTTGTTACGTCGAAAAAAGTCAAAATATACAACACCAAAAAATATCCCAAAAACTACATAATACTATGTCGAAAAACGTCAAAATATACAACGCCAAAATATGTCCCTAAAACGTCAAAATATACAACCCTGAGAAATATCCCAAAAACAATTTATTACTATGTCGAAAAACGTCAAAAAATACAACGCCAAAAAATATCCCAAAAACTACATAATACTAGGTCGAAGAACGTCAAAATATACAACACCAAAAAACATCCCAAACCCTACATAATTCCTATCTGTCACTGTCACACAGAGTAATGACTGTAGCTTTTAACCAATTCGCCTTTTTTCGACGTTTAAATCGGCTGAAAATGCATTTTTTCCCACATGTGCACACTATGATGAAAATGATCATAACTCCACAAATACATGTTAGATGGGCATAGAAATCTGTGAGAAACATTTAAGAAGCACATAATAGTTCATCATATTAATTTAATTTCTATGCTGTACTGCAGCATTCTGAATCATTCACCTCTGAAGAGACAATGGGTCGGTGTTTCTCTAATTCAGTTAGACAGCAAACCGTCCAAAGTTCTGAAAATTATCATAACTCGAAAAATTCATGTTAGATGGGCTTAAAACTCTGTGAGAAACACTTATGGACCACATAATAGTTCATCATATTAATCAAATTTCTATGCTGTACTGCAGCATTCTGAACCATTCACCTTTGATGAGACAATGGTTCAGTGTTTCTCTAATTCAGCTAGACAGCAAACCGTCCAAAGTTCTGACGTGATCAAAACTCCACAAATACATGTTAGATGGGCCTAGAGGTCTGTGAGAAACACTTAAGAAGCACATAATAGTTCCTCATATTAGATTTCAATGGTGTACGGCAGCATTCTGAATCATTCACCTATAAAGAGACAAAGGTTCGGTGTTTCTCTAATCCAGCTAGACCGCAAATCGTCCAAAGTTCTGAAAATGATCATAACTCGAAAAATCCATTTTATATGGGCCTAAAACTGTTTGACCAACAACACTTTAGCAGCATATACTAGTTCACCATTGTATTTAAACTGTCTGTCACTGTCACACAGAGTAATGACTGTAGCTTATAACCAATTCGCCTTTTCGACGTTTAAATCGGCTGAAAATGCGTTTTTTCCCACATGTGCACACTATGATGAAAATGATCATAACTCGACAAATACATTTTATTTGGGCCTAAAACTGTTTGACAAACAACACTTTAGCAGCATATACTAGTTCACTATTGTATTTAAACTGTCTGGCACTGTCACACAGAGTAATGACTGAAGTGTTTAACCAATTCGCCTTTTCGACGTTTAAATCGGCTGAAAATGCGTATTTTCCCACAGGTGCACACTATGATCAAAATGATCAAACCTCGACAAATACATTTTAAATGGGCCTAAAACTGTTTGACATACAACACTTTAGCAGCACATACTAGTTATTCATTGTATTTAAACTGTCTGACACTGTCACACAGAGTAATGACTGAAGCTTTAAACCAAATCGCCTTTTCGACATTTAAATCGGCTGAAAACGCATTTTTTCCCACATGTGCACACTATGATGAAAATGATCATAACTCAACAAATACATATTAGATGGGCCTAGAACTCTGTGAGAAACACTTAAGAAGGACATAATAGTTCATCATATTAATTACATTTCTATGCTGTACTGCAGCATTCTGAATCATTCACCGCTGAAGAGACAATGGTTCGGTGTTTCTCTAATTCAGCTAGACAGCAAACCGTTCAAAGTTCTGAAAATGCTCATAACTCGACAAATACATGTTGTATGGGACTAAAACTGTTTGACAAGCAACACTTTAGCAGCACAGACTAGTTCATCATATTAATTAAATTTATATGCTGTACTGCAGCATTCTGAATCATTCACCTCTGAAGAGACAATGGTTCGGTGTTTCTCTAATTCAGCTAGATACCAAACCGTCCAAAGTTCTGAAAATGATCATAACTCGAAAAATACATGTTAGATGGGCCTAAAACTCTGTGAGAAACACTTATGGGGCTCATAATAGTTCATCATATTAATCAAATTTCTATGCTGTACTGTAGCATTGTGAATCATTCACTTATGAAGAGACAATGGTTCGGTGTTTCTCTAATTCAGCTAGACAGCAAACCGTCCAAAGTTCTGAAAATGATCATAACTCCACAAATACATGTTAGATGGGTCTAGAACTCTGTGAGAAAAACTGAAGAAGCACATAAAAGTTCATCAAATTAATTAAATTCATATGCTGTACTGCAGCATTCTGAATCATTCACCTCTGAAGAGACAATGGTTCGGTATTTCTCTAATTCAGCTAGACAGCAAACCGTCCCAAGTTCTGAAAATGCTCATAGCTCGACAAATACATGTTAGATGGGCCTAAAACTCTGTGAGAAACACTTATGGAGCACATAATAGTTCATCATATTGATCAAATTGATCAAATTTCTATGCTGTACTGCACCATTCTGAACCATTCACCTCTGAAGAGACAATGGTTCGGTGTTTCTCTAATTCAGCTAGACAGCAAACCGTCCAAAGTTCTGAAAATGCTCATAACTCTACAAATACATGTTGTATGGGACTAAAACTGTTTGACAAACAACACTTTAGCAGCACATACTTGTTCATCATAGTATTTAAACTGTCTGACACTGTCACACAGAGTAATGACTGAAGCGTTTAACCAATTCGCCTTTTCGACGTTTAAATCGGCTGAAAATGCGTTTTTTCCCACATGTGCACACTATGATGAAAATGATCATAACTCGACAAATACATTTTATATGGGCCTAAAACTGTTTGACATACAACACTTTAGCAGCTTATACTAGTTCATCATTGTATTTAAACTGTCTGACACTGCCACCGAGAGTAATGACTGAAGCTTTTAACCAATTCGCCTTTTCGACGTTTAAATCGGCTGAAAATGCATTTTTCCCCACATGTGCACACTATGATGAAAATTATCATAACTCCACAAAAAAATGTAAGATGGGTCTAGAAGTCTGTGAGAAACACTTAAGAAGCACATAATAGTTCATCATATTAATTAAATTTCTATGCTGTACTGCAGCATTCTGAATCATTCACCTCTGAAGAGACAATGGGTCGGTGTTTCTCTAATTTAGTTAGACAGCAAACCGTCCAAAGTTCTGAAAATTATCATAACTCGAAAAATTCATGTTAGATGGGCTTAAAACTCTGTGAGAAACACTTATGGACCACATAATAGTTCATCATATTAATCAAATTTCTATGCTGTACTGCAGCATTCTGAACCATTCACCATTGATGAGACAATGGTTCAGTGTTTCTCTAATTCAGCTAGAAAGCAAACCGTTCAAAGTTCTGAAACTGCTCATAACTCGACAAATAGATGTTGTATGGGACTAAAACTGTTTGACAAGCAACACTTTAGCAGCACAGACTAGTTCATCATATTAATTACATTTCTATGCTGTACTGCAGCATTCTGAATCATTCACCTCTGAAGAGACAATGGTTCGGTGTTTCTCTAATTCAGTTAGACAGCAAACCGTCCACAGTTCTGAAAATGATCATAACTCCACAGATACATGTTAGATGGTTCTAGAACTCTGTGAGAAAAAACTTAAGAAGCACATAATAGTTCATCAAATTAATCAAATTTCTATGCTGTTCTGCACCATTCTGAATCATTCACCGCTGAAGAGACAATGGTTCGGTGTTTCTCTAATTCAGCTAGACAGCAAACGATCAAATGTTCTGAAAATGATCGTAACTCCACAAATACATGTTATATGGGACTAAAACTGTTTGACAAACAACACTTTAGCAGCACAGACTAGTTAGTCATAGTATTCAAACTGTCTGACACTGTCACACAGAGTAATGACTGAAGCGTTTAACCTATTCGCCTTTTCGACGTTTAAATCGGTTGAAAATTTGTTTTTTCCCACATGTGCACACTATGATGAAAATGATCATAACTCGACAAATACATGTTGTATGGGACTAAAACTGTTTGACAAGCAACACTTTAGCAGCACATACTTGTTCATCATAGTATTTAAACTGTCTGACACTGTCACACAGAGTAATGACTGTCTGAAAATGATCATAACTCGAAAAATACATGTTAGATGGGCCTAAAACTCTGTGAGAAACACTTATGGAGCACATAATAGTTCATCATATTAATCATCATATTATGTACTGCAGCATTCTGAACCATTCACCTTTGATGAGACAATGGTTCGGTATCGAAAGAAAGATTGAATGATTGAAAGAAATGTAGATTGAAATAAAGAATGAAAGAAAGATTTGAAGTAAGAATGAAATATTGAAAGAAAGATTTTAGGAAAGGTTGAAAGACTGAAAGAAAGAATGAAAGATTGAAAGAAAGATTGAAAGATTGAAAGAAATATTGAAAGAAAGAGAATTTGAAAGTAAGAAAGATTGAAAGAAAGATTGAAAGTAATAAAGATTGAAAGAAAGAATAAAAGAAAAATTGAAAGATTGAAAGATTGAAAGATTGAAAGAAAGATTGAAAGAAAGATTTAACGAAAATTGAAAGACTGAAAGTAAGAATGAAAGAAAGATTGAAAGTTTGAAAGAAAGAATGAAAGAATTAAAGAAAGATTGAAAGAAATATTGAATGAAAGAATGAAAGATTGAAAGAAAGAATGAAAGAATGAAAGAAATACTGAAAGAAAGAAAGATTGAAAGTAAGAACAATTGAAAGAAAGATTTATAGAAAGATTGAAAGACTGAAAGAAAGAATGAAAGATTGAAAGAAATATTGAAAGAAAGAGAGATTGAAAGATTAAAAGATTGAAAGAAAGATTGAAAGTAATAAAGATTGAAAGAAAGAATGGAGGAATAATTGAAAGATTGAAAGAAAAAATGAAAGAATTAAAGAAAGATTGTAAGAAATATTGAAAGAAAGATTGAAAGAAAGAATGAAAGAAAGATTGTAAGAAAGAATGAAAGTAAGAAAGAAATATTGAAAGATTGAAAGAAATATTGAAAGAAAGAAAGATTGAAAGTAAGAACGATTGAAAGAAAGATTGAAAGAAAGACTGAAAGCTTGAAAGAAAGAATGAAAGAAAGATTTTAAGAAAGGTTGAAAGACTGAAAGAAAGAATGAAAGATTGAAAGAAAGAATGAAAGAACGATTGAAAGAAAAAATGAAAGAATGATAGAAAGATTGAAAGATTGAAAGAAAGATTGAATGTTTGAAAGAAAGATTTAAAGTATTAAAGATCGAAAGAAATATTTAAAGAAAGATTGAAAGATTGAAAGAAAGAATGAAATAACGATTGCAAGAAAGAATGAAAGAATGAAAGAAAAATTGAAAGATTGAAAGAAATATTGAAAGAAAGAGAGATTGAAAGATTAAAAGATTGAAAGAAAGATTGAAAGTGATGAAGTTTGAAAGAAAGAATGAAGGAAAAACTGAAAGATTGAAAGACTGAAAGAATGAATGAAAGAAAGATTGAAAGATTGAATGAAAAAATGAAAAACTTAAAGAAAGAT
Source organism: Zeus faber (assembly GCF_960531495.2). Lineage (NCBI taxonomy): Eukaryota > Metazoa > Chordata > Actinopteri > Zeiformes > Zeidae > Zeus > Zeus faber. The sequence continues at coordinate 32,739,541 of NC_137198.1, read as the reverse complement.
TGAAAGAAATACTGAAAGATAGATTGAAAGATTGAAAGAAAGAAAGATTGAAAGAAAGAATGAAAGAAAGATTGTAAGAAAGAATGAAAGTAAGAAAGAAAGATTGAAAGATTGAAAGAAATATTGAAAGAAAGAAAGATTGAAACTAAGAACGATTGAAAGAAAGATTGAAAGAAAGATTGAAAGCTTGAAAGAAAGATTGAAAGAAAGATTTTAAGAAAGGTTGAAAGACTGAAAGAAAGAATGAAAGATTGAAAGAAAGAATGAAAGAACGATTGAAAGAAAGAATGAAAGAATGAAAGAAAGATTGAAAGATTGAAAGAAATATTGAAAGAAAGAGAGAATGAAAATAAGAAAGATTGAAAGAAAGATTGAAAGTAATAAAGATTGAAAGAAAGAATGAACGAAAAATTGAAAGATTGATAGATTGAAAGAAAGATTGAAAGAAAGATTTAAAGAAAGATTGAAAGACTGAAAGAAAGAATGAATAAAATAATTAAAGAAAGATTGAAGGTTTGAAAGATTGAAAGAAAGATTGAAAGAAAGATTGAAAAAAAGATTGAAAAAAAGAAAAATTGAAAGAAAGATTGAAAGAAATATTGAAAGACTGAAGGAAAGAATGAAAGAAAGATGGAAAGAAAGATTGAAAGAAAGAAAGATTGAAAGTAAGAAAGATTGAAAGAAATATTGAAAGAAAGATTGAAAGAAAGATTGAAAGATTGAAAGATTGAAAGATTGAAAGAAAGAATGAAAGAAAGACTGAAAGATTGAAAGAAAAATTGAAAGAAATATTGAAAGATTGAAAGATTGAAAGAAAAATTGAAAGTTTGAAAGAAATATTGAAAGACTGAAAGAAAGATTGCAAGAAAGATTGAAAATAAAGAAAGATTTAAAGATAGAATAAAAGAAAGATTGAAAGAAATATTGAAAGACAGAAAGATTGAAAGAAACAATGAAAGAAATATTGAAAGATTAAAAGAAAGAATGAAAGAAAGATTGAAAAATTGAAAGATTGAAAGAAAGACTAAAAGAAAGAAAGAACGATTGAAAGAAAGATTGAAAGAAAGATTGAAAGAAAGAAAGATTGTAAGAGAGAATGAAACAAAGATTGAAATAAAGAATGAAAGAAAGATTGAAAGAAAAAATGAAAGAAAGATTGAAAGAAAGATGGAAAGAAAGTTTGAAAGAAAGAAAGATTGAAAGAAATAACAAAAGAAAGATTGAAAGAAATAATGAAAGAAAGATTGAACGATTGGAAGAAATATTGAAAGATAGAAAAATTGAAAGTAAGAAAGATTGAAAGAAAGAATGAAAGAAAGATTGAAAGATTGAAAGATTGAAAGAAAGAATGAAAGAAAGATTGAAAGATTGAAATATTGAAAGAAAGAATGAAAGAAAGATTGAAAGTTTGAAAGAAAGAATGAAAGAATTAAAGAAAGATTGAAAGAAATATTGAAAGAAAGAATGAAAGATTGAAAGAAAGAATGAAAGAATGAAAGAAATACTGAAAGAAAGAAAGATTGAAAGTAAGAACGATTGAAAGAAAGATTTATAGAAAGATTGAAAGACTGAAAGAAAGAATGAAAGATTGAAAGAAATATTGAAAGAAAGAGAGATTGAAAGATTAAAAGATTGAAAGAAAGATTGAAAGTAATAAAGATTGAAAGAAAGAATGGAGGAATAATTGAAAGATTGAAAGAAAAAATGAAAGAATTAAAGAAAGATTGTAAGAAATATTGAAAGAAAGATTGAAAGATTGAAATAAAGAAAGATTGAAAGAAAGAATGAAAGAAAGATTGTAAGAAAGAATGAAAGTAAGAAAGAAATATTGAAAGATTGAAAGAAATATTGAAAGAAAGAAAGATTGAAAGTAAGAACGATTGAAAGAAAGATTGAAAGAAAGACTGAAAGCTTGAAAGAAAGAATGAAAGAAAGATTTTAAGAAAGGTTGAAAGACTGAAAGAAAGAATGAAAGTTTGAAAGAAAGGATGAAAGAACGATTGAAAGAAAAAATGAAAGAATGATAGAAAGATTGAAAGATTGAAAGAAAGATTGAATGTTTGAAAGAAAGATTGAAAGTATTAAAGATCGAAAGAAATATTTAAAGAAAGATTGAAAGATTGAAAGAAAGAATGAAATAACGATTGAAAGAAAGAATGAAAGAATGAAAGAAATATTGAAAGATTGAAAGAAATATTGAAAGAAAAAGAGATTGAAAGATTAAAAGATTGAAAGAAAGATTGAAAGTGATGAAGTCTGAAAGAAAGAATGAAGGAAAAACTGAAAGATTGAAATACTGAAAGAATGAATGAAAGATTGATTGAAAGATTGAATGAAAAAATGAAAAACTTAAAGAAGATTGAAAGAAATATTGAAAGATAGATTGAAAGATTGAAAGAAAGAAAGATTGAAAGAAAGAATGAAAGAAAGATTGTAAGAAAGAATGAAAGTAAGAAAGAAAGATTGAAATATTGAAAGAAATATTGAAAGAAAGAAAGATTGAAACTAAGAACGATTGAAAGAAAGATTGAAAGAAAGATTGAAAGCTTGAAAGAAAGATTGAAAGAAAGATTTTAAGAAAGGTTGAAAGACTGAAAAAAAGAATGAAAGATTGAAAGAAAGAATGAAAGAATGAAAGAAAGATTGAAAGATTGAAAGAAATATTGAAAGAAAGAGAGAATGAAAATAAGAAAGATTGAAAGAAAGATTGAAAGTAATAAAGATTGAAAGAAATAACAAAAGAAAGATTGAAAGAAAGAATGAAAGAAAGATTGAACGATTGGAAGAAATTTTGAAAGATAGAAAAATTTAAAGTAAGAAAGATTGAAAGAAAGAATGAAAGAAAGATTGAAAGATTGAAAGATTGAAAGAAAGATTGAATGTTTGAAAGAAAGATTGAAAGTATTAAAGATCGAAAGAAATATTTAAAGAAAGATTGAAAGATTGAAAGAAAGAATGAAATAACGATTGAAAGAAAGAATGAAAGAATGAAAGAAAAATTGAAAGATTGAAAGAAATATTGAAAGAAAGAGAGATTGAAAGATTAAAAGATTGAAAGAAAGATTGAAAGTTATGAAGATTGAAAGAAAGAATGAAGGAAAAACTGAAAGATTGAAAGACTGAAAGAATGAATGAAAGAAAGATTGAAAGATTGAAAGAAAAAATGAAAAACTTAAAGAAAGATTGAAAGAAATATTGAAAGACAGATTGAAAGATTGAAAGAAAGAAAGATTGAAAGAAAGATTGTAAGAAAGAATGAAATATTGAAAGAAAAAATGAAAGAAAGACTGAAAAAAACAAAGAAAGATTGAAAGAAATAAAGATTTAAAGAAAAAAAGATTTAAAGAAAGATTGAAAGACTAAAAGTAAGAATGAAAAAAAAGATTGAAAGAAAGATTGAAAAAAGAAAGAAAGGTTGAAAGAAAGATTGAAAGAAAGATTGACAGAAAGAATGAAAGTTTGAAAGAAAGATTGAAAGAAAGATTGAAAGAAAGATTGAAAGACTGAAAGAAAAAATGAAAGAAAGATTAAAAGAGAGATTGAAAGACTGAAAGATTGAAAGAAGGAATGAAAGAAAGATTGAATGATTGAAAGATTGAAATAAAGAATGAAATATTGAAAGAAAGAATAAAAGAACGATTGAAAGAAAGAATGAAAGAATGAAAGAAAGATTGAAAGATTGAAAGAATATTGAAAGAAAGAGAGAATGAAAGTAAGAAAGATTGAAAGAAAGATTGAAAGTAAAAAAGATTGAAAGAAAGAATGAAAGAAAAATTGAAAGATTGAAAGATTGAAAGAAAGATTTAAAGAAAGATTTAAAGAAAGATTGAAAGACTGGAAGAAAGAATGAATAAAAGAATTAAAGAAAGATTGAAAGATTGAAAGATTGAAAGATTGAAAGAAAGATTGAAAAAAGAATGATTGAAAGAAAGAAAGATTTAAAGAATGAAAGATTTAAAGAAAGATTGAAAGACTAAAAGTAAGAATGAAAAAAAAGAATGAAAGCAAGATTGAAAGATTGAAAGATTGAAAGAAAGAATGAAAGATTGAAAGAAAGAATGAAAGAATGAAAGATAGATTGAAAGACTGAAAGAAATATTGAAAGAAGGAGAGAATGAAAGTAAGAAAGATTGAATGAAAAATTGAAAGATTGAAAGATTGAAAGAAAGAATGAAAGAAAGATTGAAAGATTGAAAGAAATACTGAAAGAAAGAAAGAAAGATTGAAAGTAAGAACGATTGAAAGAAAGCTTGAAACGAAAGATTGAAAGAAAGAATGAAAGAAAAATTGAAAGATTGAACGATTGAAAGAAAGAATGAAAGATTGAAAGAAAGAATAAAAGAACGATTGAAAGAAAGAATGAATGAATGAAAGAAAGATTGAAAGATTGAAAGAATATTGAAAGAAAGAGAGAATGAAAGTAAGAAAGATTGAAAGAAAGATTGAAAGTAAAAAAGATTGAAAGAAAGAATGAAAGAAAAATTGAAAGATTGAAAGATTGAAAGAAAGATTTAAAGAAAGATTTAAAGAAAGATTGAAAGACTGAAAGAAAGAATGAATAAAAGAATTAAAGAAAGATTGAAAGATCGAAAGATTGAAAGATTGAAAGAAAGATTGAAAAAAGAATGATTAAAAGAAAGAAAGATTTAAAGAATGAAAGATTTAAAGAAAGATTGAAAGACTAAAAGTAAGAATGAAAAAAAAGAATGAAAGAAAGATTGAAAGATTGAAAGATTGAAAGAAAGAATGAAAGATTGAAAGAAAGAATGAAAGAACGATTGAAAGAAAGAATGAAAGAAAGATCGAAAGATTGAAAGATTGAAAGAAAGATTGAAAAAAGAATGATTAAAAGAAAGAAAGATTTAAAGAATGAAAGATTTAAAGAAAGATTGAAAGACTAAAAGTAAGAATGAAAAAAAAGAATGAAAGAAAGATTGAAAGATTGAAAGATTGAAAGAAAGAATGAAAGATTGAAAGAAAGAATGAAAGAACGATTGAAAGAAAGAATGAAAGAAAGATTGAAAGATTGAAAGAAATATTGAAAGAAAGAGAGAATGAAAGTAAGAAAGATGGAAAGAAAAATTGAAAGATTGAAAGATTGAAAGAAAGAATTAAAGAAAGATTGAATGATTGAAAGATTGAAAGAAAAATTGAAAGAAAGATTGAAGAAAGAAAGATTTAAAGAAAAAAAGATTTAAAGAAAGATTGAAAGACTAAAAGTAAGAATGAAAAAAAAGATTGAAAGAAAGATTGAAAAAAGAAAGAAAGATTGAAAGAAAGATTGAAAGAAAGATTGAAAGAAAGAATGAAAGTTTGAAAGAAAGATTGAAAGAAAGATTGAAAGAAAGATTGAAAGACTGAAAGAAAAAATGAAAGAAAGATTAAAAGAGAGATTGAAAGATTCAAAGATTGAAAGATAGAATGAAAGATTGAAAGAAAGAATGAAAGAATGAATGAAAGATTAAAAGATTGAAAGAAATATTGAAAAAAAGAAAGATTGAAAGTAAGAAAAATTGAAAGAATGAATGAAAGAAACAAAAAAAGACTGATAAAAAGAAAGAATGTTCGAGGGATCAAAATATTTAAAGAAAGAAAGATTGAAAGAAAGGTTGAAAGATAGAATGAAAGAAAGATTGAAAGATTGAAAGTTGTAAAGAAAGATTGAAAGAAAGATTTAAAGAAAGATTGAAAGACTAAAAAAAAGAATGAAAGAAAGATTGAAAGGTTGAAAGAAAGAATGAAAGAATGAAAGAAAGATTGAAAGATTGAAAGAAAGATTGGAAGAAAGAATGAAAGTATGAAAGAAAGATTGAAAGATCGAAGGAAAGATTGAAAGAACGATTGAAAGAAAGAATGAAAGAATGAAAGAAAGATTGAAAGATTGAAAGACAGATTGAAAGTAATAAAGATTGAAAGAAGGAATGAAGGAAAAATTGAATGTTTGAAAGACTGAAAGAATGAATGAAAGAAAGCTTGAAAGAAAGAAAGATTGAAAGAAATATTGAAAGAAAGATTGAAAGATTGAAAAAAAGAATGAAAGAATGATTGAAAGATTGAAAGATTGAAAGATTGAAAGAAAGAATGAAAGAAAGATTGAAAGAAAGATGGAAAGAAAGATTGAAAGAAAGAAAGATTGAAAGAAATAATGAAAGAAAGATTGAACGATTGGAAGAAATTTTGAAAGATAGAAAAATTGAAAGTAAGAAACATTGAAAGAAAGAATGAAAGAAAGATTGAAACATTAAAAATTGAAAGAAAGTTTGCAAGAAAGATTGAAAAAAGAAAGATTGAAAGAAAGAATGAAAGAAAGATTGAAAGATAGATGGATAGAAAGATTGAAAGAAAGAAAGATTGAAAGAATAACAAAAGAAAGATTGAAAGATTGGAAGAAATATTGAAAGATAGAAAAATTGAAAGTAAGAAAGATTGAAAGAAAGAATTAAAGAAAGATTGAAAGATTGAAAGAAAGAATAAAAGAACGATTTAAAGAAAGAATGAAAGAATGGAAGAAAAATTGAAAGATTGAAAGAATATTGAAAGAAAGAGAGAATGAAAGAAAGAAAGATTGAAAGAAAGATTGAAAGACTGAAAGAAACAATGAATAAAAGAATTAAAGAAAGATTGAAAGATTGAAAGATTGAAAGAAAGATTGAAAAAAGAATGATTGAAAGAAAGATTTAAAGAATGAAAGATTTAAAGAAAGATTGAAAGACTAAAAGTAAGAGTGAAAAAAAAGAATGAAAGAAAGATTGAAAGATTGAAAGATTGAAAGAAAGAATGAAAGATTGAAAGAAAGAATGAAAGAACGATTGAAAGAAAGAATGAAAGAATGAAAGAAAGATTGAAAGATTGAAAGAATATTGAAAGAAAGAGAGAATGAAAGTAAGAAAGATTGAAAGAAAGATTGAAAGTAAAAAAGATTGAAAGAAAGAATGAAAGAAAAATTGAAAGATTGAAAGATTGAAAGAAAGATTTAAAGAAAGATTTAAAGAAAGATTGAAAGACTGAAAGAAAGAATGAATAAAAGAATTAAAGAAAGATTGAAAGATCGAAAGATTGAAAGATTGAAAGAAAGATTGAAAAAAGAATGATTAAAAGAAAGAAAGATTTAAAGAATGAAAGATTTAAAGAAAGATTGAAAGACTAAAAGTAAGAATGAAAAAAAAGAATGAAAGAAAGATTGAAAGATTGAAAGATTGAAAGAAAGAATGAAAGATTGAAAGAAAGAATGAAAGAACGATTGAAAGAAAGAATGAAAGAAAGATTGAAAGATTGAAAGAAATATTGAAAGAAAGGGAGAATGAAAGTAAGAAAGATGGAAAGAAAAATTGAAAGATTGAAAGATTGAAAGAAAGAATTAAAGAAAGATTGAATGATTGAAAGATTGAAAGAAAAATTGAAAGAAAGATTGAAGAAAGAAAGATTTAAAGAAAAAAAGATTTAAAGAAAGATTGAAAGACTAAAAGTAAGAATGAAAAAAAAGATTGAAAGAAAGATTGAAAAAAGAAAGAAAGATTGAAAGAAAGATTGAAAGAAAGATTGAAAGAAAGAATGAAAGTTTGAAAGAAAGATTGAAAGAAAGATTGAAAGAAAGATTGAAAGACTGAAAGAAAAAATGAAAGAAAGATTAAAAGAGAGATTGAAAGATTGAAAGATTGAAAGATAGAATGAAAGATTGAAAGAAAGAATGAAAGAATGAATGAAAGATTAAAAGATTGAAAGAAATATTGAAAAAAAGAAAGATTGAAAGTAAGAAAAATTGAAAGAATGAATGAAAAAAACAAAAAAAGACTGATAAAAAGAAAGAATGTTTGAGAGATCAAAATATTTAAAGAAAGAAAGATTGAAAGAAAGGTTGAAAGATTGAAAGTTGTAAAGAAAGATTGAAAGAAAGATTTAAAGAAAGATTGAAAGACTAAAAAAAAGAATGAAAGAAAGATTGAAAGGTTGAAAGAAAGAATGAAAGAATGAAAGAAAGATTGAAAGATTGAAAGAAAGATTGAAAGAAAGATTGAAAGATTGAAAGTTGTAAAGAAAGATTGAAAGAAAGATTTAAAGAAAGATTGAAAGACTAAAAAAAAGAATGAAAGAAAGATTGAAAGGTTGAAAGAAAGAATGAAAGAATGAAAGAAAGATTGAAAGATTGAAAGAAAGATTGGAAGAAAGAATGAAAGTATGAAAGAAAGATTGAAAGATCGAAGGAAAGATTGAAAGAACGATTGAAAGAAAGAATGAAAGAATGAAAGAAAGATTGAAAGATTGAAAGAAAGATTGAAAGTAATAAAGATTGAAAGAAGGAATGAAGGAAAAATTGAATGTTTGAAAGACTGAAAGAATGAATGAAAGAAAGCTTGAAAGAAAGATTGAAAGAAAGATTTTAAGAAAGGTTGAAAGACTGAAAGAAAGAATGAAAGAAAGAATGATTGAAAGATTGAAAGAAAGAATGAAAGATTGAAAGAAAGAATATAAGAACGATTGAAAGAAAGATTGAAAGTAAGATTGAAAGTTTGAAAGAAAGATTGAAAGACTGAAGGAAAGAATGAGTGAAAGATTGAAAGATAGATTAATAGAAAAAAAGATTGAAAGTATTAAAGACTGAAAAAAATATTGAAAGAAAGATTGAAAGATTGAAAGATAGAATGAAAGAAAGATTGAAAGATTGAAAGAAAGAATGAAAGAAAGATTGAAAGAAAAAAATATTGAAGGAAAGATTGAAAGATTGAATGACTGAAAGAAAGAAAGACTGAAAGAAAGATTGACAGACAGAAAGATTGAAAGAAAGAATGAAAGAAAGATTGAAAGAAAGAATGAAAGAAAGATTGAAAGAAAGAATGAAAGAAAGATTGAAAGATTGAAAGAAAGATTGAAAGAAAGATTTAAAGAAAGATTGAAAGACTGAAAGAAAGAATGAAAGAAATAATTAAAGAAAGATTGAAAGAACGAATGTAAGAAAGATTGAAAGATTGAAAGATTGAAATAAAGATTGAAAGTTTGAAAGAAAGATTGAAAGAAAGATTTAAAGAAAGAAAGATTGAAAGAAATATTGAAAGAAAGATTGAAAGAATTAACAAAAGAAAGATTGAAAGAAAGAATGAAAGAAAGATTGAACGATTGGAAGAAATATTGAAAGAAAGATAGATTGAAAGTAAGATAGATTGAAAGAAAGAATGAAAGAAAGATTGAAAGATTTAAAGAATGAATGAAAGAAAGATTGAAAGATTGAAATATTGAAAGAAAGAATGAAAGAAAGATTGAAAGATTGAAAGAAAGATTGAAAGATTGAAAGATTGAAATAAAGATTGAAAGTTTGAAAGAAAGATTGAAAGAAAGAATGAAAGAAAGATTGAAAAAAAGATTGATAGACTGAAAGAAAGAATGAAAGAAACATTGAAAGATTAAACAATTGAAAGAAAGATTGCAAGAAAGATGGAAAGAATGAAAGATTGAAATAATGATTGAAAGTTTGAAAGAAAGATTGAAAGAAAGATTTAAACAAAGAAAGATTGAAAGAAAGAAAGATTGAAAGAAATATTGAACAAAAGATTGGAAGAAAGGATGAAAGAAAAATTGAAAGAAAGATTGAAAGAAAGATTGAAAGAAAGATTGAAAGAAAGATTGAAAGAATGATTTAAACAAAGAAAGATTGAAAGTAAGAAAGATTGAAAGAAATATTGAACGAAAGATTGAAAGAAAGGATGAAAGAAAGATTGAAAGAAAGATTGAAAGATTGAAATATTGAAAGAAAGAATGAAAGAAAGATTGAAAGATTGAAAGAAAGATTGAAAGATTGAAAGATTGAAATAAAAATTGAAAGTTTGAAAGAAAGATTGAAAGAAAGATTTAAAGAAAGATTGAAAGACTGAAAGAAAAAATGAAAGGCAGATTGAAAGAAAGATTGAAAGATTGCAAGAAAGAATGAAAGAAATATTGAAAGATTGAAATATTGAAAGAAAGAATGAAAGAAAGATTGAAAGATTGAAAGAAAGATTGAAAGATTGAAAGATTGAAATAAAGATTGAAAGTTTGAAAGAAAGATTGAAAGATTGAAAGAAAGATTGAAAGAAAGATTGAAATAAAGATTGAAAGTTTGAAAGAAAGAAAGAAAGATTGAATGAAAGATTGAAAGAAAGATTGAAAGAAAGATTGAAAGAAAGAATGAAACAAAGATTGAAATAAAGAATGAAAGAAAGATTGAAAGAAAGATTGAAAGAAAGAAAGATTGAAAGATTGAATGATTGAAAGAAAGACTGAAAGAAAGAATGACGGACAGAAAGATTGAAAGAAAGAATGAAAGAAAGATTGAAAAAAAGATTGAAAGATTAAACAATTGAAAGAAAGTTTGCAAGAAAAATGGAAAGAATGAAAGATTGAAATAATGATTGAATGTTTGAAAGAAAGATTGAAAGAAAGATTTAAACAAAGAAAGATTGAAAGAAAGAAAGATTGAAAGAAATATTGAACAAAAGATTGGAAGAAAGGATGAAAGAAAAATTGAAAGAAAGATTGAAAGAAAGATTGAAAGAAAGATTGAAATAATGATTTAAACAAAGAAAGATTGAAAGTAAGAAAGATTGAAAGAAATATTGAACGAAAGATTGAAAGAAAGGATGAAAGAAATATTGAACGAAAGATTGAAAGAAAGGATGAAAGAAAGATTGAAAGAAAGATTGAAAGATTGAAATATTGAAAGAAAGAATGAAAGAACAATTGAAAGAAAGAATGAAAGACTGAAAGAAAAATTGAAAGATTGAAAGAAAGAATGAAAGAACGATTGAAAGATTGAAAGATTGAAAGATTGAAAGAAAGAATGAAAGAAAGATTGAAAGAAAGATGGAAAGAAAGATTGAAAGAAAGAAAGATTGAAAGAAATAATAAAAGAAAGATTGAACGATTGGAAGAAATATTGAAAGATAGAAAAATTGAAAGTAAGAAAGATTGAAAGAAAGAATGAAAGAAAGATTGAAAGATTGAAAGAAAGATTGAAAGAAAGATTGAAAGATTGAAATATTTAAAGAAAGATTGAAAGAAAGAATGAAAGAACAATTGAAAGAAAGAATGAAAGAATGAAAGAAAAATTGAAAGATTGAAAGAAAGAATGAAAGAACGATTGAAAGATTGAAAGATTGAAAGATTGAAAGAAAGAATGAAAGAAAGATTGAAAGAAAGATGGAAAGAAAGATTGAAAGAAAGAAAGATTGAAAGAAATAATAAAAGAAAGATTGAACGATTGGAAGAAATTTTGAAAGATAGAAAAATTGAAAGTAAGAAAGATTGAAAGAAAGAATGAAAGAAAGATTGAAAGATTGACAGAAAGAATGACAGAAAGATTGAAAGATTGAAATATTGAAAGAAAGAATGAAAAAAAGATTGAAAGACTGAAAGAAAGAATGGAAGAAAGATTGAAAGATTAAACAATTGAAAGAAAGTTTGCAAGAAAGATTGAAAAAAGAAAGATTGAAAGAAAGAATGAAAAAAAGATTGATAGATAGATGGATAGAAAGATTGAAAGAAAGAAAGATTGAAAGAATAACAAAAGAAAGATTGAAAAATTGGAAGAAATATTGAAAGATAGAAAAATTGAAAGTAAGAAAGATAGAAAGAAAAAATTAAAGAAAGATTGAAAGATTGAAAGAAAGAATGAAAGAAAGGTTGAAAGATTGAAATATTGAAAGAAAGAATGAAAGAAAGATTGAAAGATTGAAAGAAAGATTGAAAGAAAGATTGAAAGATTGAAAGATTGAAATAAAGATTGAAAGTTTGAATGAAAGATTGAAAGAAAGATTTAAAGAAAGAAAGATTGAAAGAAATATTGAAAGAAAGATTGAAAGATTGAAAGAAAGATTGAAAGAAAGAATGAAAGAAAGATTGAAAGATTGAAAGATTGAAATAAAGAATGAAAGTTTGAAAGAAAGATTGAAAGAAAGATTTTAAGAAAGAAAGATTGAAAGATTGAAAGATTGAAAGAAATATTGAAAGAAAGATTGAAAGATTGAAAGAAAGATTGAAAGAAAGAATGAAAGAAAGATTGAAAGAAAGATTGAAAGAAAGATTGAAAGAAAGATTGAAAGACTGAAGGAAAGAATGAAAGAAAGATTGAAAGAAAGATTGAAAGAAAGAAATATTGAAAGTAAGATTGAAAGATTGAATGATTGAAAGAAAGACTGAAAGATAGATTGAAAGATTGAAGATTGAAAGATTGAAAGAAAGATTGAAAGAAAGATTGAACGACTGAAAGATTGAAAGAAAGATTGAAAGTTTGAAACAAATTTTCAAAGACTGAAAGAAAGAATGAAAGAAAGATTGAAAGAAAGATTGAAAGAAAGATTGAAAAAAGAAAGATTGAAAGAAAATTTGAAAGAAAGATTGAAAGAAGGAATGAAAGAAAGATTGAATGAAATATTGAAAGACAGAAAGATTGAAAGAAACAATGAAAGAAAGATTGAAAGATTAAAAGAAAGAATGGAAGAAAGATTGAAAAATTGAAAGATTGAAAGAAAGATTGAAAAAAAGATTGAAAGACTGGAAGAAAGAATGAAAGAAAGATTGAAAGATTCAACAAATGAAAGAATGATTGCAAGAAAGATTAAAAAAAGAAAGATTGAAAGAAAATTTGAAAGTATGATTGAAGAAGGAATGAAAGAAAGATTGAATGAAAAATTGAAAGACAGAAAGATTGAAAGAAAGAATGAAAGAAAGATTGAAAGATTCAACAATTGAAAGAATGATTGCAAGTAAGATTTAAAAAAGAAAGATTGAAAGAAAGAATGAAAGAATGAAAGAAAGATTGAAAGATTGAAAGAAAGAAAGATTGAAAGATTGAATGATTGAAAGAAAGACTGAAAGAAAGATTGAAAGATTCAAAAATTGAAAGAAATATTGCAAGAAAGATTGAAAAAAGAAGGATTGAAAGAAAGAATGAAAGAAATATTGAAAGAAAGAAAGATTGAAAGAAATAACAAAAGAAAGATTGAAAGAAAGAATGAAAGAAAGATTGAAAGATAGATGGAAAGAAAGATTGAAAGAAATAAAGATAGAAAAATTGAAAGTAAGAAAGAATGAAAGAAAGATTGAAAGATTGAAATATTGAAAGAAAGAATGAAAGAAAGATTGAAAGATGAAAGAAAGATTGAAAGATTGAAAGATTGAAAGATTGAAATAAAGATTAAAAGTTTGAAAGAAAGATTGAAAGAAAGATTTAAAGAAAGAAAGATTGAAAGTAAGAAAGATTGAAAGAAATATTGAAAGAAAGATTGAAAAAAAGAAAGATTGAAAGAAAGATTGAAAGAAAGATTGAAAGACTGATGGAAAGAATGAAATAAAGATTGAAAGAAAGATTGAAAGAAAGAAATATTGAAGGAAAGATTGAAAGATTGAATGATTGAAAGAAAGACTGATAGAAAGATTGACGGACAGAAAGATTGAAAGAAAGAATGAAAGAAAGATTGAAAGAAAGAATGAAAGAAAGATTGAAAGATTAAACAATTGAAAGAAAGATTGCAAGAAAGATTGAAAAAAGAAAGATTGAAAGAAATAATAAAAGAAAGATTGAAAGAAAGATGGAAAGAAAGAAAGATTGAAAGAAATAACAAAAGAAAGATTGAAAGAAAGAATGAAAGAAAGATTGAACGATTGGAAGAAATATTGAAAGAAAGAAAGATTGAAAGTAAGATAGATTGAAAGTAAGAATAAAAGAAAGATTGAAAGATTTAAAGAAAGAATGAAAGAAAGATTGAAAGATTGAAATATTGAAAGAAAGAATGAAAGAAAGATTGAAAGATTGAAAGAAAGAATGAAAGATTGAAAGATTGAAATAAAGATTGAAAGTTTGAAAGAATGATTGAAAGAAAGATTTAAAGAAAGATTTAAAGAAAGATTGAAAGACTGAAAGAAAGAATGAAAGGCAGATTGAAAGAAAGATTGAAAGTAAGAAAGATTGAAAGAAAGAATGAAAGAAAGATTGAAAGATTGCAAGAAAGAATGAAAGAAATATTGAAAGATTGAAATATTGAAAGAAAGACTGAAAGAAAGATTGAAAGTAAGAAAGAAAGATTGAAAGAAAGATTGAAAGAAAGATTTAAAGAAAGAAAGAAAGATTGAAAGAAAGATTGAAAGAAAGATTGAAAGAAAGATTGAAAGAAAGAATGAAACAAAGATTGAAATAAAGAATGAAAGAAAGATTGAAAGAAAGATTGAAAGAAAGAAAGATTGAAAGATTGAATGATTGATAGAAAGACTGAAAGAAAGAATGACGGACGGAAAGATTGAAAGAAAGAATGAAAGAAAGATTGAAAAAAAGATTGAAAGACTGAAAGAAAGAATGAAAGAAACATTGAAAGATTAAACAATTGAAAGAAAGATTGCAAGAAAGATGGAAAGAATGAAAGATTGAAATAATGATTGAAAGTTTGAAAGAATGATTGAAAGAAAGATTTAAACAAAGAAAGATTACATTTACATTTACATTTAGTCATTTAGCAGACGCTTTTATCCAAAGCGACTTACAAGGGAGAATAACATTCAGCTACATTGCGACAGAGATTAGTGTAACAACAACATTGGTGTAACAATAAATTCTGCAATGTGGTGCTAAGTAATTGTAGATTAGGACAGGAGGTACTCACTGAAGAGCTGGGTCTTCAGGTGCTTCTTAAAGACAGAGAGGGAGGTCCCCGCTCTGGTCATTTTTGGCAGCTCGTTCCACCAACGTGGAAGATTGAAAGATTGAAAGAAAGAATGAAAGATTGAAAGAAAGAATGAAAGAATGATTGAAAGAAAGAATGAAAGAATGAAAGACAGATTGAAAGATTGAAAGAAATATTGAAAGAAAGAGAGAATGAAAGTAAGAAAGATGGAAAGAAAAATTGAAAGATTGAAAGATTGAAAGAAAGAATTAAAGAAAGATTGAATGATTGAAAGATTGAAAGAAAAATTGAAAGAAAGATTGAAGAAAGAAAGATTTAAAGAAAAAAAGATTTAAAGAAAGATTGAAAGACTAAAAGTAAGAATGAAAAAAAAGATTGAAAAAAGAAAGAAAGATTGAAAGAAAGAATGAAAGTTTGAAAGAAAGATTGAAAGAAAGATTGAAAGAAAGATTGAAAGACTGAAAGAAAAAATGAAAGAAAGATTAAAAGAGAGATTGAAAGATTGAAAGATTGAAAGAAAGAATGAAAGATTGAAAGAAAGAATGAAAGAATGAATGAAAGATTAAAAGATTGAAAGAAATATTGAAAAAAAGAAAGATTGAAAGTAAGAAAAATTGAAAGAATGAATGAAAGAAACAAAAAAAGACTGATAAAAAGAAAGAATGTTTGAGAGATCAAAATATTTAAAGAAAGAAAGATTGAAAGAAAGATTTTAAGACTGAATTAAAGAATTAAAGAAAGATTGAAAGAAAGGTTGAAAGATAGAATGAAAGAAAGATTGAAAGATTGAAAGTTGTAAAGAAAGATTGAAAGAAAGATTTAAAGAAAGATTGAAAGACTAAAAAAAAGAATGAAAGAAAGATTGAAAGGTTGAAAGAAAGAATGAAAGAATGAAAGTAAGATTGAAAGATTGAAAGAAAGATTGGAAGAAAGAATGAAAGTATGAAAGAAAGATTGAAAGATCGAAGGAAAGATTGAAAGAACGATTGAAAGAAAGAATGAAAGAATGAAAGAAAGATTGAAAGATTGAAAGAAAGATTGAAAGTAATAAAGATTGAAAGAAGGAATGAAGGAAAAATTGAATGTTTGAAAGACTGAAAGAATGAATGAAAGAAAGCTTGAAAGAAAGATTGAAAGAAAGATTTTAAGAAAGGTTGAAAGACTGAAAGAAAGAATGAAAGAAAGAATGATTGAATGATTGAAAGAAAGAATGAAAGATTGAAAGAAAGAATATAAGAACGATTGAAAGAAAGATTGAAAGTAAGATTGAAAGTTTGAAAGAAAGATTGAAAGACTGAAGGAAAGAATGAGTGAAAGATTGAAAGATAGATTAAAAGAAAAAAAGATTGAAAGTATTAAAGACTGAAAAAAATATTGAAAGAAAGATTGAAAGATTGAAAGATAGAATGAAAGAAAGATTGAAAGATTGAAAGATTGAAAGAAAGAATGAAAGAAAGATTGAAAGAAAAAAATATTGAAGGAAAGATTGAAAGATTGAATGACTGAAAGAAAGAAAGACTGAAAGAAAGATTGACAGACAGAAAGATTGAAAGAAAGAATGAAAGAAAGATTGAAAGAAAGAATGAAAGAAAGATTGAAAGAAAGAATGAAAGAAAGATTGAAAGATTGAAAGAAAGATTGAAAGAAAGATTTAAAGAAAGATTGAAAGACTGAAAGAAAGAATGAAAGATATAATTAAAGAAAGATTGAAAGAACGAATGTAAGAAAGATTGAAAGATTGAAAGATTGAAATAAAGATTGAAAGTTTGAAAGAAAGATTGAAAGAAAGATTTAAAGAAAGAAAGATTGAAAGAAATATTGAAAGAAAGATTGAAAGAATTAACAAAAGAAAGATTGAAAGAAAGAATGAAAGAAATATTGAACGATTGGAAGAAATATTGAAAGAAAGATAGATTGAAAGTAAGATAGATTGAAAGAAAGAATGAAAGAAAGATTGAAAGATTTAAAGAATGAATGAAAGAAAGATTGAAAGATTGAAATATTGAAAGAAAGAATGAAAGAAAGATTGAAAGATTGAAAGAAAGATTGAAAGATTGAAAGATTGAAATAAAGATTGAAAGTTTGAAAGAAAGATTGAAAGAAAGAATGAAAGAAAGATTGAAAAAAAGATTGATAGACTGAAAGAAAGAATGAAAGAAACATTGAAAGATTAAACAATTGAAAGAAAGATTGCAAGAAAGATGGAAAGAATGAAAGATTGAAATAATGATTGAAAGTTTGAAAGAAAGATTGAAAGAAAGATTTAAAGAAAGATTGAAAGACTGAAAGAAAAAATGAAAGGCAGATTGAAAGAAAGATTGAAAGATTGCAAGAAAGAATGAAAGAAATATTGAAAGATTGAAATATTGAAAGAAAGATTTAAACAAAGAAAGATTGAAAGAAAGAAAGATTGAAAGAAATATTGAACAAAAGATTGGAAGAAAGGATGAAAGAAAAATTGAAAGAAAGATTGAAAGAAAGATTGAAAGAAAGATTGAAAGAATGATTTAAACAAAGAAAGATTGAAAGTAAGAAAGATTGAAAGAAATATTGGACGAAAGATTGAAAGAAAGGATGAAAGAAAGATTGAAAGAAAGATTGAAAGATTGAAATATTGAAAGAAAGAATGAAAGAAAGATTGAAAGATTGAAAGAAAGATTGAAAGATTGAAAGATTGAAATAAAAATTGAAAGTTTGAAAGAAAGATTGAAAGAAAGATTTAAAGAAAGATTGAAAGACTGAAAGAAAAAATGAAAGGCAGATTGAAAGAAAGATTGAAAGATTGCAAGAAAGAATGAAAGAAAGATTGAAAGATTGAAAGAAAGATTGAAAGATTGAAAGAAAGATTGAAAGATTGAAAGATTGAAATAAAGATTGAAAGTTTGGAAGAAAGATTGAAAGATTGAAAGAAAGATTGAAAGAAAGATTGAAATAAAGATTGAAAGTTTGAAAGAAAGAAAGAAAGATTGAATGAAAGATTGAATGAAAGATTGAAAGAAAGAATGAAACAAAGATTGAAATAAAGAATGAAAGAAAGATTGAAAGAAAGATTGAAAGAAAGAAAGATTGAAAGATTGAATGATTGAAAGAAAGACTGAAAGAAAGAATGACGGACAGAAAGATTGAAAGAAAGAATGAAAGAAAGATTGAAAAAAGATTGAAAGATTAAACAATTGAAAGAAAGATTGCAAGAAAGATGGAAAGAATGAAAGATTGAAATAATGATTGAAAGTTTGTAAGAAAGATTGAAAGAAAGATTTAAACAAAGAAAGATTGAAAGTAAGAAAGATTGAAAGAAATATTGAACGAAAGATTGAAAGAAAGGATGAAAGAAAGATTGAAAGAAAGATTGAAAGATTGAAAGAAAGATTGAAAGAAAGATTGAAAGAATGATTTAAACAAAGAAAGATTGAAAGTAAGAAAGATTGAAAGAAATATTGAACGAAAGATAGAAAGAAAGGATGAAAGAAAGATTGAAAGAAAGATTGAAAAAAAGAAACATTGAAAGAAAGATTGAACGACTGAAGGAAAGAATTAAAGAAAGATTTAAAGAAAGATTGAAAGACTAAAAGTAAGAATGAAAAAAAAGATTGAAAAAAGAAAGAAAGATTGAAAGAAAGATTGAAAGAAAGATTGAAAGAAAGAATGAAAGTTTGAAAGAAAGATTGAAAGAAAGATTGAAAGAAAGATTGAAAGACTGAAAGAAAAAATGAAAGAAAGATTAAAAGAGAGATTGAAAGATTGAAAGATTGAAAGAAAGAATGAAAGATTGAAAGAAAGAATGAAAGAATGAATGAAAGATTAAAAGATTGAAAGAAATATTGAAAAAAAGAAAGATTGAAAGTAAGAAAAATTGAAAGAATGAATGAAAGAAACAAAAAAAGACTGATAAAAAGAAAGAATGTTTGAGAGATCAAAATATTTAAAGAAAGAAAGATTGAAAGAAAGATTTTAAGACTGAATTAAAGAATTAAAGAAAGATTGAAAGAAAGGTTGAAAGATAGAATGAAAGAAAGATTGAAAGATTGAAAGTTGTAAAGAAAGATTGAAAGAAAGATTTAAAGAAAGATTGAAAGACTAAAAAAAAGAATGAAAGAAAGATTGAAAGGTTGAAAGAAAGAATGAAAGAATGAAAGTAAGATTGAAAGATTGAAAGAAAGATTGGAAGAAAGAATGAAAGTATGAAAGAAAGATTGAAAGATCGAAGGAAAGATTGAAAGAACGATTGAAAGAAAGAATGAAAGAATGAAAGAAAGATTGAAAGATTGAAAGAAAGATTGAAAGTAATAAAGATTGAAAGAAGGAATGAAGGAAAAATTGAATGTTTGAAAGACTGAAAGAATGAATGAAAGAAAGCTTGAAAGAAAGATTGAAAGAAAGATTTTAAGAAAGGTTGAAAGACTGAAAGAAAGAATGAAAGAAAGAATGATTGAATGATTGAAAGAAAGAATGAAAGATTGAAAGAAAGAATATAAGAACGATTGAAAGAAAGATTGAAAGTAAGATTGAAAGTTTGAAAGAAAGATTGAAAGACTGAAGGAAAGAATGAGTGAAAGATTGAAAGATAGATTAAAAGAAAAAAAGATTGAAAGTATTAAAGACTGAAAAAAATATTGAAAGAAAGATTGAAAGATTGAAAGATAGAATGAAAGAAAGATTGAAAGATTGAAAGATTGAAAGAAAGAATGAAAGAAAGATTGAAAGAAAAAAATATTGAAGGAAAGATTGAAAGATTGAATGACTGAAAGAAAGAAAGACTGAAAGAAAGATTGACAGACAGAAAGATTGAAAGAAAGAATGAAAGAAAGATTGAAAGAAAGAATGAAAGAAAGATTGAAAGAAAGAATGAAAGAAAGATTGAAAGATTGAAAGAAAGATTGAAAGAAAGATTTAAAGAAAGATTGAAAGACTGAAAGAAAGAATGAAAGATATAATTAAAGAAAGATTGAAAGAACGAATGTAAGAAAGATTGAAAGATTGAAAGATTGAAATAAAGATTGAAAGTTTGAAAGAAAGATTGAAAGAAAGATTTAAAGAAAGAAAGATTGAAAGAAATATTGAAAGAAAGATTGAAAGAATTAACAAAAGAAAGATTGAAAGAAAGAATGAAAGAAATATTGAACGATTGGAAGAAATATTGAAAGAAAGATAGATTGAAAGTAAGATAGATTGAAAGAAAGAATGAAAGAAAGATTGAAAGATTTAAAGAATGAATGAAAGAAAGATTGAAAGATTGAAATATTGAAAGAAAGAATGAAAGAAAGATTGAAAGATTGAAAGAAAGATTGAAAGATTGAAAGATTGAAATAAAGATTGAAAGTTTGAAAGAAAGATTGAAAGAAAGAATGAAAGAAAGATTGAAAAAAAGATTGATAGACTGAAAGAAAGAATGAAAGAAACATTGAAAGATTAAACAATTGAAAGAAAGATTGCAAGAAAGATGGAAAGAATGAAAGATTGAAATAATGATTGAAAGTTTGAAAGAAAGATTGAAAGAAAGATTTAAAGAAAGATTGAAAGACTGAAAGAAAAAATGAAAGGCAGATTGAAAGAAAGATTGAAAGATTGCAAGAAAGAATGAAAGAAATATTGAAAGATTGAAATATTGAAAGAAAGATTTAAACAAAGAAAGATTGAAAGAAAGAAAGATTGAAAGAAATATTGAACAAAAGATTGGAAGAAAGGATGAAAGAAAAATTGAAAGAAAGATTGAAAGAAAGATTGAAAGAAAGATTGAAAGAATGATTTAAACAAAGAAAGATTGAAAGTAAGAAAGATTGAAAGAAATATTGGACGAAAGATTGAAAGAAAGGATGAAAGAAAGATTGAAAGAAAGATTGAAAGATTGAAATATTGAAAGAAAGAATGAAAGAAAGATTGAAAGATTGAAAGAAAGATTGAAAGATTGAAAGATTGAAATAAAAATTGAAAGTTTGAAAGAAAGATTGAAAGAAAGATTTAAAGAAAGATTGAAAGACTGAAAGAAAAAATGAAAGGCAGATTGAAAGAAAGATTGAAAGATTGCAAGAAAGAATGAAAGAAAGATTGAAAGATTGAAAGAAAGATTGAAAGATTGAAAGAAAGATTGAAAGATTGAAAGATTGAAATAAAGATTGAAAGTTTGGAAGAAAGATTGAAAGATTGAAAGAAAGATTGAAAGAAAGATTGAAATAAAGATTGAAAGTTTGAAAGAAAGAAAGAAAGATTGAATGAAAGATTGAATGAAAGATTGAAAGAAAGAATGAAACAAAGATTGAAATAAAGAATGAAAGAAAGATTGAAAGAAAGATTGAAAGAAAGAAAGATTGAAAGATTGAATGATTGAAAGAAAGACTGAAAGAAAGAATGACGGACAGAAAGATTGAAAGAAAGAATGAAAGAAAGATTGAAAAAAGATTGAAAGATTAAACAATTGAAAGAAAGATTGCAAGAAAGATGGAAAGAATGAAAGATTGAAATAATGATTGAAAGTTTGTAAGAAAGATTGAAAGAAAGATTTAAACAAAGAAAGATTGAAAGTAAGAAAGATTGAAAGAAATATTGAACGAAAGATTGAAAGAAAGGATGAAAGAAAGATTGAAAGAAAGATTGAAAGATTGAAAGAAAGATTGAAAGAAAGATTGAAAGAATGATTTAAACAAAGAAAGATTGAAAGTAAGAAAGATTGAAAGAAATATTGAAGAAAGATAGAAAGAAAGGATGAAAGAAAGATTGAAAGAAAGATTGAAAAAAAGAAACATTGAAAGAAAGATTGAACGACTGAAGGAAAGAATTAAAGAAAGATTTAAAGAAAGATTGAAAGACTAAAAGTAAGAATGAAAAAAAAGATTGAAAAAAGAAAGAAAGATTGAAAGAAAGATTGAAAGAAAGATTGAAAGAAAGAATGAAAGTTTGAAAGAAAGATTGAAAGAAAGATTGAAAGAAAGATTGAAAGACTGAAAGAAAAAATGAAAGAAAGATTAAAAGAGAGATTGAAAGATTGAAAGATTGAAAGAAAGAATGAAAGATTGAAAGAAAGAATGAAAGAATGAATGAAAGATTAAAAGATTGAAAGAAATATTGAAAAAAAGAAAGATTGAAAGTAAGAAAAATTGAAAGAATGAATGAAAGAAACAAAAAAAGACTGATAAAAAGAAAGAATGTTTGAGAGATCAAAATATTTAAAGAAAGAAAGATTGAAAGAAAGATTTTAAGACTGAATTAAAGAATTAAAGAAAGATTGAAAGAAAGGTTGAAAGATAGAATGAAAGAAAGATTGAAAGATTGAAAGTTGTAAAGAAAGATTGAAAGAAAGATTTAAAGAAAGATTGAAAGACTAAAAAAAAGAATGAAAGAAAGATTGAAAGGTTGAAAGAAAGAATGAAAGAATGAAAGTAAGATTGAAAGATTGAAAGAAAGATTGGAAGAAAGAATGAAAGTATGAAAGAAAGATTGAAAGATCGAAGGAAAGATTGAAAGAACGATTGAAAGAAAGAATGAAAGAATGAAAGAAAGATTGAAAGATTGAAAGAAAGATTGAAAGTAATAAAGATTGAAAGAAGGAATGAAGGAAAAATTGAATGTTTGAAAGACTGAAAGAATGAATGAAAGAAAGCTTGAAAGAAAGATTGAAAGAAAGATTTTAAGAAAGGTTGAAAGACTGAAAGAAAGAATGAAAGAAAGAATGATTGAATGATTGAAAGAAAGAATGAAAGATTGAAAGAAAGAATATAAGAACGATTGAAAGAAAGATTGAAAGTAAGATTGAAAGTTTGAAAGAAAGATTGAAAGACTGAAGGAAAGAATGAGTGAAAGATTGAAAGATAGATTAAAAGAAAAAAAGATTGAAAGTATTAAAGACTGAAAAAAATATTGAAAGAAAGATTGAAAGATTGAAAGATAGAATGAAAGAAAGATTGAAAGATTGAAAGATTGAAAGAAAGAATGAAAGAAAGATTGAAAGAAAAAAATATTGAAGGAAAGATTGAAAGATTGAATGACTGAAAGAAAGAAAGACTGAAAGAAAGATTGACAGACAGAAAGATTGAAAGAAAGAATGAAAGAAAGATTGAAAGAAAGAATGAAAGAAAGATTGAAAGAAAGAATGAAAGAAAGATTGAAAGATTGAAAGAAAGATTGAAAGAAAGATTTAAAGAAAGATTGAAAGACTGAAAGAAAGAATGAAAGATATAATTAAAGAAAGATTGAAAGAACGAATGTAAGAAAGATTGAAAGATTGAAAGATTGAAATAAAGATTGAAAGTTTGAAAGAAAGATTGAAAGAAAGATTTAAAGAAAGAAAGATTGAAAGAAATATTGAAAGAAAGATTGAAAGAATTAACAAAAGAAAGATTGAAAGAAAGAATGAAAGAAAGATTGAACGATTGGAAGAAATATTGAAAGAAAGATAGATTGAAAGTAAGATAGATTGAAAGAAAGAATGAAAGAAAGATTGAAAGATTTAAAGAATGAATGAAAGAAAGATTGAAAGATTGAAATATTGAAAGAAAGAATGAAAGAAAGATTGAAAGATTGAAAGAAAGATTGAAAGATTGAAAGATTGAAATAAAGATTGAAAGTTTGAAAGAAAGATTGAAAGAAAGAATGAAAGAAAGATTGAAAAAAAGATTGATAGACTGAAAGAAAGAATGAAAGAAACATTGAAAGATTAAACAATTGAAAGAAAGATTGAAAGGTTGAAAGAAAGAATGAAAGAATGAAAGAAAGATTGAAAGATTGAAAGAAAGATTGGAAGAAAGAATGAAAGTATGAAAGAAAGATTGAAAGATCGAAGGAAAGATTGAAAGAACGATTGAAAGAAAGAATGAAAGAATGAAAGAAAGATTGAAAGATTGAAAGAAAGATTGAAAGTAATAAAGATTGAAAGAAGGAATGAAGGAAAAATTGAATGTTTGAAAGACTGAAAGAATGAATGAAAGAAAGCTTGAAAGAAAGATTGAAAGAAAGATTTTAAGAAAGGTTGAAAGACTGAAAGAAAGAATGAAAGAAAGAATGATTGAATGATTGAAAGAAAGAATGAAAGATTGAAAGAAAGAATATAAGAACGATTGAAAGAAAGATTGAAAGTAAGATTGAAAGTTTGAAAGAAAGATTGAAAGACTGAAGGAAAGAATGAGTGAAAGATTGAAAGATAGATTAAAAGAAAAAAAGATTGAAAGTATTAAAGACTGAAAAAAATATTGAAAGAAAGATTGAAAGATTGAAAGATAGAATGAAAGAAAGATTGAAAGATTGAAAGATTGAAAGAAAGAATGAAAGAAAGATTGAAAGAAAAAAATATTGAAGGAAAGATTGAAAGATTGAATGACTGAAAGAAAGAAAGACTGAAAGAAAGATTGACAGACAGAAAGATTGAAAGAAAGAATGAAAGAAAGATTGAAAGAAAGAATGAAAGAAAGATTGAAAGAAAGAATGAAAGAAAGATTGAAAGATTGAAAGAAAGATTGAAAGAAAGATTTAAAGAAAGATTGAAAGACTGAAAGAAAGAATGAAAGATATAATTAAAGAAAGATTGAAAGAACGAATGTAAGAAAGATTGAAAGATTGAAAGATTGAAATAAAGATTGAAAGTTTGAAAGAAAGATTGAAAGAAAGATTTAAAGAAAGAAAGATTGAAAGAAATATTGAAAGAAAGATTGAAAGAATTAACAAAAGAAAGATTGAAAGAAAGAATGAAAGAAATATTGAACGATTGGAAGAAATATTGAAAGAAAGATAGATTGAAAGTAAGATAGATTGAAAGAAAGAATGAAAGAAAGATTGAAAGATTTAAAGAATGAATGAAAGAAAGATTGAAAGATTGAAATATTGAAAGAAAGAATGAAAGAAAGATTGAAAGATTGAAAGAAAGATTGAAAGATTGAAAGATTGAAATAAAGATTGAAAGTTTGAAAGAAAGATTGAAAGAAAGAATGAAAGAAAGATTGAAAAAAAGATTGATAGACTGAAAGAAAGAATGAAAGAAACATTGAAAGATTAAACAATTGAAAGAAAGATTGCAAGAAAGATGGAAAGAATGAAAGATTGAAATAATGATTGAAAGTTTGAAAGAAAGATTGAAAGAAAGATTTAAAGAAAGATTGAAAGACTGAAAGAAAAAATGAAAGGCAGATTGAAAGAAAGATTGAAAGATTGCAAGAAAGAATGAAAGAAATATTGAAAGATTGAAATATTGAAAGAAAGATTTAAACAAAGAAAGATTGAAAGAAAGAAAGATTGAAAGAAATATTGAACAAAAGATTGGAAGAAAGGATGAAAGAAAAATTGAAAGAAAGATTGAAAGAAAGATTGAAAGAAAGATTGAAAGAATGATTTAAACAAAGAAAGATTGAAAGTAAGAAAGATTGAAAGAAATATTGGACGAAAGATTGAAAGAAAGGATGAAAGAAAGATTGAAAGAAAGATTGAAAGATTGAAATATTGAAAGAAAGAATGAAAGAAAGATTGAAAGATTGAAAGAAAGATTGAAAGATTGAAAGATTGAAATAAAAATTGAAAGTTTGAAAGAAAGATTGAAAGAAAGATTTAAAGAAAGATTGAAAGACTGAAAGAAAAAATGAAAGGCAGATTGAAAGAAAGATTGAAAGATTGCAAGAAAGAATGAAAGAAAGATTGAAAGATTGAAAGAAAGATTGAAAGATTGAAAGAAAGATTGAAAGATTGAAAGATTGAAATAAAGATTGAAAGTTTGGAAGAAAGATTGAAAGATTGAAAGAAAGATTGAAAGAAAGATTGAAATAAAGATTGAAAGTTTGAAAGAAAGAAAGAAAGATTGAATGAAAGATTGAATGAAAGATTGAAAGAAAGAATGAAACAAAGATTGAAATAAAGAATGAAAGAAAGATTGAAAGAAAGATTGAAAGAAAGAAAGATTGAAAGATTGAATGATTGAAAGAAAGACTGAAAGAAAGAATGACGGACAGAAAGATTGAAAGAAAGAATGAAAGAAAGATTGAAAAAAGATTGAAAGATTAAACAATTGAAAGAAAGATTGCAAGAAAGATGGAAAGAATGAAAGATTGAAATAATGATTGAAAGTTTGTAAGAAAGATTGAAAGAAAGATTTAAACAAAGAAAGATTGAAAGTAAGAAAGATTGAAAGAAATATTGAACGAAAGATTGAAAGAAAGGATGAAAGAAAGATTGAAAGAAAGATTGAAAGATTGAAAGAAAGATTGAAAGAAAGATTGAAAGAATGATTTAAACAAAGAAAGATTGAAAGTAAGAAAGATTGAAAGAAATATTGAACGAAAGATAGAAAGAAAGGATGAAAGAAAGATTGAAAGAAAGATTGAAAAAAAGAAACATTGAAAGAAAGATTGAACGACTGAAGGAAAGAATTAAAGAAAGATTTAAAGAAAGATTGAAAGACTAAAAGTAAGAATGAAAAAAAAGATTGAAAAAAGAAAGAAAGATTGAAAGAAAGATTGAAAGAAAGATTGAAAGAAAGAATGAAAGTTTGAAAGAAAGATTGAAAGAAAGATTGAAAGAAAGATTGAAAGACTGAAAGAAAAAATGAAAGAAAGATTAAAAGAGAGATTGAAAGATTGAAAGATTGAAAGAAAGAATGAAAGATTGAAAGAAAGAATGAAAGAATGAATGAAAGATTAAAAGATTGAAAGAAATATTGAAAAAAAGAAAGATTGAAAGTAAGAAAAATTGAAAGAATGAATGAAAGAAACAAAAAAAGACTGATAAAAAGAAAGAATGTTTGAGAGATCAAAATATTTAAAGAAAGAAAGATTGAAAGAAAGATTTTAAGACTGAATTAAAGAATTAAAGAAAGATTGAAAGAAAGGTTGAAAGATAGAATGAAAGAAAGATTGAAAGATTGAAAGTTGTAAAGAAAGATTGAAAGAAAGATTTAAAGAAAGATTGAAAGACTAAAAAAAAGAATGAAAGAAAGATTGAAAGGTTGAAAGAAAGAATGAAAGAATGAAAGTAAGATTGAAAGATTGAAAGAAAGATTGGAAGAAAGAATGAAAGTATGAAAGAAAGATTGAAAGATCGAAGGAAAGATTGAAAGAACGATTGAAAGAAAGAATGAAAGAATGAAAGAAAGATTGAAAGATTGAAAGAAAGATTGAAAGTAATAAAGATTGAAAGAAGGAATGAAGGAAAAATTGAATGTTTGAAAGACTGAAAGAATGAATGAAAGAAAGCTTGAAAGAAAGATTGAAAGAAAGATTTTAAGAAAGGTTGAAAGACTGAAAGAAAGAATGAAAGAAAGAATGATTGAATGATTGAAAGAAAGAATGAAAGATTGAAAGAAAGAATATAAGAACGATTGAAAGAAAGATTGAAAGTAAGATTGAAAGTTTGAAAGAAAGATTGAAAGACTGAAGGAAAGAATGAGTGAAAGATTGAAAGATAGATTAAAAGAAAAAAAGATTGAAAGTATTAAAGACTGAAAAAAATATTGAAAGAAAGATTGAAAGATTGAAAGATAGAATGAAAGAAAGATTGAAAGATTGAAAGATTGAAAGAAAGAATGAAAGAAAGATTGAAAGAAAAAAATATTGAAGGAAAGATTGAAAGATTGAATGACTGAAAGAAAGAAAGACTGAAAGAAAGATTGACAGACAGAAAGATTGAAAGAAAGAATGAAAGAAAGATTGAAAGAAAGAATGAAAGAAAGATTGAAAGAAAGAATGAAAGAAAGATTGAAAGATTGAAAGAAAGATTGAAAGAAAGATTTAAAGAAAGATTGAAAGACTGAAAGAAAGAATGAAAGATATAATTAAAGAAAGATTGAAAGAACGAATGTAAGAAAGATTGAAAGATTGAAAGATTGAAATAAAGATTGAAAGTTTGAAAGAAAGATTGAAAGAAAGATTTAAAGAAAGAAAGATTGAAAGAAATATTGAAAGAAAGATTGAAAGAATTAACAAAAGAAAGATTGAAAGAAAGAATGAAAGAAATATTGAACGATTGGAAGAAATATTGAAAGAAAGATAGATTGAAAGTAAGATAGATTGAAAGAAAGAATGAAAGAAAGATTGAAAGATTTAAAGAATGAATGAAAGAAAGATTGAAAGATTGAAATATTGAAAGAAAGAATGAAAGAAAGATTGAAAGATTGAAAGAAAGATTGAAAGATTGAAAGATTGAAATAAAGATTGAAAGTTTGAAAGAAAGATTGAAAGAAAGAATGAAAGAAAGATTGAAAAAAAGATTGATAGACTGAAAGAAAGAATGAAAGAAACATTGAAAGATTAAACAATTGAAAGAAAGATTGCAAGAAAGATGGAAAGAATGAAAGATTGAAATAATGATTGAAAGTTTGAAAGAAAGATTGAAAGAAAGATTTAAAGAAAGATTGAAAGACTGAAAGAAAAAATGAAAGGCAGATTGAAAGAAAGATTGAAAGATTGCAAGAAAGAATGAAAGAAATATTGAAAGATTGAAATATTGAAAGAAAGATTTAAACAAAGAAAGATTGAAAGAAAGAAAGATTGAAAGAAATATTGAACAAAAGATTGGAAGAAAGGATGAAAGAAAAATTGAAAGAAAGATTGAAAGAAAGATTGAAAGAAAGATTGAAAGAATGATTTAAACAAAGAAAGATTGAAAGTAAGAAAGATTGAAAGAAATATTGGACGAAAGATTGAAAGAAAGGATGAAAGAAAGATTGAAAGAAAGATTGAAAGATTGAAATATTGAAAGAAAGAATGAAAGAAAGATTGAAAGATTGAAAGAAAGATTGAAAGATTGAAAGATTGAAATAAAAATTGAAAGTTTGAAAGAAAGATTGAAAGAAAGATTTAAAGAAAGATTGAAAGACTGAAAGAAAAAATGAAAGGCAGATTGAAAGAAAGATTGAAAGATTGCAAGAAAGAATGAAAGAAAGATTGAAAGATTGAAAGAAAGATTGAAAGATTGAAAGAAAGATTGAAAGATTGAAAGATTGAAATAAAGATTGAAAGTTTGGAAGAAAGATTGAAAGATTGAAAGAAAGATTGAAAGAAAGATTGAAATAAAGATTGAAAGTTTGAAAGAAAGAAAGAAAGATTGAATGAAAGATTGAATGAAAGATTGAAAGAAAGAATGAAACAAAGATTGAAATAAAGAATGAAAGAAAGATTGAAAGAAAGATTGAAAGAAAGAAAGATTGAAAGATTGAATGATTGAAAGAAAGACTGAAAGAAAGAATGACGGACAGAAAGATTGAAAGAAAGAATGAAAGAAAGATTGAAAAAAGATTGAAAGATTAAACAATTGAAAGAAAGATTGCAAGAAAGATGGAAAGAATGAAAGATTGAAATAATGATTGAAAGTTTGTAAGAAAGATTGAAAGAAAGATTTAAACAAAGAAAGATTGAAAGTAAGAAAGATTGAAAGAAATATTGAACGAAAGATTGAAAGAAAGGATGAAAGAAAGATTGAAAGAAAGATTGAAAGATTGAAAGAAAGATTGAAAGAAAGATTGAAAGAATGATTTAAACAAAGAAAGATTGAAAGTAAGAAAGATTGAAAGAAATATTGAAGAAAGATAGAAAGAAAGGATGAAAGAAAGATTGAAAGAAAGATTGAAAAAAAGAAACATTGAAAGAAAGATTGAACGACTGAAGGAAAGAATTAAAGAAAGATTTAAAGAAAGATTGAAAGACTAAAAGTAAGAATGAAAAAAAAGATTGAAAAAAGAAAGAAAGATTGAAAGAAAGATTGAAAGAAAGAATGAAAGTTTGAAAGAAAGATTGAAAGAAAGATTGAAAGAAAGATTGAAAGACTGAAAGAAAAAATGAAAGAAAGATTAAAAGAGAGATTGAAAGATTGAAAGATTGAAAGAAAGAATGAAAGATTGAAAGAAAGAATGAAAGAATGAATGAAAGATTAAAAGATTGAAAGAAATATTGAAAAAAAGAAAGATTGAAAGTAAGAAAAATTGAAAGAATGAATGAAAGAAACAAAAAAAGACTGATAAAAAGAAAGAATGTTTGAGAGATCAAAATATTTAAAGAAAGAAAGATTGAAAGAAAGATTTTAAGACTGAATTAAAGAATTAAAGAAAGATTGAAAGAAAGGTTGAAAGATAGAATGAAAGAAAGATTGAAAGATTGAAAGTTGTAAAGAAAGATTGAAAGAAAGATTTAAAGAAAGATTGAAAGACTAAAAAAAAGAATGAAAGAAAGATTGAAAGGTTGAAAGAAAGAATGAAAGAATGAAAGTAAGATTGAAAGATTGAAAGAAAGATTGGAAGAAAGAATGAAAGTATGAAAGAAAGATTGAAAGATCGAAGGAAAGATTGAAAGAACGATTGAAAGAAAGAATGAAAGAATGAAAGAAAGATTGAAAGATTGAAAGAAAGATTGAAAGTAATAAAGATTGAAAGAAGGAATGAAGGAAAAATTGAATGTTTGAAAGACTGAAAGAATGAATGAAAGAAAGCTTGAAAGAAAGATTGAAAGAAAGATTTTAAGAAAGGTTGAAAGACTGAAAGAAAGAATGAAAGAAAGAATGATTGAATGATTGAAAGAAAGAATGAAAGATTGAAAGAAAGAATATAAGAACGATTGAAAGAAAGATTGAAAGTAAGATTGAAAGTTTGAAAGAAAGATTGAAAGACTGAAGGAAAGAATGAGTGAAAGATTGAAAGATAGATTAAAAGAAAAAAAGATTGAAAGTATTAAAGACTGAAAAAAATATTGAAAGAAAGATTGAAAGATTGAAAGATAGAATGAAAGAAAGATTGAAAGATTGAAAGATTGAAAGAAAGAATGAAAGAAAGATTGAAAGAAAAAAATATTGAAGGAAAGATTGAAAGATTGAATGACTGAAAGAAAGAAAGACTGAAAGAAAGATTGACAGACAGAAAGATTGAAAGAAAGAATGAAAGAAAGATTGAAAGAAAGAATGAAAGAAAGATTGAAAGAAAGAATGAAAGAAAGATTGAAAGATTGAAAGAAAGATTGAAAGAAAGATTTAAAGAAAGATTGAAAGACTGAAAGAAAGAATGAAAGATATAATTAAAGAAAGATTGAAAGAACGAATGTAAGAAAGATTGAAAGATTGAAAGATTGAAATAAAGATTGAAAGTTTGAAAGAAAGATTGAAAGAAAGATTTAAAGAAAGAAAGATTGAAAGAAATATTGAAAGAAAGATTGAAAGAATTAACAAAAGAAAGATTGAAAGAAAGAATGAAAGAAAGATTGAACGATTGGAAGAAATATTGAAAGAAAGATAGATTGAAAGTAAGATAGATTGAAAGAAAGAATGAAAGAAAGATTGAAAGATTTAAAGAATGAATGAAAGAAAGATTGAAAGATTGAAATATTGAAAGAAAGAATGAAAGAAAGATTGAAAGATTGAAAGAAAGATTGAAAGATTGAAAGATTGAAATAAAGATTGAAAGTTTGAATGAAAGATTGAAAGAAAGAATGAAAGAAAGATTGAAAAAAAGATTGATAGACTGAAAGAAAGAATGAAAGAAACATTGAAAGATTAAACAATTGAAAGAAAGATTGCAAGAAAGATGGAAAGAATGAAAGATTGAAATAATGATTGAAAGTTTGAAAGAAAGATTGAAAGAAAGATTTAAAGAAAGATTGAAAGACTGAAAGAAAAAATGAAAGGCAGATTGAAAGAAAGATTGAAAGATTGCAAGAAAGAATGAAAGAAATATTGAAAGATTGAAATATTGAAAGAAAGATTTAAACAAAGAAAGATTGAAAGAAAGAAAGATTGAAAGAAATATTGAACAAAAGATTGGAAGAAAGGATGAAAGAAAAATTGAAAGAAAGATTGAAAGAAAGATTGAAAGAAAGATTGAAAGAATGATTTAAACAAAGAAAGATTGAAAGTAAGAAAGATTGAAAGAAATATTGGACGAAAGATTGAAAGAAAGGATGAAAGAAAGATTGAAAGAAAGATTGAAAGATTGAAATATTGAAAGAAAGAATGAAAGAAAGATTGAAAGATTGAAAGAAAGATTGAAAGATTGAAAGATTGAAATAAAAATTGAAAGTTTGAAAGAAAGATTGAAAGAAAGATTTAAAGAAAGATTGAAAGACTGAAAGAAAAAATGAAAGGCAGATTGAAAGAAAGATTGAAAGATTGCAAGAAAGAATGAAAGAAAGATTGAAAGATTGAAAGAAAGATTGAAAGATTGAAAGAAAGATTGAAAGATTGAAAGATTGAAATAAAGATTGAAAGTTTGGAAGAAAGATTGAAAGATTGAAAGAAAGATTGAAAGAAAGATTGAAATAAAGATTGAAAGTTTGAAAGAAAGAAAGAAAGATTGAATGAAAGATTGAAAGAAAGATTGAAAGAAAGAATGAAACAAAGATTGAAATAAAGAATGAAAGAAAGATTGAAAGAAAGATTGAAAGAAAGAAAGATTGAAAGATTGAATGATTGAAAGAAAGACTGAAAGAAAGAATGACGGACAGAAAGATTGAAAGAAAGAATGAAAGAAAGATTGAAAAAAGATTGAAAGATTAAACAATTGAAAGAAAGATTGCAAGAAAGATGGAAAGAATGAAAGATTGAAATAATGATTGAAAGTTTGTAAGAAAGATTGAAAGAAAGATTTAAACAAAGAAAGATTGAAAGTAAGAAAGATTGAAAGAAATATTGAACGAAAGATTGAAAGAAAGGATGAAAGAAAGATTGAAAGAAAGATTGAAAGATTGAAAGAAAGATTGAAAGAAAGATTGAAAGAATGATTTAAACAAAGAAAGATTGAAAGTAAGAAAGATTGAAAGAAATATTGAACGAAAGATAGAAAGAAAGGATGAAAGAAAGATTGAAAGAAAGATTGAAAAAAAGAAACATTGAAAGAAAGATTGAACGACTGAAGGAAAGAATTAAAGAAAGATTGAAAGAAAGATTGAAAGAAAGATTTAAACAAAGAAAGATTGAACGTAAGAAAGATTGAAAGACATATTGAACGAAAGATTGAAAGAAAGGATGAAAGAAAGATTGAAAGAAAGATTGAAAGATTGAAAGAAAGATTGAAAGAAATATTGAAAGAATTTAATATTGAAATAATGATTGAAGTTTGAAAGAAAGATTGAAAGAAAGATTTAAACAAAGATAGATTGAAAGTAAGAAAGATTGAAAGAAATATTGAACGAAAGATTGAAAGAAAGGATGAAAGAAAGATTTAAACAAAGATAGATTGAAAGTAAGAAAGATTGAAAGAAATATTGAACGAAAGATTGAAAGAAAGGATGAAAGAAAGATTGAAAGAAAGATTGAAAAAAGAAAGATTGAAAGAAAGATTGAAAGAAAGATTGAAAGAAAGAAATATTGAAGGAAAAATTGAAAGATTGAATGATTGAAAGAAAGACTGAAAGAAAGATTGACAGAAAGAAAGATTGAAAGAAAGAATGAAAGAAAGATTGAAAGAAAGAATGAAAGAAAGATTGAAAGATTAAACAATTGAAAGAAAGATTGCAAGAAAGATTGAAAAAAGAAAGATTGAAAGAAAGAATTAAAGAAAGATTGAAAGAAAGATGGAAAGAAAGAAAGATTGAAAGAAATAACAAGAGAAAGATTGAAAGAAAGAATGAAAGAAAGATTGAACGATTGGAAGAAATATTGACGGAAAGAAAGATTGAAAGTAAGATAGATTGAAAGAAAGAATGAAAGAAAGATTGAAAGATTTAAAGAAAGAATGAAAGAAAGATTGAAAGATTGAAATACTGAAAGAAAGAATGAAAGAAAGATTGAAAGATTGAAAGAAAGATTGAAAGATTGAAAGATTGAAATAAAGATTGAAAGTTTGAAAGAAAGATTTAAAGAAAGATTTAAAGAAAGATTGAAAGACTGAAAGAAAGAATGAATGGCAGATTGAAAGAAAGATTGAAAGTAAGAAAGATTGAAAGAAAGAATGAAAGAAAGATTGAAAGATTGCAAGAAAGAATGAAAGAAATATTGAAAGATTGAAATATTGAAAGAAAGAATGAAAGAAAGATTGAAAGATTGAAAGAAAGATTGAAAGAAAGATTGAAAGATTGAAATAAACATTGAAAGTTTGAAAGAAAGATTGAAAGAAAGATTTAAAGAAAGAAAGATTGAAAGAAAGATTGAAAGAAAGATTGAAAGAAAGAATGAAACAAAGATTGAAATAAAGAATGAAAGAAAGATTTAAAGAAAGATTGAAAGAAAGAAAGATTGAAAGATTGAATGATTGAAAGAAAGACTGAAAGAAAGAATGACGGACAGAAAGACTGAAAGAAAGAATGAAAGAAAGATTGAAAGAAAGAATGAAAGAAAGATTGAAAGATTAAACAATTGAAAGAAAGATTGCAAGAAAGATTGAAAAAAGAAAGATTGAAAGAAAGAATTAAAGAAAGATTGAAAGAAAGATGGAAAGAAATATTGAAATAAAGATTAAAAGTTTGAAAGAAAGATTGAAAGAAAGATGGAAAGAAATATTGAAATAAAGATTGAAAGTTTGAAAGAAAGATTGAAAGAAAGATTTAAACAAAGAAAGATTGAAAGGAAGAAAGATTGAAAGAAATATTGAACGAAAGATTGAAAGAAAGGATGAAAGAAAGATTGAAAGAAAGATTGAAAAAAAGAAAGATTGAAAGAAAGATTGAATGACTGAAGGAAAGAATGAAAGAAAGATTGAAAGAAAGATTGAAAGAAAGAAATATTGAAGGAAAGATTGAAAGATTGAAAGATTGAAAGTAAGATTGAAAGAAAGATTGAAATAATGATTGAAAGTTTGAAAGAAAGATTGAAAGAAAGATTTAAAGAAAGAAAGAAATATTGTAAGAAAGATTGAAAGAAAGATTGAAAGAAAGAATGAAACAAAGATTGAAATAAAGAATTAAAAAGAAAGATTGAAAGAAAGATTGAAAGAAAGAAAGATTAAAAGATTGAATGATAGAAAGAAAGACTGAAAGAAAGAATGACGGACAGAAAGATTGAAAGAAAGATTGAAAGAAAGTTGAAAAAAAGATTGAAAGACTGAAAGAAAGAATGAAAGAAACATTGAAAGATTAAACAATTGAAAGAAAGATCGCAAGAAAGATGGAAAGAATGAAAGATTGAAATAATGATTGAAAGTTTGAAAGAAAGATTGAAAGAAAGATTTAAACAAAGAAAGATTGAAAGTAAGAAAGATTGAAAGAAATATTGAACGAAAGATTGAAAAAAAGATTGAAAGATTGAAAGAAAGATTGAAAGAAAGATTGAAAGAATGAAAGATTGAAATAATGATTGAAAGTTTGAAAGAAAGATTGAAAGAAAGATTTAAACAAAGAAAAATTGAAAGTAAGAAAGATTGAAAGAAATATTGAACGAAAGATTGAAAGAAAGGATGAAAGAAAGATTGAAAGAAAGATTGAAAAAAAGAAAGATTGAAAGAAAGATTGAATGACTGAAGGAAAGAATGAAAGAAAGATTGAAAGAAAGATTGAAAGAAAGAAATATTGAAGGAAAGATTGAAAGATTGAATGATTGAAAGAAAGAGTGAAAGACAGATTGACAGACAGAAAGATTGAAAGAAAGAATGAAAGAAAGATTGAAAGAAAGAATGAAAGAAAGATTGAACGATTAAACAATTGAAAGAAAGATTGCAAGAAAGATTGAAAAAAGAAAGATTGAAAGAAAGAATAAAAGAAAGATTGAAAGAAAGATGGAAAGAAAGAAAGATTGAAAGAAATAACAAAATAAAGATTGAAAGAAAGAATGAAAGAAAGATTGAACGATTGGAAGAAATATTGAAAGAAAGAAAGATTGAAAGTAAGATAGATTGAAAGAAAGAATGAAAGAAAGATTGAAAGATTTAAAGAAAGAATGAAAGAAAGAATGAAAGATTGAAATATTGAAAGAAAGAATGAAAGAAAGATTGAAAGATTGAAAGAAAGATTGAAAGAATGAAAGATTGAAATAAAGATTGAAAGTTTGAAATAAAGATTGAAAGTTTGAAAGAAAGATTGAAAGAAAGATTTAAAGAAAGATTGAAAGACTGAAAGAAAGAATGAAAGGCAGATTGAAAGAAAGATTTAAAGAAAGAAAGAAAGATTGAAAGAAAGATTGAAAGAAAGATTGAAAGAAAAAATGAAACAAAGATTGAAATAAAGAATGAAAGAAAGATTGAAAGAAAGATTGAAAGAAAGAAAGATTGAAAGATTGAAAGATTGAAAGAAAGATTGAAAGAAAGATTGAAAGAAAAAATGAAACAAAGATTTAAAGAAAGAATGAAAGAAAGATTGAAAAAAAGATTGATAGACTGAAAGAAAGAATGAAAGAAACATTGAAAGATTAAACAATTGAAAGAAAGATTGCAAGAAAGATGGAAAGAATGAAAGATTGAAATAATGATTGAAAGTTTGAAAGAAAGATTGAAAGAAAGATTTAAACAAAGAAAGATTGAAAGTAAGAAAGATTGAAAGAAATATTGAACGAAAGATTGAAAGAAAGGATGAAAGAAAGATTGAAAGAAAGATTGAAAAAAAGAAAGATCGAAAGAAAGATTGAACGACTGAAGGAAAGAATGAAAGAAAGATTGAAAGAAAGATTGAAAGAAAGAAATATTGAAAGAAAGAATGAAAGAAAGATTGAAAGAAAGAATGAAAGAAAGATTGAAAAAAGAAATATTGAAAGAAAGAATGAAAGAAAGATTGAAAGAAAGTTGGAAAGAAAGATTGAAAGAAAGAAAGATTGAAAGAAATAATGAAAGAAAGATTGAACGATTGGAAGAAATATTGAAAGATAGAAAAATTGAAAGTAAGAAAGATTGAAAGCAAGATTGAAAGATTGAAAGAAAGAATGAAAGAAAGATTGAAAGATTGAAATATTGAAAGAATGAATGAAAGAAAGATTGATAGATTAAACAATTGAAAGAAAGATTGCAAGAAAGATTGAAAAAAGAAAGATTGAAAGAAAGAATGAAAGAAAGATTGAAAGATAGATGAAAGAAAGATTGAAAGAAAGAAAGATTGAAAGAAATAACAAAAGAAAGATTGAAAGATTGGAAGAAATATTGAAAGATAAAGAAAGATTGAAAGAAAGAATGAAAGACTGAAGGAAAGAATGAAAGAAAGATGGAAAGAAAGATTGAAAGAAACAATGAAAGAAAGATTGAAAGATTAAAAGAAAGAATGAAAGAAAGATTGAAAAATTGAAAGATTGAAAGAAAAACTAAAAGAAAGAAAGAACGATTGAAAGAAAGATTGAAAGAAAGAATGAAAGAAAGATTGAAAGATTAAAAGAGAGAATGAAAGAAAGATTGAAAAATTGAAAGATTGAAAGAAAGACTAAAAGAAAGAAAGAACGATTGAAAGAAAGAATGAAAGAAAGATTGAAAAAAAGATTGAAAGACTGAAGGAAAGAATGAAAGAAAGATTGAAAGATTAAACAATTGAAAGAAAGATTGCAAGAAAGATTGAAAAAAGAAAGATTGAAAGAAAGAATGAAAGAAAGATTGAAAGAAAGATGGAAAGAAAGATTGAAAGAAAGAAAGATTGAAAGAAATAAAAGAAAGATTGAAAGAAATAATGAAAGAAAGATTGAACGATTGGAAGAAATATTGAAAGAGAAAAATTGAAAGTAAGAAAGATTGAAAGAAAGAATGAAAGAAAGATTGAAAGATTGAAGGAAAGAATTAAAGAAAGATTGAAAGAAAAATTGAAAGAAAGATTGAAAGAAAGATTGAAAGACTGAAGGAAAGAATGAAAGAAAATGGAAAGAAAGATGGAAAGAAAGATTGACAGAAAGATAGATTGAAAGAAATATTAAAAGAAAGATTGAAAGATTGAAAGAAAGAATGTAAGAATGATTGAAAGATTGAAAGATTGAAAGATTGAAAGAAAGAATGAAAGAAAGACTGAAAAAAGAAAGAAAGATTGAAAGAAAGATTGAAAGATTGAAAGAAAGAATTAAAGAAAGATTGAAAAAAGATAGAAAAATAGAAAAATTGAAAGATTGAAAGATTGAAAGAAAGATTGAAAGAAAGATTTATAGAAAGATTGAAAGACTGAAAGAAAGAATGAATAAAAGATTTAAAGAAAGATTGATAGATTGAAAGATTGAAAGAAAGATTGAAAGAAAGAAAGATTTATAGAAAGGATGAAAGAAAGATTGAAAAAAGAAAGAAAGAAAGATTTGAAGTAAGAATTAAATATTGAAAGAAAGATTTTAGGAAAGGTTGAAAGACTGAAAGAAAGAATGAAAGAAAGAATGAAAGAAAGATTGAAAGATTGAAAGATTGAAAGAAAGAATGAAAGATTGAAAGAAAGATTGAAAGATTGAAAGAAAGATTGAAAGATTGAAAGAAATATTGAAAGAAAGATAATTTGAAAGTAAGAAAGATTGAAAGAAAGATTGAAAGTAATAAAGATTGAAAGAAAGAATAAAAGAAAAATTGAAAGATTGAAAGATTGAAAGATTGAAAGAAAGACTTAAAGAAAAAATTGAAAGACTGAAAGTAAGAATGAAAGAAAGATTGAAAGTTTGAAAGAAAGAATGAAATTATTAAAGAAAGATTGAAAGAAAGATTGAAAGTTTGAAAGAAAGAATGAAATTATTAAAGAAAGATTGAAAGAAATATTGAAAGAAAGAATGAAAGAAAGATTGAAAGATTAAACAATTGAAAGAAAGATTGCAAGATAGATTGAAAAAAGAAAGATTGAAAGAAAGAATGAAATAAAGATTGAAAGAAAGATGGAAAGAAAGATTGAAAGACAGAAAGATTGAAATAAATAACAAAAGAAAGATTGAAAGAAATAATGAAAGAAAGATTGAACGATTGGAAGAAATATTGAAAGATAGAAAAATTGAAAGTAAGAAAGATTGAAAGAAAGAATGAAAGAAAGATTGAAAGATTGAAATATTGAAAGAAAGAATGAAAGACAGATTGAAAGATTGAAAGAAAGATTGAAAGAAAGATTGAAAGATTGAAATATTTAAAGAAAGATTGAAAGAAAGAATGAAAGAAAGATTGAAAAAAAGATTGAAAAAAAGAAAAATTGAAAGATTGAAAGATTGAAAGAAAGATTGAAAGAAAGATTTAAAGAAAGATTGACAGACTGAAAGAAAGAAAGAATAAAAGATTTAAAGAAAGATTGAAAGATTGAAAGATTGAAAGAAAAATTGAAAGAAAGAAAGATTGAAAGAAAGAAAGGTTGAAAGAAATATTGAAAGAAAGATTGAAAGATTGAAAGAAAGAATGAAAGAAAGATTGAAAGATTGAAATAAAAATTGAAAGAAAGATTGAAAGATTGAAAGATGGAAAGAAAGATTGAAAGTTTGAAAGAAATATTGAAAGACAGAAAGATTGAAAGAAAGAATGAAAGAAAGATTGAAAATTTGATATATTGAAAGAAATAATGAAAGAAAGATTGAAAGATTGAAAGAAAGCTTGAAAGAAAGGTTGAAAGATTGAAATATTTAAAGAAAGATTGAAAGAAAGAATGAAAGAACGATTGAAAGAAAAAATAAAAGAATGAAAGAAAAATTGACAGATTGAAAGATATATTGAAAGAAAGAGAGATTGAAAAAATAAAAGATTGAAAGAAAGATTGAAAGTTATGAAGATTGAAAGAAAGAATGAAGGAAAAACTGAAAGATTGAAAGACTGAAAGAATGAATGAAAGAAAGATTGAAAGATTGAAAGAAAAAATGAAAAACTTAAAGAAAGATTGAAAGAAATATTGAAAGATAGATAGAAAGATTGAATGAAAGAAAGATTGAAAAAAAGAAAGATTGAAAGAAAGATTTATAGAAAGAATGAAAGAACGATTGAAAAAAGAATGAAAGATTGAAAGAAAGATTGAAAGAAAGATTGAAAGAAAGAAAGATTGAAAGAAATATTGAAAGAAAGATCGAAAGATTGAAAGAAAGAATGAAAGAAAGATTGAAAAAAAGTTTGAAAAAAAGAAAGATTGAAAGAAAGATTGAAAAAAAAGAAAGATTTAAAGATAGAATAAAAGAAAGATTGAATGAAAGATTGAAAAAAAAAGAAAGATTGAAAGATTGAAAGAAATATTGAAAGACAGAAAGATTGAAAGAAACAATGAAAGAAAGATTGAAAGATTAAAAGAAAGAATGAAAGAACGATTGAAAGAAAGATTGAAAGAAAGATTGAAAGAAAGATTGAAAGAAAGATTGAATGAAAGATTGAAAGAAAGAATAAAACAAAGATTGAAATAAAGAATGAAAGAAAGATTGAAAGAAAGATAGAAGGAAAGATTGAAAGAAACAATGAAAGAAAGATTGAAAGATTAAAAGAAAGAATGAAAGAAAGATTGAAAAATTGAAAGATTGAAAGAAAAACTAAAAGAAAGAAAGAACAATTGAAAGAAAGATTGAAAGAAAGAATGAAAGAAAGATTGAAAGATTAAAAGAGAGAATGAAAGAAAGATTGAAAAATTGAAAGATTGAAAGAAAGACTAAAAGAAAGAAAGAACGATTGAAAGAAAGAATGAAAGAAAGATTGAAAAAAAGATTGAAAGACTGAAGGAAAGAATGAAAGAAAGATTGAAAGATTAAACAATTGAAAGAAAGACTGCAAGAAAGATTGAAAAAAGAAAGATTGAAAGAAAGAATGAAAGAAAGATTGAAAGAAAGATGGAAAGAAAGATTGAAAGAAAGAAAGATTGAAAGAAATAAAAGAAAGATTGAAAGAAATAATGAAAGAAAGATTGAACGATTGGAAGAAATATTGATAGAGAAAAATTGAAAGTAAGAAAGATTGAAAGAAAGAATGAAAGAAAGATTGAAGGAAAGAATGAAAGAAAGATTGAAAGAAAAATTGAAAGAAAGATTGAAAGAAAGATTGAAAGACTGAAGGAAAGAATGAAAGAAAGATGGAAAGAAAGATGGAAAGAAAGATTGACAGAAAGATAGATTGAAAGAAATATTAAAAGAAAGATTGATAGATTGAAAGAAAGAATGTAAGAATGATTGAAAGATTGAAAGATTGAAAGATTGAAAGAAAGAATGAAAGAAAGACTGAAAGATTGAAAGAAAAATTGAAAGAAAGATTGAAAGATTGAAAGATTGAAAGAAAGATTGAAAGTTTGAAAGACAGATTGAAAGACTGAAAGAAAGATTGCAAGAAAGATTGAAAAAAAAGAAAGATTTAAAGATAGAATAAAAGAAAGATTGAAAGAAAGATTGAAAAAAGAAAGAAAGAAAGATTTGAAGTAAGAATTAAATATTGAAAGAAAGATTTTAGGAAAGGTTGAAAGACTGAAAGAAAGAATGAAAGAAAGAATGAAAGAAAGATTGAAAGATTGAAAGATTGAAAGAAAGAATGAAAGATTGAAAGAAAGATTGAAAGATTGAAAGAAAGATTGAAAGATTGAAAGAAATATTGAAAGAAAGATAATTTGAAAGTAAGAAAGATTGAAAGAAAGATTGAAAGTAATAAAGATTGAAAGAAAGAATAAAAGAAAAATTGAAAGATTGAAAGATTGAAAGATTGAAAGAAAGACTTAAAGAAAAAATTGAAAAACTGAAAGTAAGAATGAAAGAAAGATTGAAAGTTTGAAAGAAAGAATGAAATTATTAAAGAAAGATTGAAAGAAAGATTGAAAGTTTGAAAGAAAGAATGAAATTATTAAAGAAAGATTGAAAGAAATATTGAAAGAAAGAATGAAAGAAAGATTGAAAGATTAAACAATTGAAAGAAAGATTGCAAGATAGATTGAAAAAAGAAAGATTGAAAGAAAGAATGAAATAAAGATTGAAAGAAAGATGGAAAGAAAGATTGAAAGAAAGAAAGATTGAAATAAATAACAAAAGAAAGATTGAAAGAAATAATGAAAGAAAGATTGAACGATTGGAAGAAATATTGAAAGATAGAAAAATTGAAAGTAAGAAAGATTGAAAGAAAGAATGAAAGAAAGATTGAAAGATTGAAATATTGAAAGAAAGAATGAAAGACAGATTGAAAGATTGAAAGAAAGATTGAAAGAAAGATTGAAAGATTGAAAAATTTAAAGAAAGATTGAAAGAAAGAATGAAAGAAAGATTGAAAAAAAGATTGAAAAAAAGAAAAATTGAAAGATTGAAAGATTGAAAGAAAGATTGAAAGAAAGATTTAAAGAAAGATTGACAGACTGAAAGAAAGAAAGAATAAAAGATTTAAAGAAAGATTGAAAGATTGAAAGATTGAAAGAAAAATTGAAAGAAAGAAAGATTGAAAGAAAGAAAGGTTGAAAGAAATATTGAAAGAAAGATTGAAAGATTGAAAGAAAGAATGAAAGAAAGATTGAAAGATTGAAATAAAAATTGAAAGAAAGATTGAAAGATTGAAAGATGGAAAGAAAGATTGAAAGTTTGAAAGAAATATTGAAAGACAGGAAGATTGAAAGAAAGAATGAAAGAAAGATTGAAAATTTGATATATTGAAAGAAATAATGAAAGAAAGATTGAAAGATTGAAAGAAAGCTTGAAAGAAAGGTTGAAAGATTGAAATATTTAAAGAAAGATTGAAAGAAAGAATGAAAGAACGATTGAAAGAAAAAATGAAAGAATGAACGAAAAATTGACAGATTGAAAGATATATTGAAAGAAAGAGAGATTGAAAAAATAAAAGATTGAAAGAAAGATTGAAAGTTATGAAGATTGAAAGAAAGAATGAAGGAAAAACTGAAAGATTGAAAGACTGAAAGAATGAATGAAAGAAAGATTGAAAGATTGAAAGAAAAAATGAAAAACTTAAAGAAAGATTGAAAGAAATATTGAAAGATAGATAGAAAGATTGAATGAAAGAAAGATTGAAAAAAAGAAAGATTGAAAGAAATATTTATAGAAAGAATGAAAGAACGATTGAAAAAAGAATGAAAGATTGAAAGAAAGATTGAAAGAAAGATTGAAAGAAAGAAAGATTGAAAGAAATATTGAAAGAAAGATCGAAAGATTGAAAGAAAGAATGAAAGAAAGATTGAAAAAAAGTTTGAAAAAAAGAAAGATTGAAAGAAAGATTGAAAAAAAAGAAAGATTTAAAGATAGAATAAAAGAAAGATTGAATGAAAGATTGAAAAAAAAAGAAAGATTGAAAGATTGAAAGAAATATTGAAAGACAGAAAGATTGAAAGAAACAATGAAAGAAAGATTGAAAGATTAAAAGAAAGAATGAAAGAACGATTGAAAGAAAGATTGAAAGAAAGATTGAAAGAAAGATTGAAAGAAAGATTGAATGAAAGATTGAAAGAAAGAATGAAACAACGATTGAAATAAAGAATGAAAGAAAGATTGAAAGAAAGATAGAAGGAAAGATTGAAAGATTGAATGATTGAAAGAAAGACTGAAAGAAAGAATGACGGACAGAAAGATTGAAAGAAAGAATGAAAGAAAGATTGAAAAAAAGATTGAAAGACTGAAAGAAAGAATGAAAGAAAGATTGAAAGTTTAAACAATTGAAAGAACGATTGCAAGAAAGATTGAAAAAAGAAAGATTGAAAGAAAGAATGAAAGACTGAAGGAAAGAATGAAAGAAAGATGGAAAGAAAGATTGAAAGAAACAATGAAAGAAAGATTGAAAGATTAAAAGAAAGAATGAAAGAAAGATTGAAAAATTGAAAGATTGAAAGAAAAACTAAAAGAAAGAAAGAACGATTGAAAGAAAGATTGAAAGAAAGAATGAAAGAAAGATTGAAAGATTAAAAGAGAGAATGAAAGAAAGATTGAAAAATTGAAAGATTGAAAGAAAGACTAAAAGAAAGAAAGAACGATTGAAAGAAAGAATGAAAGAAAGGTTGAAAAAAAGATTGAAAGACTGAAGGAAAGAATGAAAGAAAGATTGATAGATTGAAAGAAAGCTTGAAAGAAAGGTTGAAAGATTGAAATATTTAAAGAAAGATTGAAAGAAAGAATGAAAGAACGATTGAAAGAAAAAATGAAAGAATGAAAGAAAAATTGACAGATTGAAAGATATATTGAAAGAAAGAGAGATTGAAAAAATAAAAGATTGAAAGAAAGATTGAAAGTTATGAAGATTGAAAGAAAGAATGAAGGAAAAACTGAAAGATTGAAAGACTGAAAGAATGAATGAAAGAAAGATTGAAAGATTGAAAGAAAAAATGAAAAACTTAAAGAAAGATTGAAAGAAATATTGAAAGATAGATAGAAAGATTGAATGAAAGAAAGATTGAAAAAAAGAAAGATTGAAAGAAAGATTTATAGAAAGAATGAAAGAACGATTGAAAAAAGAATGAAAGATTGAAAGAAAGATTGAAAGAAAGATTGAAAGAAAGAAAGATTGAAAGAAATATTGAAAGAAAGATCGAAAGATTGAAAGAAAGAATGAAAGAAAGATTGAAAAAAAGTTTGAAAAAAAGAAAGATTGAAAGAAAGATTGAAAAAAAAGAAAGATTTAAAGATAGAATAAAAGAAAGATTGAATGAAAGATTGAAAAAAAAAGAAAGATTGAAAGATTGAAAGAAATATTGAAAGACAGAAAGATTGAAAGAAACAATGAAAGAAAGATTGAAAGATTAAAAGAAAGAATGAAAGAACGATTGAAAGAAAGATTGAAAGAAAGATTGAAAGAAAGATTGAAAGAAAGATTGAATGAAAGATTGAAAGAAAGAATGAAACAAAGATTGAAATAAAGAATGAAAGAAAGATTGAAAGAAAGATAGAAGGAAAGATTGAAAGATTGAATGATTGAAAGAAAGACTGAAAGAAAGAATGACGGACAGAAAGATTGAAAGAAAGAATGAAAGAAAGATTGAAAAAAAGATTGAAAGACTGAAAGAAAGAATGAAAGAAAGATTGAAAGTTTAAACAATTGAAAGAACGATTGCAAGAAAGATTGAAAAAAGAAAGATTGAAAGAAAGAATGAAAGACTGAAGGAAAGAATGAAAGAAAGATGGAAAGAAAGATTGAAAGAAACAATGAAAGAAAGATTGAAA
This sequence comes from Zeus faber, assembly GCF_960531495.2. Classification (NCBI taxonomy): domain Eukaryota; kingdom Metazoa; phylum Chordata; class Actinopteri; order Zeiformes; family Zeidae; genus Zeus; species Zeus faber. The sequence continues at coordinate 32,695,079 of NC_137198.1, read as the reverse complement.
GATTAAAAGAAAGAATGAAAGAAAGATTGAAAAATTGAAAGATTGAAAGAAAAACTAAAAGAAAGAAAGAACGATTGAAAGAAAGATTGAAAGAAAGAATGAAAGAAAGATTGAAAGATTAAAAGAGAGAATGAAAGAAAGATTGAAAAATTGAAAGATTGAAAGAAAGACTAAAAGAAAGAAAGAACGATTGAAAGAAAGAATGAAAGAAAGATTGAAAAAAAGATTGAAAGACTGAAGGAAAGAATGAAAGAAAGATTGAAAGATTAAACAATTGAAAGAAAGATTGCAAGAAAGATTGAAAAAAGAAAGATTGAAAGAAAGAATGAAAGAAAGATTGAAAGAAAGATGGAAAGAAAGATTGAAAGAAAGAAAGATTGAAAGAAATAAAAGAAAGATTGAAAGAAATAATGAAAGAAAGATTGAACGATTGGAAGAAATATTGAAAGAGAAAAATTGAAAGTAAGAAAGATTGAAAGAAAGAATGAAAGAAAGATTAAAAGATTGAAGGAAAGAATGAAAGAAAGATTGAAAGAAAAATTGAAAGAAAGATTGAAAGAAAGATTGAAAGACTGAAGGAAAGAATGAAAGAAAGATGGAAAGAAAGATGGAAAGAAAGATTGACAGAAAGATAGATTGAAAGAAATATTAAAAGAAAGATTGAAAGATTGAAAGAAAGAATGTAAGAATGATTGAAAGATTGAAAGATTGAAAGATTGAAAGAAAGAATGAAAGAAAGACTGAAAGATTGAAAGAAAAATTGAAAGAAAGATTGAAAGATTGAAAGATTGAAAGAAAGATTGAAAGTTTGAAAGACAGATTGAAAGACTGAAAGAAAGATTGCAAGAAAGATTGAAAAAAAAGAAAGATTTAAAGATAGAATAAAAGAAAGATTGAAAGAAAGATTGAAAAAAAAAGAAAGATTGAAAGATTGAAAGAAATATTGAAAGACAGAAAGATTGAAAGAAACAATGAAAGAAAGATTGAAAGATTAAAAGAAAGAATGAAAGAACGATTGAAAGAAAGATTGAAAGAAAGATTGAAAGAAAGATTGAAAGAAAGATTGAATGAAAGATTGAAAGAAAGAATGAAAGAAAGATTGAAATAAAGAATGAAAGAAAGATTGAAAGAAAGATAGAAGGAAAGATTGAAAGATTGAATGATTGAAAGAAAGACTGAAAGAATGAATGACGGACAGAAAGATTGAAAGAAAGAATGAAAGAAAGATTGAAACAAAGATTGAAAGACTGAAAGAAAGAATGAAAGAAAGATTGAAAGATTAAACAATTGAAAGAACGATTGCAAGAAAGATTGAAAAAAGAAAGATTGAAAGAAAGAATGAAAGACTGAAGGAAAGAATGAAAGAAAGATGGAAAGAAAGATTGAAAGAAACAATGAAAGAAAGATTGAAAGATTAAAAGAAAGAATGAAAGAAAGATTGAAAAATTGAAAGATTGAAAGAAAGACTAAAAGAAAGAAAGAACGATTGAAAGAAAGATTGAAAGAAAGAATGAAAGAAAGAATGAAAGAAAGATTGAAAGAAACAATAAAAGAAAGATTGAAAGATTAAAAGAGAGAATGAAAGAAAGATTGAAAAATTGAAAGATTGAAAGAAAGACTAAAAGAAAGAAAGAACGATTGAAAGAAAGAATGAAAGAAAGATTGAAAAAAAGATTGAAAGACTGAAGGAAAGAATGAAAGAAAGATTGAAAGATTAAACAATTGAAAGAAAGATTGCAAGAAAGATTGAAAAAAGAAAGATTGAAAGAAAGAATGAAAGAAAGATTGAAAGAAAGATGGAAAGAAAGATTGAAAGGAAGAAAGATTGAAAGAAATAAAAGAAAGATTGAAAGAAATAATGAAAGAAAGATTGAACGATTGGAAGAAATATTGAAAGAGAAAAATTGAAAGTAAGAAAGATTGAAAGAAAGAATGAAAGAAAGATTGAAAGATTGAAAGAAACAATGAAAGAAAGATTGAAAGATTGAAATATTTAAAGAAAGATTGAAAGATTGAAAGAAAGAATGAAAGAACGATTGAAAGAAAGAATGAAAGAATGAAAGAAAAATTGACTGATTGAAAGAAATATTGAAAAAAGAAACATTGAAAGAAAGAATGAAAGAAAGATTGAAAGAAAGATGGAAAGAAAGATTGAAAGAAAGAAAGATTGAAAGAAATAATGAAAGAAAGATTGAACGATTGGAAGAAATATTGAAAGATAGAAAAATTGAAGGTAAGAAAGATTGAAAGAAAGAATGAAAGAAAGATTGAAAGATTGAAAGAAAGAATGAAAGAAAAATTGAAAGATTGAAAGATTGAAAGAAAGATTGAAAGATTGATTTAAAGAAAGATTGAAAGACTGAAAGAAAGATTGAAAGAAAGAAAGATTTATAGAAAGAATGAAAGAAAGATTGAAAAAAGAAAGATAGATTGAAAGAAAGATTGAAAGATTGAAAGAAAGAATGAAAGAAAGATTTAAAAAAAGTTTGAAAAAAAGAAAGATTGAAAGAAAGATTGAAAGAAAGATTGAAAGACTGAAGGAAAGAATGAAAGAAAGATGGAAAGAAAGATGGAAAGAAAGATTGAAAGAAGGAAAGATTGAAAGAAATATTGAAAGAAAGATTGAAAGATTGAAAAAAAGAATGAAAGAATGATTGAAAGATTGAAAGATTGAAAGATTGAAAGAAAGAATGAAAGAAAGATTGAAAGAAAGATGGAAAGAAAGATTGAAAGAAAGAAAGATTGAAAGAAATAATGAAAGAAAGATTGAACGATTGGAAGAAATTTTGAAAGATAGAAAAATTGAAAGTAAGAAACATTGAAAGAAAGAATGAAAGAAAGATTGAAACATTAAAAATTGAAAGAAAGTTTGCAAGAAAGATTGAAAAAAGAAAGATTGAAAGAAAGAATGAAAGAAAGATTGAAAGATAGATGGATAGAAAGATTGAAAGAAAGAAAGATTGAAAGAATAACAAAAGAAAGATTGAAAGATTGGAAGAAATATTGAAAGATAGAAAAATTGAAAGTAAGAAAGATTGAAAGAAAGAATTAAAGAAATATTGAAAGATTGAAAGAAAGAATAAAAGAACGATTTAAAGAAAGAATGAAAGAATGAAAGAATGATTGAAAGATTGAAAGAATATTGAAAGAAAGAGAGAATGAAAGAAAGAAAGATTGAAAGAAAGATTGAAAGACTGAAAGAAACAATGAATAAAAGAATTAAAGAAAGATTGAAAGATTGAAAGATTGAAAGAAAGATTGAAAAAAGAATGATTGAAAGAAAGATTTAAAGAATGAAAGATTTAAAGAAAGATTGAAAGACTAAAAGTAAGAGTGAAAAAAAAGAATGAAAGAAAGATTGAAAGATTGAAAGATTGAAAGAAAGAATGAAAGATTGAAAGAAAGAATGAAAGAACGATTGAAAGAAAGAATGAAAGAATGAAAGAAAGATTGAAAGATTGAAAGAATATTGAAAGAAAGAGAGAATGAAAGTAAGAAAGATTGAAAGAAAGATTGAAAGTAAAAAAGATTGAAAGAAAGAATGAAAGAAAAATTGAAAGATTGAAAGATTGAAAGAAAGATTTAAAGAAAGATTTAAAGAAAGATTGAAAGACTGAAAGAAAGAATGAATAAAAGAATTAAAGAAAGATTGAAAGATCGAAAGATTGAAAGATTGAAAGAAAGATTGAAAAAAGAATGATTAAAAGAAAGAAAGATTTAAAGAATGAAAGATTTAAAGAAAGATTGAAAGACTAAAAGTAAGAATGAAAAAAAAGAATGAAAGAAAGATTGAAAGATGGAAAGATTGAAAGAAAGAATGAAAGATTGAAAGAAAGAATGAAAGAACGATTGAAAGAAAGAATGAAAGAAAGATTGAAAGATTGAAAGAAATATTGAAAGAAAGAGAGAATGAAAGTAAGAAAGATGGAAAGAAAAATTGAAAGATTGAAAGATTGAAAGAAAGAATTAAAGAAAGATTGAATGATTGAAAGATTGAAAGAAAAATTGAAAGAAAGATTGAAGAAAGAAAGATTTAAAGAAAAAAAGATTTAAAGAAAGATTGAAAGACTAAAAGTAAGAATGAAAAAAAAGATTGAAAGAAAGATTGAAAAAAGAAAGAAAGATTGAAAGAAAGATTGAAAGAAAGATTGAAAGAAAGAATGAAAGTTTGAAAGAAAGATTGAAAGAAAGATTGAAAGAAAGATTGAAAGACTGAAAGAAAAAATGAAAGAAAGATTAAAAGAGAGATTGAAAGATTGAAAGATTGAAAGAAAGAATGAAAGATTGAAAGAAAGAATGAAAGAATGAATGAAAGATTAAAAGATTGAAAGAAATATTGAAAAAAAGAAAGATTGAAAGTAAGAAAAATTGAAAGAATGAATGAAAGAAACAAAAAAAGACTGATAAAAAGAAAGAATGTTTGAGGGATCAAATTATTTAAAGAAAGAAAGATTGAAAGAAAGATTTTAAGACTGAAATAAAGAATGAAAGAAAGATTGAAAGAAAGGTTGAAAGATAGAATGAAAGAAAGATTGAAATATTGAAAGTTTGAAAGAAAGATTGAAAGAAAGATTTAAAGAAAGATTGAAAGACTAAAAAAAAGAATGAAAGAAAGATTGAAAGGTTGAAAGAAAGAATGAAAGAATGAAAGAAAGATTGAAAGATTGAAAGAAAGATTGAAAGAAAGAATGAAAGTATGAAAGAAAGATTGAAAGATTGAAGGAAAGATTGAAAGAACGATTGAAAGAAAGAATGAAAGAACGAAAGAAAGATTGAAAGAAAGATTGAAAGTAATAAAGATTGAAAGAAGGAATGAAGGAAAAATTGAAAGTTTGAAAGACTGAAAGAATGAATGAAAGAAAGATTGAAAGATTGAAAGAAAGAAAGATTGAGAGAAAGAATGAAAGAATGAAAGAAAGATTGAAAGATTGAAAGAAATACTGAAAGAAAGAAAGAAAGATTGAAAGTAAGAACGATTGAAAGAAAGCTTGAAAGAAAGATTGAAAGAAGGAATGAAAGAAAGATTGAAAGATTGAAAGATTGAAAGAAAGAATGAAAGATTGAAAGAAAGAATGAAAGAACGATTGAAAGAAAGAATGAAAGAATGAAAGAAAGATTGAAAGATTGAAAGAATATTGAAAGAAAGAGAGAATGAAAGTAATAAAGATGAAAAGAAAAAATGAAAGATTGAAAGATTGAAAGAAAGAATTAAAGAAAGATTGAATGATTGAAAGATTGAAAGAAAGATTGAAAGAAAGATTGAAGAAAGATTTAAAGAAAGATTGAAAGACTAAAAGTAAGAATGAAAAAAAAAATGAAAGAAAGACTGAAAAAAACAAAGAAAGATTGAAAGAAATAAAGATTTAAAGAAAAAAAGATTTAAAGAAAGATTGAAAGACTAAAAGTAAGAATGAAAAAAAAGATTGAAAGAAAGATTGAAAAAAGAAAGAAAGATTGAAAGAAAGATTGAAAGAAAGATTGAAAGAAAGAATGAAAGTTTGAAAGAAAGATTGAAAGAAAGATTGAAAGAAAGATTGAAAGACTGAAAGAAAAAATGAAAGAAAGATTAAAAGAGAGATTGAAAGATTGAAAGATTGAAAGAAAGAATGAAAGATTGAAAGAAAGAATGAAAGAATGAATGAAAGATTAAAAGATTGAAAGAAATATTGAAAAAAAGAAAGATTGAAAGTAAGAAAAATTGAAAGAATGAATGAAAGAAACAAAAAAAGACTGATAAAAAGAAAGAATGTTTGAGAGATCAAAATATTTAAAGAAAGAAAGATTGAAAGAAAGATTTTAAGACTGAAATAAAGAATGAAAGAAAGATTGAAAGAAAGGTTGAAAGATAGAATGAAAGAAAGATTGAAATATTGAAAGTTTGAAAGAAAGATTGAAAGAAAGATTTAAAGAAAGATTGAAAGACTAAAAAAAGAATGAAAGAAAGATTGAAAGGTTGAAAGAAAGAATGAAAGAATGAAAGAAAGATTGAAAGATTGAAAGAAAGATTGAAAGAAAGAATGAAAGTATGAAAGAAAGATTGAAAGATTGAAGGAAAGATTGAAAGAACGATTGAAAGAAAGAATGAAAGTACGAAAGAAAGATTGAAAGAAAGATTGAAAGTAATAAAGATTGAAAGAAGGAATGAAGGAAAAATTGAAAGTTTGAAAGACTGAAAGAATGAATGAAAGAAAGATTGAAAGATTGAAAGAAAGAAAGATTGAGAGAAAGAATGAAAGAATGAAAGAAAGATTGAAAGATTGAAAGAAATACTGAAAGAAAGAAAGAAAGATTGAAAGTAAGAACGATTGAAAGAAAGCTTGAAAGAAAGATTGAAAGAAGGAATGAAAGAAAGATTGAAAGATTGAAAGATTGAAATAAAGAATGAAAGATTGAAAGAAAGAATAAAAGAACGATTGAAAGAAACAATGAAAGAATGAAAGAAAGATTGAAAGATTGAAAGAATATTGAAAGAAAGAGAGAATGAAAGTAAGAAAGATTGAAAGAAAGATTGAAAGTAAAAAAGATTGAAAGAAAGAATGAAAGAAAAATTGAAAGATTGAAAGATTGAAAGAAAGATTTAAAGAAAGATTTAAAGAAAGATTGAAAGACTGGAAGAAAGAATGAATAAAAGAATTAAAGAAAGATTGAAAGATTGAAAGATTGAAAGATTGAAAGAAAGATTGAAAAAAGAATGATTGAAAGAAAGAAAGATTTAAAGAATGAAAGATTTAAAGAAAGATTGAAAGACTAAAAGTAAGAATGAAAAAAAAGAATGAAAGCAAGATTGAAAGATTGAAAGATTGAAAGAATGAATGAAAGATTGAAAGAAAGAATAAAAGAATGAAAGAAAGATTGAAAGATTGAAAGAAATACTGAAAGAAAGAAAGAAAGATTGAAAGTAAGAACGATTGAAAGAAAGCTTGAAAGAAAGATTGAAAGAAGGAATGAAAGAAAGATTGAAAGATTGAAAGATTGAAATAAAGAATGAAAGATTGAAAGAAAGAATAAAAGAACGATTGAAAGAAAGAATGAAAGAATGAAAGAAAGACTGAAAGATTGAAAGAATATTGAAAGAAAGAGAGAATGAAAGTAAGAAAGATTGAAAGAAAGATTGAAAGTAAAAAAGATTGAAAGAAAGAATGAAAGAAAAATTGAAAGATTGAAAGATTGAAAGAAAGATTTAAAGAAAGATTGAAAGAAAGATTGAAAGACTGGAAGAAAGAATGAATAAAAGAATTAAAGAAAGATTGAAAGATTGAAAGATTGAAAGATTGAAAGAAAGATTGAAAAAAGAATGATTGAAAGAAAGAAAGATTTAAAGAATGAAAGATTTAAAGAAAGATTGAAAGACTAAAAGTAAGAATGAAAAAAAAGAATGAAAGCAAGATTGAAAGATTAAAAGATTGAAAGAAAGAATGAAAGATTGAAAGAAAGAATAAAAGAATGAAAGAAAGATTGAAAGACTGAAAGAAATATTGAAAGAAAGAGAGAATGAAAGTAAGAAAGATTGAAAGAAAAATTGAAAGATTGAAAGATTGAAAGAAAGAATGAAAGAAAGATTGAAAGATTGAAAGAAATACTGAAAGAAAGAAAGAAAGATTGAAAGTAAGAACGATTGAAAGAAAGCTTGAAAGAAAGATTGAAAGAAAGAATGAAAGAAAGATTGAAAGATTGAAAGATTGAAAGAAAGAATGAAAGATTGAAAGAAAGAATAAAAGAACGATTGAAAGAAAGAATGAAAGAATGAAAGAAAGATTGAAAGATTGAAAGAATATTGAAAGAAAGAGAGAATGAAAGTAAGAAAGAGTGAAAGAAAGATTGAAAGTAAAAACGATTGAAAGAAAGAATGAAAGAAAGATTGAAAGAAAGATTTAAAGAAAGATTGAAAGACTAAAAAAAAGAATGAAAGAAAGATTGAAAGGTTGAAAGAAAGAATGAAAGAATGAAAGAAAGATTGAAAGAAAGAAAGAAAGATTGAAAGAAAGAATGAAAGTATGAAAGAAAGATTGAAAGATTGAAGGAAAGATTGAAAGAACGATTAAAAGAAAGAATGAAAGAACGAAAGAAAGATTGAAAGAAAGATTGAAAGTAATAAAGATTGAAAGAAGGAATGAAGGAAAAATTGAAAGTTTGAAAGACTGAAAGAATGAATGAAAGAAAGATTGAAAGATTGAAAGAAAGAAAGATTGAGAGAAAGAATGAAAGAATGAAAGAAAGATTGAAAGATTGAAAGAAATACTGAAAGAAAGAAAGAAAGATTGAAAGTAAGAACGATTGAAAGAAAGCTTGAAAGAAAGATTGAAAGAAGGAATGAAAGAAAGATTGAAAGATTGAAAGATTGAAATAAAGAATGAAAGATTGAAAGAAAGAATAAAAGAACAATTGAAAGAAAGAATGAAAGAATGAAAGAAAGATTGAAAGATTGAAAGAATATTGAAAGAAAGAGAGAATGAAAGTAAGAAAGATTGAAAGAAAGATTGAAAGTAAAAAAGATTGAAAGAAAGAATGAAAGAAAAATTGAAAGATTGAAAGATTGAAAGAAAGATTTAAAGAAAGATTGAAAGAAAGATTGAAAGACTGGAAGAAAGAATGAAAAAAAGAATTAAAGAAAGATTGAAAGATTGAAAGATTGAAAGATTGAAAGAAAGATTGAAAAAAGAATGATTGAAAGAAAGAAAGATTTAAAGAATGAAAGATTTAAAGAAAGATTGAAAGACTAAAAGTAAGAATGAAAAAAAAGAATGAAAGCAAGATTGAAAGATTGAAAGATTGAAAGAAAGAATGAAAGATTGAAAGAAAGAATGAAAGAAAGATTGAAAGACTGAAAGAAATATTGAAAGAAAGAGAGAATGAAAGTAAGAAAGATTGAAAGAAAAATTGAAAGATTGAAAGATTGAAAGAAAGAATGAAAGAAAGATTGAAAGATTGAAAGAAATACTGAAAGAAAGAAAGAAAGATTGAAAGTAAGAACGATTGAAAGAAAGCTTGAAAGAAAGATTGAAAGAAAGAATGAAAGAAAGATTGAAAGATTGAAAGATTGAAAGAAAGAATGAAAGATTGAAAGAAAGAATAAAAGAACGATTGAAAGAAAGAATGAAAGAATGAAAGAAAGATTGAAAGATTGAAAGAATATTGAAAGAAAGAGAGAATGAAAGTAACAAAGATTGAAAGAAAGATTGAAAGTAAAAAAGATTGAAAGAAAGAATGAAAGAAAAATTGAAAGATTGAAAGATTGAAAGAAAGATTTAAAGAAAGATTTAAAGAAAGATTGAAAGACTGAAAGAAAGAATGAATAAAAGAATTAAAGAAAGATTGAAAGATCGAAAGATTGAAAGATTGAAAGAAAGATTGAAAAAAGAATGATTGAAAGAAAGAAACATTTAAAAAATGAAAGTAAGAATGAAAAAAAAGAATGAAAGAAAGATTGAAAGATTGAAAGATTGGAAGAAAGAATGAAAGATTGAAAGAAAGAATGAAAGAACGATTGAAAGAAAGAATGAAAGAATGAAAGAAAGATTGAAAGATTGAAAGAAATATTGAAAGAAAGAGAGAATGAAAGTAAGAAAGATGGAAAGAAAAATTGAAAGATTGAAAGATTGAAAGAAAGAATTAAAGAAAGATTGAATGATTGAAAGATTGAAAGAAAGATTGAAAGAAAGATTGAAGAAAGAAAGATTTAAAGAAAAAAAGATTTAAAGAAAGATTGAAAGACTAAAAGTAAGAATGAAAAAAAAGATTGAAAGAAAGATTGAAAAAAGAAAGAAAGATTGAAAGAAAGATTGAAAGAGAGATTGAAAGAAAGAATGAAAGTTTGAAAGAAAGATTGAAAGAAAGATTGAAAGAAAGATTGAAAGAAAGATTGAAAGACTGAAAGAAAAAATGAAAGAAAGATTAAAAGAGAGATTGAAAGATTGAAAGATTGAAAGAAAGAATGAAAGATTGAAAGAAAGAATGAAAGAATGAATGAAAGATTAAAAGATTGAAAGAAATATTGAAAAAAAGAAAGATTGAAAGTGCGAAAGAAAGAATGAAAGAATTAAAGAAAGATTGAAAGAAATATTGAAAGAAAGAATGAAAGATTGAAAGAAAGAATGAAAGTAATAAAGATTGAAAGAAGGAATGAAGGAAAAATTGAATGTTTGAAAGACTGAAAGAATGAATGAAAGAAAGCTTGAAAGAAAGATTGAAAGAAAGATTTTAAGAAAGGTTGAAAGACTGAAAGAAAGAATGAAAGAAAGAATGATTGAAAGATTGAAAGAAAGAATGAAAGATTGAAAGAAAGAATATAAGAACGATTTAAAGAAAGATTGAAAGTAAGATTGAAAGTTTGAAAGAAAGATTGAAAGAAAAATTGAAAGAAAGATTGAAAGACTGAAGGAAAAAATGAGTGAAAGATTGAAAGAAAGATTAAAAGAAAAAAAGATTGAAAGTATTAAAGACTGAAAAAAATATTGAAAGAAAGATTGAAATATTGAAATATAGAATGAAAGAAAGATTGAAAGATTGAAAGATTGAAAGAAAGAATGAAAGAAAGATTGAAAGACTGAAAAAAATATTGAAAGAAAGATTGAAAGATTGAAAGATAGAATGAAAGAAAGATTGAAAGATTGAAAGATTGAAAGAAAGAATGAAAGATTGAAAGAAAGAATGAAAGAAAGATTGAAAGATTGAAAGAAATATTGAAAGAAAGAGAGAATGAAAGTAAGAAAGATGGAAAGAAAAATTGAAAGATTGAAAGATTGAAAGAAAGAATTAAAGAAAGATTGAATGATTGAAAGATTGAAAGAAAGATTGAAAGAAAGATTGAAGAAAGAAAGATTTAAAGAAAAAAAGATTTAAAGAAAGATTGAAAGACTAAAAGTAAGAATGAAAAAAAAGATTGAAAGAAAGATTGAAAAAAGAAAGAAAGATTGAAAGAAAGATTGAAAGAGAGATTGAAAGAAAGAATGAAAGTTTGAAAGAAAGATTGAAAGAAAGATTGAAAGAAAGATTGAAAGACTGAAAGAAAAAATGAAAGAAAGATTAAAAGAGAGATTGAAAGATTGAAAGATTGAAAGAAAGAATGAAAGATTGAAAGAAAGAATGAAAGAATGAATGAAAGATTAAAAGATTGAAAGAAATATTGAAAAAAAGAAAGATTGAAAGTAAGAAAAATTGAAAGAATGAATGAAAGAAACAAAAAAAGACTGATAAAAAGAAAGAATGTTTGAGAGATCAAAATATTTAAAGAAAGAAAGATTGAAAGAAAGATTTTAAGACTGAATTAAAGAATTAAAGAAAGATTGAAAGAAAGGTTGAAAGATAGAATGAAAGAAAGATTGAAAGATTGAAAGTTGTAAAGAAAGATTGAAAGAAAGATTTAAAGAAAGATTGAAAGACTAAAAAAAAGAATGAAAGAAAGATTGAAAGGTTGAAAGAAAAAATGAAAGAATGAAAGAAAGATTGAAAGATTGAAAGAAAGATTGGAAGAAAGAATGAAAGTATGAAAGAAAGATTGAAAGATTGAAGGAAAGATTGAAAGAACGATTGAAAGAAAGAATGAAAGAATGAAAGAAAGATTGAAAGATTGAAAGAAAGATTGAAAGTAATAAAGATTGAAAGAAGGAATGAAGGAAAAATTGAATGTTTGAAAGACTGAAAGAATGAATGAAAGATTGAAAGAAAGATTTTAAGAAAGGTTGAAAGATTGAAAGAAAGAATGAAAGATTGAAAGAAAGAATATAAGAACGATTGAAAGAAAGATTGAAAGTAAGATTGAAAGTTTGAAAGAAAGATTGAAAGAAAAATTGAAAGAAAGATTGAAAGACTGAAGGAAAGAATGAGTGAAAGATTGAAAGAAAGATTAAAAGAAAAAAAGATTGAAAGTATTAAAGACTGAAAAAAATATTGAAAGAAAGATTTAAAGACTGAAAGATAGAATGAAAGAAAGATTGAAAGATTGAAAGATTGAAAGAAAGAATGAAAGAAAGATTGAAAGACTGAAAAAAATATTGAAAGAAAGATTGAAAGATTGAAAGATAGAATGAAAGAAAGATTGAAAGATTGAAAGATTGAAAGAAAGAATGAAAGAAAGATTGAAAGACTGAAAGAAAGAATGAAAGAAAGATTGAAAGTGCGAAAGAAAGAATGAAAGAATTAAAGAAAGATTGAAAGAAATATTGAAAGAAAGAATGAAAGATTGAAAGAAAGAATGAAAGTAATAAAGATTGAAAGAAGGAATGAAGGAAAAGTTGAATGTTTGAAAGACTGAAAGAATGAATGAAAGAAAGCTTGAAAGAAAGATTGAAAGAAAGATTTTAAGAAAGGTTGAAAGACTGAAAGAAAGAATGAAAGAAAGAATGATTGAAAGATTGAAAGAAAGAATGAAAGATTGAAAGAAAGAATATAAGAACGATTGAAAGAAAGATTGAAAGTAAGATTGAAAGTTTGAAAGAAAGATTGAAAGAAAAATTGAAAGAAAGAATGAAAGACTGAAGGAAAGAATGAGTGAAAGATTGAAAGAAAGATTAAAAGAAAAAAAGATTGAAAGTATTAAAGACTGAAAAAAATATTGAAAGAAAGATGAAAGATTGAAAGATAGAATGAAAGAAAGATTGAAAGATTGAAAGATTGAAAGAAAGAATGAAAGAAAGATTGAAAGACTGAAAAAAATATTAAAAGAAAGATTGAAAGATTGAAAGATAGAATGAAAGAAAGATTGAAAGATTGAAAGATTGAAAGAAAGAATGAAATAAAGATTGAAAGACTGAAAGAAAGAATGAAAGAAAGATTGAAAGTGCGAAAGAAAGAATGAAAGAATTAAAGAAAGATTGAAAGATTGAAAGAATATTGAAAGAAAGAGAGAATGAAAGTAAGAAAGATTGAAAGAAAGATTGAAAGTAAAAAAGATTGAAAGAAAGAATGAAAGAAAAATTGAAAGATTGAAAGATTGAAAGAAAGATTTAAAGAAAGATTTAAAGAAAGATTTAAAGAAAGATTGAAAGACAGAAAGAAAGAATGAATAAAAGAATTAAAGAAAGATTGAAAGATCGAAAGATTGAAAGATTGAAAGAAAGATTGAAAAAAGAATGATTGAAAGAAAGAAAGATTTAAAGAATGAAAGATTTAAAGAAAGATTGAAAGACTAAAAATAAGAATGAAAAAAAAGAATGAAAGAAAGATTGAAAGATTGAAAGATTGAAAGAAAGAATGAAAGATTGAAAGAAAGAATGAAAGAACGATTGAAAGAAAGAATGAAAGAATGAAAGAAAGATTGAAAGATTGAAAGAAATATTGAAAGAAAGAGAGAATGAAAGTAAGAAAGATGGAAAGAAAAATTGAAAGATTGAAAGATTGAAAGAAAGAATTAAAGAAAGATTGAATGATTGAAAGATTGAAAGAAAGATTGAAAGAAAGATTGAAGAAAGAAAGATTTAAAGAAAAAAAGATTTAAAGAAAGATTGAAAGACTAAAAGAAGGAATGAAAAAAAAGATTGAAAGAAAGATTGAAAAAAGAAAGAAAAGTTGAAAGAAAGATTGAAAGAAAGATTGAAAGATTGAAGGAAAGATTGAAAGAACGATTGAAAGAAAGAATGAAAGAATGAAAGAAAGATTGAAAGATTGAAAGAAAGATTGAAAGTAATAAAGATTGAAAGAAGGAATGAAGGAAAAATTGAATGTTTGAAAGACTGAAAGAATGAATGAAAGAAAGCTTGAAAGAAAGATTGAAAGAAAGATTTTAAGAAAGGTTGAAAGACTGAAAGAAAGAATGAAAGAAAGAATGATTGAAAGATTGAAAGAAAGAATGAAAGATTGAAAGAAAGAATATAAGAACGATTGAAAGAAAGATTGAAAGTAAGATTGAAAGTTTGAAAGAAAGATTGAAAGAAAAATTGAAAGAAAGATTGAAAGACTGAAGGAAAGAATGAGTGAAAGATTGAAAGAAAGATTAAAAGAAAAAAAGATTGAAAGTATTAAAGACTGAAAAAAATATTGAAAGAAAGATTTAAAGACTGAAAGATAGAATGAAAGAAAGATTGAAAGATTGAAAGATTGAAAGAAAGAATGAAAGAAAGATTGAAAGACTGAAAAAAATATTGAAAGAAAGATTGAAAGATTGAAAGATAGAATGAAAGAAAGATTGAAAGATTGAAAGATTGAAAGAAAGAATGAAAGATTGAAAGAAAGAATGAAAGAAAGATTGAAAGTGCGAAAGAAAGAATGAAAGAATTAAAGAAAGATTGAAAGAAATATTGAAAGAAAGAATGAAAGTAATAAAGATTGAAAGAAGGAATGAAGGAAAAATTGAATGTTTGAAAGACTGAAAGAATGAATGAAAGAAAGCTTGAAAGAAAGATTGAAAGAAAGATTTTAAGAAAGGTTGAAAGACTGAAAGAAAGAATGAAAGAAAGAATGATTGAAAGATTGAAAGAAAGAATGAAAGATTGAAAGAAAGAATATAAGAACGATTGAAAGAAAGATTGAAAGTAAGATTGAAAGTTTGAAAGAAAGATTGAAAGAAAAATTGAAAGAAAGATTGAAAGACTGAAGGAAAAAATGAGTGAAAGATTGAAAGAAAGATTAAAAGAAAAAAAGATTGAAAGTATTAAAGACTGAAAAAAATATTGAAAGAAAGATTGAAAGATTGAAAGATAGAATGAAAGAAAGATTGAAAGATTGAAAGATTGAAAGAAAGAATGAAAGAAAGATTGAAAGACTGAAAAAAATATTGAAAGAAAGATTGAAAGATTGAAAGATAGAATGAAAGAAAGATTGAAAGATTGAAAGATTGAAAGAAAGAATGAAATAAAGATTGAAAGACTGAAAGAAAGAATAAAAGAAAGATTGAAAGTGCGAAAGAAAGAATGAAAGAATTAAAGAAAGATTTAATGATTGAAAGAATATTGAAAGAAAGAGAGAATGAAAGTAAGAAAGATTGAAAGAAAGATTGAAAGTAAAAAAGATTGAAAGAAAGAATGAAAGAAAAATTGAAAGATTAAAGGATTGAAAGAAAGATTGAAAGAAAGATTGAAAGAAAGATTGAAAGACTGGAAGAAAGAATGAATAAAAGAATTAAAGAAAGATTGAAAGATCGAAAGATTGAAAGATTGAAAGAAAGATTGAAAAAAGAATGATTGAAAGAAAGAAAGATTTAAAGAATGAAAGATTTAAAGAAAGATTGAAAGACTAAAAGTAAGAATGAAAAAAAAGAATGAAAGAAAGATTGAAAGATTGAAAGAAAGAATGAAAGAACGATTGAAAGAAAGAATGAAAGAATGAAAGAAAGATTGAAAGATTGAAAGAAATATTGAAAGAAAGAGAGAATGAAAGTAAGAAAGATGGAAAGAAAAATTGAAAGATTGAAAGATTGAAAGAAAGAATTAAAGAAAGATTGAATGATTGAAAGATTGAAAGAAAGATTGAAAGAAAGATTGAAGAAAGAAAGATTTAAAGAAAAAAAGATTTAAAGAAAGATTGAAAGACTAAAAGTAAGAATGAAAAAAAAGATTGAAAGAAAGATTGAAAAAAGAAAGAAAGATTGAAAGAAAGATTGAAAGAAAGATTGAAAGAAAGAATGAAAGTTTGAAAGAAAGATTGAAAGAAAGATTGAAAGAAAGATTGAAAGACAAAGAAAAAATGAAAGAAAGATTAAAAGAGAGATTGAAAGATTGAAAGATTGAAAGAAAGAATGAAAGATTGAAAGAAAGAATGAAAGAATGAATGAAAGATTAAAAGATTGAAAGAAATATTGAAAAAAAGAAAGATTGAAAGTAAGAAAAATTGAAAGAATGAATGAAAGAAACAAAAAAAGACTGATAAAAAGAAAGAATGTTTGAGAGATCAAAATATTTAAAGAAAGAAAGATTGAAAGAAAGATTTTAAGACTGAATTAAAGAATTAAAGAAAGATTGAAAGAAAGGTTGAAAGATAGAATGAAAGAAAGATTGAAAGATTGAAAGTTGTAAAGAAAGATTGAAAGAAAGATTTAAAGAAAGATTGAAAGACTAAAAAAAAGAATGAAAGAAAGATTGAAAGGTTGAAAGAAAGAATGAAAGAATGAAAGAAAGATTGAAAGATTGAAAGAAAGTTTGAAAGAGAGATTTAAACAAAGAAAGATTGAAAGTAAGAAAGATTGAAAGAATTAATGAAAGAAAGATTGAAAGATTGAAAGAAAGAATGAAAGAAAGATTGAAAGATTGAAATATTGAAAGAAAGATTGAATGTTTGAAAAAAGATTGAAAGTATTAAAGATCGAAAGAAATATTTAAAGAAAGATTGAAAGATTGAAAGAAAGAATGAAAGAACGATTGAAAGAAAGAATGAATGAATGAAAGAAAGAATGAAAGATTAAACAATTGAAAGAAAGATTGGAAGAAAGATTGAAAAAAGAAATATTGAAAGAAAGAATGAAAGAAAGATTGAAAGAAAGTTGGAAAGAATGATTGAAAGAAAGAAAGATTGAAAGAAATAATGAAAGAAAGATTGAACTATTGGAACCAATATTGAAAGATAGAAAAATTGAAAGTAAGAAAGAATGAAAGCAAGATTGAAAGATTGAAAGAAAGAATGAAAGAAAGATTGAAAGATTGACAGAATGATTGAAAAAAAGGTTGAAAGACTGAAAGAAAGAATGAAAAAAAGATTGAAAGATTGAAAGATTGAAAGAAAGATTGAATGTTTGAAAGAAAGTTTGAAAGAAAGAATGAAAGAAAGATTGAAAGATTGAAATATTGAAAGAAAGATTGAATGTTTGAAAAAAGATTGAAAGTATTAAAGATCGAAAGAAATATTTAAAGAAAGATTGAAAGATTGAAAGAAAGAATGAAAGAACGATTGAAAGAAAGAATGAATGAATGAAAGAAAGAATGAAAGATTAAACAATTGAAAGAAAGATTGGAAGAAAGATTGAAAAAAGAAATATTGAAAGAAAGAATGAAAGAAAGATTGAAAGAAAGTTGGAAAGAATGATTGAAAGAAAGAAAGATTGAAAGAAATAATGAAAGAAAGATTGAACTATTGGAACCAATATTGAAAGATAGAAAAATTGAAAGTAAGAAAGAATGAAAGCAAGATTGAAAGATTGAAAGAAAGAATGAAAGAAAGATTGAAAGATTGACAGAATGATTGAAAAAAAGGTTGAAAGACTGAAAGAAAGAATGAAAAAAAGATTGAAAGATTGAAAGATTGAAAGAAAGATTGAATGTTTGAAAGTAAGTTTGAAAGAAAGATTTAAAGAAAGAAAGATTGAAAGAAATATTGAAAGAAAGATTGAAAGATTGAAAGAAAGATTGAAAGATTGAAAGATTGAAATAATGATTGAAAGTTTGAAAGAAAGATTGAAAGAAAGATTTAAGGAAAGAAAGATTGAAAGTAAGAAAGATTGAAAGAAATATTGAAAGAAAGATTGAAAGATTGAAAGAAAGATTGAAAGAAAGAATGAAAGAAAGATTGAAAGAAAGATTGAAAAAAAGAAAGATTGAAAGAAAGATTGAAAGACTGAAGGAAAGAATGAAAGAAAGATTGAAAGAAAGATTGAAAGAAAGATTGAAAGAAAGAAAGATTGAAAGAAAGATTGAAAGATTGAAAGATTGAAAGAAAGAATGAAAAATTGAAAGAAAGAATGAAATAACGATTGAAAGAAAGAATGAAAGAATGAAAGAAAGATTGAAAGATTGAAAGAAAGATTGAAAGAAAGATTTAAAGAAAGATTGAAAGACTGAAAGAAAGAATGAAAGAAATAATTAAAGAAAGATTGAAAGAACGAATGTAAGAAAGATTGAAAGATTGAAAGATTGAAATAAAGATTGAAAGTTTGAAAGAAAGATTGAAAGAAAGATTTAAAGAAAGAAAGATTGAAAGAAATATTGAAAGAAAGATTGAAAGAATTAACAAAAGAAAGATTGAAAGAAAGAATGAAAGAAAGATTGAACGATTGGAAGAAATATTGAAAGAAAGATAGATTGAAAGTAAGATAGATTGAAAGAAAGAATGAAAGAAAGATTGAAAGATTTAAAGAATGAATGAAAGAAAGATTGAAAGATTGAAATATTGAAAGAAAGAATGAATGAAAGATTGAAAGATTGAAAGAAAGATTGAAAGATTGAAAGATTGAAATAAAGATTGAAAGTTTGAAAGAAAGATTGAAAGAAAGATTGAAAGAAAGACAGAAATATTGAAAGAAAGATTGGAAGAAAGATTGAAAAAAGAAATATTGAAAGAAAGAATGAAAGAAAGATTGAAAGAAAGTTGGAAAGAAAGATTGAAAGAAAGAAAGATTGAAAGAAATAATGAAAGAAAGATTGAACTATTGGAACCAATATTGAAAGATAGAAAAATTGAAAGTAAGAAAGAATGAAAGCAAGATTGAAAGATTGAAAGAAAGAATGAAAGAAAGATTGAAAGATTGACAGAATGATTGAAAAAAAGGTTGAAAGACTGAAAGAAAGAATGAAAAAAAGATTGAAAGATTGAAAGATTGAAAGAAAGATTGAATGTTTGAAAGAAAGTTTGAAAGAAAGATTTAAAGAAAGAAAGATTGAAAGAAATATTGAAAGAAAGATTGAAAGATTGAAAGAAAGATTGAAAGATTGAAAGATTGAAATAATGATTGAAAGTTTGAAAGAAAGATTGAAAGAAAGATTTAAGGAAAGAAAGATTGAAAGTAAGAAAGATTGAAAGAAATATTGAAAGAAAGATTGAAAGATTGAAAGAAAGATTGAAAGAAAGAATGAAAGAAAGATTGAAAGAAAGATTGAAAAAAAGAAAGATTGAAAGAAAGATTGAAAGACTGAAGGAAAGAATGAAAGAAAGATTGAAAGAAAGATTGAAAGAAAGATTGAAAGAAAGAAAGATTGAAAGAAAGATTGAAAGATTGAAAGATTGAAAGAAAGAATGAAAAATTGAAAGAAAGAATGAAATAACGATTGAAAGAAAGAATGAAAGAATGAAAGAAAGATTGAAAGATTGAAAGAAAGATTGAAAGAAAGATTTAAAGAAAGATTGAAAGACTGAAAGAAAGAATGAAAGAAATAATTAAAGAAAGATTGAAAGAACGAATGTAAGAAAGATTGAAAGATTGAAAGATTGAAATAAAGATTGAAAGTTTGAAAGAAAGATTGAAAGAAAGATTTAAAGAAAGAAAGATTGAAAGAAATATTGAAAGAAAGATTGAAAGAATTAACAAAAGAAAGATTGAAAGAAAGAATGAAAGAAAGATTGAACGATTGGAAGAAATATTGAAAGAAAGATAGATTGAAAGTAAGATAGATTGAAAGAAAGAATGAAAGAAAGATTGAAAGATTTAAAGAATGAATGAAAGAAAGATTGAAAGATTGAAATATTGAAAGAAAGAATGAATGAAAGATTGAAAGATTGAAAGAAAGATTGAAAGATTGAAAGATTGAAATAAAGATTGAAAGTTTGAAAGAAAGATTGAAAGAAAGATTGAAAGAAAGACAGAAATATTGAAAGAAAGATTGAAAGAAAGATTGAAAGAAAGAAAGATTGAATGATTGAATGATTGAAAGAAAGACTGAAAGAAAGAATGACGGACAGAAAGATTGAAAGAAAGAATGAAAGAAAGATTGAAAAAAAGATTGAAAGATTAAACAATTGAAAGAAAGATTGCAAGAAAGATGGAAAGAATGAAAGATTGAAATAATGATTGAAAGTTTGAAAGAAAGATTGAAAGAAAGATTTAAACAAAGAAAGATTGAAAGTAAGAAAGATTGAAAGAAATATTGAACGAAAGATTGGAAGAAAGGATGAAAGAAAAATTGAAAGAAAGATTGAAAGAAAGATTGAAAGAAAGATTGAAAGAATGATTTAAACAAAGAAAGATTGAAAGTAAGAAAGATTGAAAGAAATATTGAACGAAAGATTGAAAGAAAGGATGAAAGAAAGATTGAAAGAAAGATTGAAAGATTGAAATATTGAAAGAAAGAATGAAAGAAAGATTGAAAGATTGAAAGAAAGATTGAAAGATTGAAAGATTGAAATAAAAATTGAAAGTTTGAAAGAAAGATTGAAAGAAAGATTTAAAGAAAGATTGAAAGACTGAAAGAAAAAATGAAAGGCAGATTGAAAGAAAGATTGAAAGATTGCAAGAAAGAATGAAAGAAATATTGAAAGATTGAAATATTGAAAGAAAAAATGAAAGAAAGATTGAAAGATTGAAAGAAAGATTGAAAGATTGAAAGATTGAAAGATTGAAATAAAGATTGAAAGTTGAAAGAAAGATTGAAAGATTGAAAGAAAGATTGAAAGAAAGATTGAAATAAAGATTGAAAGTTTGAAAGAAAGAAAGAAAGATTGAAAGAAAGATTGAAAGAAAGATTGAAAGAAAGATTGAAAGAAAGAATGAAACAAAGATTGAAATAAAGAATGAAAGAAAGATTGAAAGAAAGATTGAAAGAAAGATTGAAAGAAAGAAAGATTGAAAGATTGAATGATTGAAAGAAAGACTGAAAGAAAGAATGACGGACAGAAAGATTGAAATAAAGAATGAAAGAAAGATTGAAAAAAAGATTGAAAGATTAAACAATTGAAAGAAAGATTGCAAGAAAGATGGAAAGAATGAAAGATTGAAATAATGATTGAAAGTTTGAAAGAAAGATTGAAAGAAAGATTTAAACAAAGAAAGATTGAAAGTAAGAAAGATTGAAAGAAATATTGAACGAAAGATTGAAAGAAAGGATGAAAGAAAGATTGAAAGAAAGATTGAAAGATTGAAAGAAAGATTGAAAGAAAGATTGAAAGAATGATTTAAACAAAGAAAGATTGAAAGTAAGACAGATTGAAAGAAATATTGAACGAAAGATTGAAAGAAAGGATGAAAGAAAGATTGAAAGAAAGATTGAAAAAAAGAAACATTGAAAGAAAGATTGAACGACTGAAGGAAAGAATGAAAGAAAGATTGAAAGAAAGATTGAAAGAAAGATTTAAACAAAGAAAGATTGAACGTAAGAAAGA
Source organism: Zeus faber (assembly GCF_960531495.2). Lineage (NCBI taxonomy): Eukaryota > Metazoa > Chordata > Actinopteri > Zeiformes > Zeidae > Zeus > Zeus faber. The sequence goes on along the minus strand of NC_137198.1, from coordinate 32,674,130 downwards.
TTGAAAGACATATTGAACGAAAGATTGAAAGAAAGGATAAAAGAAAGATTGAAAGAAAGATTGAAAGATTGAAAGAAAGATTGAAAGAAAGATTGAAAGAATTAAATATTGAAATAATGATTGAAGTTTGAAAGAAAGATTGAAAGAAAGATTTAAACAAAGATAGATTGAAAGTAAGAAAGATTGATAGAAATATTGAACGAAAGATTGAAATAAAGGATGAAAGAAAGATTTAAACAAAGATAGATTGAAAGTCAGAAAGATTGAAAGAAATATTGAACGAAAGATTGAAAGAAAGGATGAAAGAAAGATTGAAAGAAAGATTGAAAAAAGAAAGATTGAAAGAAAGATTGAAAGAAAGATTGAAAGAATTAAATATTGAAATAATGATTGAAGTTTGAAAGAAAGAATGAAAGAAAGATTGAAAGATTGAAAGATTGAAAGAAAGAATGAAAAATTGAAAGAAGGAATGAAAGAACGATTGAAAGAAAGAATGAAAGAATGAAAGAAAGATTGAAAGATTGAAAGAAATATTGAAAGAAAGAGAGAATGAAAGTAAGAAAGATTGAAAGAAAGATTGAAAGTAATAAAGATTGAAAGAAAGAATGAAAGAAAAATTGAAAGATTGATAGATTGAAAGAAAGATTGAAAGAAAGATATAAAGAAAGATTGAAAGACTGAAAGAAAGAATGAATAAAAGAATTAAAGAAAGATTGAAAGATTGAAAGATTGAAAGAAAGATTGAAAGAAAGAAAGATTTATAGAAAGAATGAAAGAAAGATTGAAAAAAGATTGAAAAAAAGAAAAATTGAAAGAAAGATTGAAAGAAATATTGAAAGACTGAAGGAAAGAATGAAAGAAAGATGGAAAGAAAGATTGAATGAAAGAAAGATTGAAAGTAAGAAAGATTGAAAGAAATATTGAAAGAAAGATTGAAAGATTGAAAGAAAGAATGAAAGAAAGATTGAAAGATTGAAAGATTGAAAGATTGAAAGAAAGAATGAAAGAAAGAGTGAAAGATTGAAAGAAAAATTGAAAGAAAGATTGAAAGATTGAAAGATTGAAAGAAAGATTGAAAGTTTGAAAGAAATATTGAAAGACTGAAAGAAAGATTGCAAGAAAGATTGAAAAAAGAAAGAAAGATTGAAAGATTCAATGAAAGAAAGATTGAAAGATTAAAAGAAAGAATGAAAGAAAGATTGAAAAATTGAAAGATTGAAAGAAAGACTAAAAGAAAGAAAGAACGATTGAAAGAAAGATTGAAAGAAAGATTGAAAGAAAGAAAGATTGTAAGAAAGAATGAAACAAAGATTGAAATAAAGAAAGAAAGAAAGATTGAAAGAAAGATTGAAAGACTGAAAGAAAGAATTAAAGAAAGATTGAAAGTTTGAAAGAAAGAATAAAAGAATTAAAGAAAGATTGAAAGAAATATTGAAAGAAAGAATGAAAGAAAGATTGAAAGATTAAACAATTGAAAGAAAGATTGCAAGAAAGATTGAAAAAAGAAAGATTGAAAGAAATAATGAAAGATAGATTGAACGATTGGAAGAAATATTGAAAGATAGAAAAATTGAAAGTAAGAAAGATTGAAAGAAATAATGAAAGAAAGATTGAAAGATTGAAAGAAAGAATGAAAGAAAGATTGAAAGATTGGAAGAAATATTGAAAGATAGAAAAATTGAAAGAAAGAAAGATTGAAAAAAAGAATTAAAGAAAGATTGAAAGATTGAAAGAAAGAATGAAAGAAAGATTGAAAGATTGAAAGATTGAAATATTGAAAGAAAGAATGAAAGAAAGATTGAAAGATTGAAAGAAATATTGAAAGAAAGAGAGATTGAAAGAAAGATTGAAAGTTTGAAAGAAAGATTGAAAGAATGATTGAAAGACTGAAAGAAAGAATGAAAGAAAGATTGAAAGTTTGAAAGAAAGAATAAAAGAATTAAAGAAAGATTGAAAGAAATATTGAAAGAAAGAATGAAAGAAAGATTGAAAGATTAAACAATTGAAAGAAAGATTGCAAGAAAGATTGAAAAAAGAAAGAGTGAAAGAAATAATGAAAGAAAGATTGAACGATTGGAAGAAATATTGAAAGATAGAAAAATTGAAAGTAAGAAAGATTGAAAGAAATAATGAAAGAAAGATTGAAAGATTGAAAGAAAGAATGAAAGAAAGATTGAAAGATTGGAAGAAATATTGAAAGATAGAAAAATTGAAAGAAAGAAAGATTGAAAAAAAGAATTAAAGAAAGATTGAAGGATTGAAAGAAAGAATGAAAGAAAGATTGAAAGATTGAAAGATTGAAATATTGAAAGAAAGAATGAAAGAAAGATTGAAAGATTGAAAGAAATCTTGAAAGAAAGAGAGATTGAAAGAAAGATTGAAAGTTTGAAAGAAAGATTGAAAGAAAGATTTAAAGAAAGAAAGATTGAAAGAAATATTGAAAGAAAGATTGAAAGATTGAAAGAAAGATTGAAAGAAAGAATGAAAGAAAGATTGAACGATTGAAATATTGAAATAAAGAATGAAAGTTTGAAAGAAAGATTGAAAGAAAGTTTTAAAGAAAGAAAGAAAGATTGAAATAAATAATGAAAGAAAGATTGAAAGAAGGAATGAAAGAATGAAAGAAAGATTGAAAGATTGAAAGAAATATTGAAAGAAAGAACAATTGAAAGATTGAAAGAAAGAATGAAAGATTGAAAGAAAGATTGAAAGATTGAAAGAAAGATTGAAAAAATGAAAGATTGAAAGAAAGAATAAAAGAAAGATTGAAAGAACGATTGAAAGATTGAAAGAAAGAATGAAAGAAAGATTAAAGGAAGGAATGAAAGAATGAAAGAAAGATTGAAAGATTGAAAGAAATATTGAAAGAAAGAACGATTGAAAGATTGAAAGAAAGAATGAAAGATTGAAAGAAAGATTGAAAGATTGAAAGAAAGATTGAAAAAATGAAAGATTGAAAGAAAGAATAAAAGAAAGATTGAAAGAACGATTGAAAGATTGAAAGAAAGAATGAAAGATTGAAAGAAACATTGAAAGAAAGATTGAAAGATTGAAAGAAAGAATGAAAGAGAGATTGAAAGATTGAATGAAAGATTGAAAGATCGATTGAAAGATTGAAAGATTGAAAGAAAGATTGAAAGAAAGATTGAAAGTTTGAAAGAAAGATTTAAAGAAAGATTGAAATATTGAAAGAAATATTGAAAGAGAGAAAGATTAAAAGTAAGAAAGATTGAAAGAAAGAATGAAAGAAAGATTGAATGATTGAAAGATTGAAAGAAAGATTGAAAGAAAGAATGAAAGATTGAAAGAAGGAATGAAAGAATGAAAGAAAGAATGAAAGAAAGATTGAAAGAAAGATTGAAAGAAATATTGAAAGAAAGAAAGATTGAAAGTAAGAAAGATTGAAAGAAAGAATGAAAGAAAGATTGAAAGATTGAAAGAAAGATTGAAAAAAGAAAGATTGAAAGAAAGATTGAAAGAAAGATTGAACGACTGAAAGAAAGAATGAAAGAAAGATTGAAAGATAGATTGAAAGAGAGATTGAAAGAAATATTGAAAGACTGAAAGAAAGAATGAAAGAAAGATTGAAAGAAAGATTGAAAGAAAGAAAGAAAAATTGAAAGAAAGATTGAAAGATTGAAAGAAAGATTGAAAGAACGATTGAAATAAAGGAGAACGAAAGAAAGGTTGATCCATTAACATCAGCACAACCCCATTGTGTTTATTGTTCTATGATAAGATTGAAAGAAAGATTGAAAATAAGATTGAAAGAAAGAAAGATTGAAAGAAAGATTTAAAAAAAAATGAGTACTAGTCACTTTTAAAAAATCATTTGTCCTATGGATTAAATGCCATACACACTTGCATCTCTCCCCTCCCACCCCACACACATTCACATGACCAATCCTCCCAACACCCACACACACATGCGTACATGCACACACACACACACACACACACACACACACACTAGCACAGGAATAAATGTACCCGTACATGTTAGGCCCACGGCCTCCCAGCGCCACTAGAGGCCGCCCTTGCCCCATCTGCAGCTCCCTACTCAGACCCAATTGCACACACCTGGGATCAATTACCCGCACTGTATTTAGCCCCAGCTTCCTAGCCATTCCTTGCCAGACCGTCAACTAGCTTTCCCCGAGTTGCATCGCGATTGGCTCCCTTCCTAGTTCCTAGTTCCTAGTTCCTAGTTCCTAGTTCCCAGTTCCCAGTTCCAAGTTCCTAGTTTATGTCTTGTTGTCTCGCCTTCCCTTCACCTGTCTGTCTCCGCTTGTCGACCAGGACTCTCCACCCAGCCTGGTTCCCCGTCTCTCCACCCGGATCCTGGACCCCATCTCCTGGTCATCATCGTCCCTGCCCTGCCCTGCTCCATCCCCTCCCGACCAGGTCCCCCCGGCCAGCTCCACCGTCCCAGTTAATAAACATCCCTTGCCTGCCTCCCGTGTCCCTGTGTCGTGCGTTTGGGTTCCTCCCTGTTCGGGTCGTGACAGTATGGTCTGGCCAGGAAAACATGGACCCAGCCGACACAGAAGGGCTCCGCCGCGCACTCCGGGACAGAGGAGTGTTGCTTGGGCAACATGACCGGGTCCTCCGGGACATCGCGGAACACCTCCGGACCATCTCTGCGGCCGTCAGCAGCCTGCAGGGCCCTCCGGCCCCCGTGGCCTCCCCTGCTCCTCCGACCTGCCCTCCTTCCCCCACCAGGGCTCCCAGCGCCTCTCTCGTTCCCCCTGAGCCCCACGTTCCGGCTCCAGCGCCTTACGACGGCGATTTCGGCACCTGCCGCGCCTTCCTTGTGCAGTGCGCGGTGGTTTTCCAACAGCGGCTGTCGTCGTACGACTCCGATAGTGCCCACATCGCGTTCCTCATCTCCTGCCTGAGAGGGGCGGCTCTCGGCTGGGGTTCCGCGGTTTGGAGTCAGGGGGGTCCCGTGAGTCTCTCCTACGATCTGTTTACCAGCGAAATGAGGAGAGTCTTCGACCACCCAGTTTGCGGCAAGGAGGCCGCCAGAAGACTCCTCTCCCTCCGCCAGGGTTCCCGTAGCGTCGCCTCCCTCGTCGTCGAGTTCAGGACTCTAGCCGCGGAAAGCGGCTGGAATGACGGAGCCCTGCAGGACGTGTTCCAGCGTGCCCTGAACGACGAGTTGCGGGACGAGCTGGCACGGCGGGACGAGCCCACGGACCTGGACCAACTAGTGGAGACCTCAATCCGCCTGGACAACCGGCTACGGGAGCGCCATCGCGAGAGGGAGGGGGCGAGCCTCCAGTCCGTGCCTCCCGCCTGGGCGGCCACGCCCCAGTCTCCAGCGCCCGCTACTCTTGGGCGCCGCACAAGTCCCCCGACTCTCTCCGATGCCGAGCCAATGCAGCTTGGTCGCTCCCGGATCTACCCAGAGGAGCGAGCACGCCGCCTACAGACCGGTGCCTCTCTGTATTGCGGTCGGCTGGGACACCTCTGAGCCACCTGCCCGGTCCGGCCACGAGAGGGCGACTCCTCGGTAGGGCTACGCTCCGGCCGCTCCTTACCACGTCATCGCCCCTATGACTGCGCAATCAACCTCCTGCCAGGCGCCCCCCTCCCCTGCAGTCGCCTGTATAACGTCTCCCGGTCTGAACAGGAGGCCATGGAGACTCACATCCGCGACTCTCTCGCTGCCAGGATTACTCGTCCCTCGTTTTCTCCGCTAGGCGCAGGGTTCTTCTTTGTTGCGGAGAAGGACAAGACCCTCCGTCCTTGCGTCGATTTCAGGGGACTGAACGATATCACGATCAAAGACAAGTACCCCTTGCCCCTGATGGATTCAGTCTTCGTCCCCATCCAGGGGGCCACCCACTTTTCCAAGCTGGACCTCCGCAACGCTTACCACCTGGTCCGCATCCGCAAAGGGGACGAGTGGAAGACTGCCTTTAACACCCCGCTCGGTCACTTTGAGTACCTTGTTATGCCCTTTGGGCTGTCAAATGCCCCAGCGGTCTTCCAGGCCCTAATTAACGGGAGGTTAGCAACTAGCTTTCCCCGAGTTGCATCGCCGCGTCAGCCGCGTCAGCGATTGGCTCCCTTCCTAGTTCCTAGTTCCCAGTTCCAAGTTCCAAGTTCCTAGTTTATGTCTTGTTGTCTCGCCTTCCCTTCACCTGTCTGTCTCCGCTGGTCGACCAGGACTCTCCACCCAGCCTGGTTCCCCGTCTCTCCACCCGGATCCTGGACCCCATCTCCTGGTCATCATCGTCCCTGTCCTGCCCTGCTCCATCCCCCCCCGACCAGGTCCCCCCGGCCAGCTCCACCGTCCCGGTTAATAAACATCACTTTATTATTTGCCTGCCTCCCGTGTCCCTGTGTCGTGCGTTTGGGTTCCTCCCTGTTCTGGTCGTGACAGTACATCCAGTATGTATACACACACAGTCATGTTAACCTATACACTGTGGTTTAAACAGGACTACGTACTACCCATATGCACTCACAGCACTGTGTATATCCTCTCCCACCACACACATTCACATAACAAACCGTCCCGGCACACACACACACACACACACACACACACACAATGATGCAAGTCATATCAACACAGCTGAAGCCGCCTTGTGTTATGAATTCCTCTCATGCCGCAGCCTTCAGCTCTCCAGTAGCTCTCCAGCAGCTCCTCGTGTCCCAGCAGAGCTGCCGTGCAGTTGTTCTGCTGCTAAAGGCTGTCAACGTTCAGCGGGCGGACGCTCGTTTGCCCCCACCCTCCGAGCTCCCCTGCCATCCAGGGTCCTTCTGACCCCCCCCCCCCCCCCCTTTAGCAGGGAGCTTGCCATCCTGCTTCTGTGTGTGGCCAGAGTCCACCGCTGCACACATCCCCTGGCCGACACGGCCCGTTGTGTTGTTGTTTTTTTATAATAGGGGGGATAAACAAAGTGTGTGTGTGGCGGAACAATCTCACGGGTTACAGGGGCCAAGTTGGGTTCACCTGTCGACGATGACGAAGCCCGGCATTGACGTGCAAGCTTGGCGGCGGTAGTGGAGTCGGGTGGTGGGGGTAGGCAGACTCAGAGCTTTACAAGGAGCGGGGCCGGGAAATGTGGCGCACGGCTGAAGGCGACGTAGCTAAATCACCTCCACGGGGTGTTTACGGGGAAGGATCATTAGCGAGCTCGGCTACCTGCGTTACCCCTCGCTCTCCCTCCGTCAGCGTTTCGGCAGGAGTCCAGGGAGTCTGATGCCCTCATTAATAAAGATTACTATCTTATCCTACAATGAATAGTAGTAATTTTAATAATTATGCCGAACAGCGATAAACTTAATCTCATTAAATTAATGCCCAATCGTTCTTCTTTACAAAGAATAATCCACGTATTCATAATAATAAATAATAATTTGGTTATCAAAATGCGTCATTATAGACGTTTTTTTTAATATCTTAATGGTATATTTTGTACGATCACATTAGCATGATGTAATAATAATTTTGGGAATGCATTATTAAAATATATTAAAATAATTTATTTGGATGGAGTAATTTTTTGGAGAAGCTTCCGCATTGCGGGAGGAGAACGTCTGAGAGAAGCACACTATATTTACCCTATCTCCTCATGCCGTGACTGTGCCCAATATTGAAACAGCAGAAGAAGAACGGGGGCAATAAAATGGATATAGAGTAAGTGCACGAAAAAAAAATGTTTTAGAAAGTTAACTTTTCAATTGTTACACGTTTTTGCTGTTAAATGCTAGCAGTTTTGTGTTATAACACGATATAACACGGAGAGATTATGCATGCAAAAGTTAATGACTTTGTTTTATTTTATAAAGCCGTTTTTAACATGCACAGTATCTAGCTTTAGTTAAATGTGTGTTGGAGTGGAGTGTTAACTAGCATTTAGATTTAGTTTACTGTGTGTTGGTGCAGGGAGACGGTACTGTGAGAGAGAGACGGTTTTCAAACAGACAGACGGACCCGCTAGCTAAGTTTCTCTTGATCGGTTCTCCACCAAAGCGTGCTGAGAGAGTCCGGACTGTTTTTTGCCAGTTTAGACTTTATTTGAAGGTACAATGGTACCTCGACTTATGACTGCATCTACTTACTAATCCAAGATACGATAGTCGCTAAAATTAGCATCGTCTTACGACTGACTGCTCCAGGATACGACCGTGGAAATTTGTAGTTGGCGCGTCGGCGTCAGTCAGCGGGCGACCTACATCGTGTGTGCACGTTGTTCGTGGCTTATCGATTTTTTTTTCATATTTACTGTGTTTGTGCTGTGCATTTTGTTTTTTTGTTTTTTAACTTATGAAAGCAATATGTGCTCTCTGTCATTTGGGTGGGCCGGCTGTACAAGTGGTTGCCTGCTGAAATAGAATATTTTCTGCAATGATATCTGTTATCCTCGGGCAGTGCCTGACTTTAAGGATAAACAGTAAAAGATAACATTTATAAAGTCGCGATCATGTGGGACATCTGGAACAATCACAGCATCCCATTTTGCTGGTTCATACACATTGCTGTATGGAGGTGATTTAGCAGCATGAGAAATCTACCACTGAATTTTGGAGTCCTAAATAGTTGTAACTGGTTCTAATGTTGTGGCTGATCGGTGTGTATGTTGTTGTATGATGTTGTTGTGATTTTATTTTTTCCTATTGAAATAAAAAAAAATGAAAGTCAAACCTGATTTTAAATTTCACTCATCCTTTGGTCATGAAATGGAAAAATAATTTTTCAATTTAGATTTTTGTATCTCCAAAAAAGCAAAATTTGAAAACCACTCATACCCCATTTTTTCCATTTCTGATTCTGAATTGAGAATAGAGTAACCAAAAGATACAGCGATTGAAAGACCTGGTCTACACTCCTAATTGTATTTGTCCTTTTACATTTCTATTTCTATCTTAGAAATCTCTGAGAGAAGGAGGTGGTTACCTGAGGAGGTCCATGCGGTGGAAAAGAACCTGAAGGCTTTCATTGAAAGTGGTAAAGTGCCGGGAAGGACTGAGTGTGATGCATGTATTAGAGCTTCACCTGAAGCTCTAAACCAGCGAAGCTGGACTGCATTGAAGTACTATGTAAAAAATCGTATCACTGCCATCCAATGCGAAAGTGCGAGAAGAATTTATTAATAGAGTTGTTAAAGCATTTGCTCAAACATGTTGGTTCACGTTGCTCAAAAATGTTGGTTCATTTGATGCAACTTCATTTTTGATGATGTTTGTGTTGTTCGTTGGCATCCTGAGTACCCAGGTATACACTGGAGTTCAACTAGTTATTGATTTTATCAGGCGAAAACATTGATAATTAGTAGTTAGGTGCAGTCAAAGGCCGCAAGTCAATTCATCTGCTGATAACAACTGACTCTACGGTGGCCAACGGGAAAACTCTGCAACTAAAGAAAATACATGTAAATAGACAAAACGCAAGCAAATTTAGAAAATGTCATCATCAATTTGACAACACAGGCAACAACACAATGGAAAAGTTCACGAAGGAACAAACTTAAAATAAAAACATCAAGAAATGTTTGTGTATCATATCTGATATATTCCCCAAATGAAGTGTCCGTGGTGAATTGCTTTTAAGTTTGTTTCTGTGCAAATGTTTCCATTGTTTTGCATCTCTTGCCTGTGTTGTCAAATTGATGATGATGTTTTCTGAATTTGCTTGTGTTTTGTCTATTTGCAGTGAGTTTTCGTGCCGACCACCGTAGGGTAGGTTTTTATCAGCAGATTAATTGAAAATGGATAGTTAGGTGCAGGCAAAGGCCAAAGGTCAGGGTTTACCACCATACTACTCTTCCCCCGCGTGAATACATTGCACTTTTTCTTTGTTACAAAGCATATCAGGAGACTTACTGAGCCCTGTGTGAGCCCTTGTTTGTTTTCTTGTGCCATCTGCTCCTTTTTATTTTATAATAAATAATTGTAATTTTTTATCTACATTTTGTACAGTGGGTGTAGGTTTATTCCCCGTTCGATTAAGTTTGGAAGAAAATATTATACTGTCAAAACCATCAAATTAAATAACAATTGATTCTGTGCTCTCTTTTAAAGTATATGTGGTATTTGTCATACTTATCTGGAAATCAATTGATGAACCGGTATTTAAGTCGAAAATGATCTGCATAATATGCTCAAATTTACTACATTTACTTACAGCGTGCTTAGGTAGAAAAATAATCTTTACTTTCCAATTTTTGATATGTTTAAGTGGTGTTGGCCTGAGGCCTGATTTCTTAAATTGGTTGTATATCCTTTCAAATTAATAATTATACTTTTGGAAGGTTTATATTTTTCAATCAGAATCTGACCTATTGATTAAAAAAAGTGTTCAGTGTCAAAGTTTGCATGTCAATAGACCATAACATGGTGGGTCCCCTGTGTAATCAAAAAGTCAGGTGGGGTTCCCATGAGGCTCAAAAATTCAGGTCTAAAATCTTTTTGAGGGTTATCATTTTTTAAAGTAGTTTTTGTATCATCAAAAAATGATCCGTGATTTATGTACTCAACACTAAACATTTTACGAGACACAAGGACGCGATAGCATGGGCTATGCCACGTGAAAACCCCAGCATGCAATGGGGGGCGTACCTTCGTATTCCTGTCTATTATTTGTCCGCATTTTGTTAATTGTTTATATTCTTGTTATTTACATTTACATTTACATTTAGTCATTTAGCAGATGCTTTTATCCAAAGCGACTTACAAGGGAGAATAACATTCAAGCTACAGCTATTTCTCTACATTCTGCTGGTACTTGTAGAGTTAATTGACTAACCGATATGATGGTCTATAGACCAATCAATAGAAAAAATAGTTTCACCTTTACAGCCAGCAGTAAGGTTTTTGGATGCTTTAAATTGCAGTACACTTGTTCTAGAAAATGATCAGTTTCTAAGTTATGGAGCCATTTCAAAATGTTATTGTCGAATTAGTGTCTTGTGCTGTTCTTATTTATCTATTGTGCCTCAACACTTTTAGAAGCCTCGTGGAAAGTCAGTAGTATTTATTTTGGGTTTTTGTCTGTTAAGAAACAGGTGATCACCAGAAAGTGCGCCTGTAGCCAATTTCCACCGTGACTGGACGAAGCCACAAGCTGGTCATTACAGCAGAGTCTCCAGATAAGAAGGTATTTTTGTTTGATTATTTATGAACAATACTTGAAGACAAAAGTTGTGATTTTCATGAAAAAAAAAGACTTTCTATGTTTCTAGTTTGTACTTCTTGTTGGTGACTCCCATCTACGGAGCATTGTGGATGGATTTGTGAAGATGCCAGGGGACCGAGGTACTGAATGCTTTTTTGTCTCGGAGACCTGACGCAGTTTGTGTTGTAGCCCCTAGCAGCGACTTGACGGCCAGCAGGACCATCGACGAGGCAGCAGTAGACTTTCGCAGCCTCCTGGTCAGTGTCTGCAGTCGCTGGCCAAAGTTACGCTTCATGTTTAGTACATTTTTGGTAGTATTGGTACTATTAATACTTTTGCTTTGTGAGCTCTGCAGAACATATTTTACATTTTGAAAACAAATGTACTGTAATAAACACCTTTTTTTTTGTGTGTGTTTGTATAGGTGTTTGTCCTGGACTTCCTTCCGCGTCTGACTATTTGCTCCGTGAGGAATACCATCCTGTGGCGGCATGCATGGGAAGCATATTTTAATTTTAGTACAGTTAAATGTATAACGGAGTATATATTTTTAGACAAACCAATTCAATAAATATTTCTAATGAACAAAGTTGACATCTATGTATGCATATTTCTATTCGTCCTAATCGTTGTTTTAAGGCATCAAGTACTTTTCTGCAGCCAACCACTTCCCATTGAACCACCCAGAGCTGTGAAGCAGAGATGGTGTAAGTACAATTGTACAATTTGTTGTCATGTCACGTGATGGCTATTTTATGAATAACTTTGCTATGTTGTGAAACCATGGCCCTGTGACATTGCTGTGAAATGCTGCTTATCGCCAACTGGAGACAACAGCGCCGCCAACAGCACGAAAGTCAAAGGTTTCTCCCGGCAGGTCACTTCCAACATTCTCTCCAAAAGTGGTTGTGAAGGGAGAGCTCATCGTGCCTCATCCTTCACCTAACCCTTTTGAGTGGAGACTGGTTGGAAGGGGCAGAAAGATAATCGGTTGCACACTGTTATTGTTGGAGTAAGACCCTCTGGAAACTGTGATAGTCTCTGATATTCACTCAAAGTGTACCGATTTTCATTAAACAATTTTAATATGTTTGTTATGTGTGTAGTTGGCCTTTTGTCAAGACATTGTCTTAAATCGACATTTTGCTCTATGATTTCACAGGTGGACACAACACCAGTAGCGTCGCCGGAATGATCCATCCCGTTATCAACTTGTTCCATCGCATCTTTCTAGCGCTGTCCAGTGTGGAGAATTTTATATTGTTTTTATATCAACAATTGTATATCAATTTTATATCAAGAAAATTTTGCTTTGCTTACATGGGAAAGCCACGGTGGGACATTGGCAGAAAGCTACTGCCTCCAAGAGGACACTGGGAACGGAGCAGGTTTGCTTTGTTCGTTGTTTTTCTTCTTTTTTCAATGACATTTTTGATAGTAGTACTTCATTTTAGTTTTATTTTGTCCATGCATTTCATTCTCTTGCTTTTTTTTAGGGGAAGGCAGCACCAACCGTTGTGGAGGTGTCTTCAAAGCCACACCTGCCAGTGATGTGCCAGTTCTTGTGAAGGAATAGCAGCGCTCTCAAACATTTGTCAAAGGTCAGAGTGATGCTGCTCCTTATTATCCTGATATGGAGAGTGCTACAGTGTTTTCTGATGTTGCAGCAGAGCTTGACGCTAGCAGTTCTGTCATGGGAACAATTGATGTCACTTCTATCAGCGGAACAGGTGATAGCTGAGAACATTTTTTAACAAAGAAAAACGTAGAACACTTTCAGTGCCGGGAAAGCATACGTTGAGTGTTTACACAAATGGTCCTTTTACGATCTAGAAAAACTGAGATAACGACTAAAACTTTCGTGACAGTGATATACAGGAATGTAAGATCTCCTGTGAAAGAGTCGGGCGTCACCAAACAAACATATGCCTCAGCATTCAGACATCACTTGGTGGTAGAATTATATCATTCATTAACATTGATCATCATTTTTCTCTCACACTCCCTTCTGTTGTTCCCAGTGGAATGATACAAAAGGAAAATGCAATAATGCTTAAGTATAATATAATTGAGGCAAAGGGATCAGAAAATGATGTATAAATTGAGTACAATACATTTATACAGAGATATTGTTTTATCTGTGTCCTTTTGATGGAGGGGCCAAGGAAAATGATGACCATATAACAAGGTGGGAAGTGGCCAGGTGTAATCAAATGTGGAGCAGAAGTCCAGCGGTGGAGCCGTCTGTGGGGCGCCAATGTTGGTGTAGAAAGCCCCTTCGATAACTGCTTCCAAAACACACATTTCTTCGGCTGTGGTAAGGGGAATGGCAGTAACCCAAGTAGCCTATGTAGGTATGGTTGAAGTGGTTCCATCGCAGTTGCAGGGTGAGCAGCGTTCAGCGTACACTCACGTTGTCTCCTCAACGAGTACCTAGAGGGGAGTAGGAACTTTCTTGCGATGAGATACGTGTATCCATATTGGTCGTTCTACCACCTTAACTGCTGCTGCAGTGGTGCGGGTCCCTAACCCTGCTGGAAAGGTCCTAGGAATCTGGCAGAGTTCCAGCTTTTCCTCTGTAAGTCGCGATCACCACCCATTCACCTGGTCAGCGGCCGTGTAGAGGTCCTTCAAGTGGGACGGGTAGGGCTGCTTTGACCTGGGCACATAGACTTAAACACTTGGGTGAGAGACACACATTTTGCCAACATTGTTTGGTATAGGTCCAAGATTGTTAAATGGGCGTTAAATAGTTGAATAGCAGACTACAGGCTCAGTACAAAAATGAATGTATGCACACTCGTGTAACAACAGAATAATATTATCACAATGTCTAATATGTAGGAGATAATAGGCGGCCATTTTGACACGCCCATGCATGGCACCACTAGAATATCAAATGACACACTGGGACTGACGAGTGTGCAAAGATTTGTGAATTTCCAAGTATCTTTTGGAACATGAAATTGTACGTGTTGCCACGCCCACACCGTGTGCCAAAATATATATGTATTTTAATAAGTTTTAGCTGTGAAGGTGTCTTGTAGACACTCGTCAAGTTTGAAGTCGATCCGATATATCGCCAAGGAGGAGTTTCGCGAAAGTACAAAGCATAAATATGACTAAAAAGTCAGGAAAATTCAAAATGGCCGACTTCCTGTTGGGTTTCCGTCATGGCGGAGATATATATTTTTTCCAAGTCTAGAGAGGTTACAAATGTGTACCGAATTTTGGGAGTTTACGTGGAAAAAGGTGAATAGGTCAGAAAATTATTATTTTATTTTCTAGGGTGGCGTGGCAACACGTAAAATTTCATGTTCCAAAGATACTAATTCACGAAACTTTGCGCACTTGTTAGTCCCAGTGTGGCAATTGATATTGTATGAGTTGCCTGCATGGGCGTGGCAAAATGGCCCGACACACCCTGTTGAAAATTTCAAAACATCAAACCTATTCACTTTTTACCATGAAATTAACAAAATTCGGGACACTTTTGTAACTTCTTGGATTAAATGTGTAATTTTAGTCACTTTCCGTTCATTTTCTCACTTTGTACTTTCGTAAACTCCTCCGAGGCCATTTATCTGGCTTCAAACTTGGCGAGTGTCTACAAGACACCTTCACGATTAAAAGATATTAAAAAAAATAATAATTGTCACACGATGTGGCCGTGGCAAAGCGTTGGATTTCGTGTTCCAAAAAAAGCTGTGTTTTTGTAATATTTTATCCACTTTTTATGCTTTGTACTTTCGTGAACTTCTCCTGGGGGATTTTTTGGATTGAGACTCATTGGGGATTAAAAGTTATTAAAACATTTTTTTTTCGTCACGATGCGGGTGTGGCAACGCGTTGAATTTTATGTTCAAAAAAACAGTTTACGTGACTTTTGGGGCCTTGAGAAACTACAAAATTATTGCAAAACTTTGCACACTCTTCAGTCCCAGTGTGGCATTTAATATTCTATGGGTCCTATACATGGGCGTGTCAAAATGATCAACTAGATGCAGTTATCGTGGATGAGGATGTCGGGGTCCTGGTGCTGGGGAAAGGAGGCCCATACCTATAGCAACATAGGTGTCGCCACATTCCTTCTGTCTCAATGCCATGTACGCTTGTATTTCTGGTTTTCCCAACGCAGTCATGATGCATTTTTCACTAGAGTACAAATGCATGGTATACAACAACATCCACATACAATTAACAGAGCAGCAATGATAGCAACGTTGATTATGCATGATAAAATGAGGCCTTTTCATTTGGAAAACATAGAGTCCAACCAACCAGTGATGTGATCATCCATTCCTGCATTTTCTTTTAGTTCTACGCTCCGTGAGTGGAGTAGCAATTCCTCCTACTGGTTCCTGTGTTTATAAGCACATTACTCCATGCCCCACAATCAATATGGGTACCTTAAACCTCGTCCAGCCACCAGTCACTTGTTAGTCTAGGGTTGGTGGACCACGCATATTTCTCATTCCACTGGTACTGCTCCTACCCGGTGGAATCACACTTTATTATGGAACAGAAATCAACATTGAATGCCAGGATTTGTCCTTCATAGGCATAAATGACAAGAACTGTTTCTTTCATTCGGCCCCACTCTTTGACCTTTGTCATATACTGGTCATACGATAATTGGGGTCCCACTTGGTAAGAATATGTATACTGTGTAGGGTCCAGGACTTCTCCTAGGGTAAACAAAAAAAATATTATTTTTTTTTTACATGGTTAATTACAGAATGCTTACGTCTTTCAGCTGGATCCTTGTTTCTGTGAGAGTTCTTGCGGGTGGGGTGACAGGGGCGCAGTGGGAGAGGTGGTGACAGGGAGCACCAGTTTTATTTTTGAGCTTTACTGCATGTGAGGTGGCCAACACTACCTCCCAAGGTCCAGTCCACCTTGGCTCAGGCCACTTCTGTTTGTGGACCTTGATGTGGACCCAGTCTCCGGGGCTGACCACCAGGGTGTGGGGCAGTCTGGGGCAGTGTTCTTGACCTGTGAATACAAAACTCGAGATACTGCGGTTAGTGCTTTGACATATTCAGGTAAACCTTCCTGGAAATCATCAAAAGCGGGTGATTTAGCTGGTAGGTTGTGAGGACCTGGCATGGGGCGGCCTGTTAATATCTCGTGTGGGCTAAGATGTGTTTGACTATGGGGAGAGGTCTCGCATGGACATTAATGCTAGGGGTAGGGCATCTACCCACGTTAGTTTAGTCGTTTTTGTGATGTTCTGTAGAGACATACTGAGTTGCTGTTTTGTCTCTATCAGCACCTTGGCCATTTTTTCTTTCAACGTCTGGTTTGCACTTTCAACTAGGCCTTTTGACTGGGGGTGATAGACTGAACCAGATCTATGGGAGATACCTAATGCCTGTTCTACCTGGCTGAGTTTTTTATCGCTGGTAAAATGAGATCCATTGTCCGAGCAGATAACTGTGGGGTAACCCCACCGAGGAATGCGTTTTTTCCATAACCATTTAATCACAGATACTGCATCCTCTCTTTTGCAAGGGACTGCTTCTACCCATTTGGAGAATCGATCTACCATCACGAGTAGGTATCTGTACCCTTGTACTCTGTTGTCCCTGCCCATGCCGGTGTAATCTATGCATATTTCTCTGAAGGGGTAGGGGGGCACTGAGAATGTTCCCAAAGGTCTTTGGTAGACTGTCTTCTTATTTAGCTCGTGACAGACGACGCATTCTGCAATATGGTTGGCCACCATTTCCTCCAGGTAGGGATGCCACCAGTCCTGTTTGAGCCTGTTGGTGGTTCTTTTGGGTCCTTCATGAGTCTGTCCATGTGCATCCTTGATGAGGTAGACCAGGAGTGCGGCTGGTGCTACTGGGCGCCCATCGTGGCTTCTCCATAGGCCGCTGGTGCATGTGGCTCCTTTCTTCTGCCACTGCGAGTGTTCGTTCCATTTCGCTTCTTTCTGCACTTCTTTCAGATGTTCCTCTGACAAATTGAGGGCGTTGTCTTCAGTAAATACAATCATCATTGCTGCGCTTTCTTTTAGGTTCCCTCCTGCTTCTTTTGCTGCTGTGTCGGCTGCGTTTGAATTTCCTTTGGAGTGTCCTTTGCATTTGATGATCTGGATTTTTCGGGGGAGATGTATAGCTTCCAGGAGGGCGAGTATGAGGTCTTTGTGTTTTACCGGGGCTCCTGCTGACGTTTGGAGTCCTCTTTTCATCCATATGGCTACATCCACGTGAGCTGCAGCGTGTGCGTATGCTGAGTCGGTGAATATGTTTGCATTTTTGTTTTTTGAGATTTTTAATGCTTTCACCGAGGCGTCGAGTTCTGCTTTTTGTGCTGATGCTGGTTGTTCTATCATCCCACTTCTTAGGGTGACGTGGTGTCCATTAATTTGTTGAATGGCTGCGTATGATGCTCTATTTCCCTCTTCTTCTTTGAAACAACAACCATCTATAAACAGGACAATTTCTGCATCGGGGTCAGATGTTCCATCCAAGTCTGTGCGGCCCTTTGCTTCCAGTTTCATGAGCTGTACGCAGTCATGGGTGCCATCTGCATACTGTAGTCCGCCGGCCAAGTTGATTCCATCGGCTGTGTACAAGACATTGTCTCTTTCCAGGGTGACATGCAAGCGCATCTTGTGTTTTGGTGTGGTAAAGGTGAAATCCGTTTGATCGAGGTAGGATTTGACTCCATGAGTGGTATGCACGATGGTGGGGTGGTAGAAAGTAATGTGGTCGGTTCTCGTAGGGCGTGTGCGATGGCAGCCGTGTGTCGTCCACATCCGGAGAGTCCATGTTCCACTGTGTCGAGTTTGCAACTGTGGTGAGCCAGGATCGCGCGCTCACCGTGTCGAGGCTGCCAGAGCACAGCTTGACAATTCCGTGCTTTTCAGTAACGTCCAAATGGAACGAGGAAGAGATGTCTGGGGTGCATAGGTGTTCGGCCTTCCCCATGAGTTGTTTCAATCTTATGAACGCTTCCTCCGCACTTGTGGTCCAGTTGAGTGGTGCCTTGACGTTCCGATGGCCAGCTTCCGCAATGGGTTCGCGTGGGGGAACAGTGTGGTCCACATAATCAGCTATGTGGTGTCTGCTATAGCCAGTGAGTCCCAGGAATGCTAGCATTTGCTGCACGGTGGTGGGTTTAGGGTACTGGAGCATTGCCTGTTGTCTTTCCGGGTTGATGTATCTCTTATCTCCCGTGATCCTTTTTCCCAGGAATACCACTTCTGTGCGGCAGACCTGTGCTTTTTCCTTCCTGATTTTGTAGCCACATTTTGCGATGCGCCGTAGCAGGGATTTGGTGGCCGTGAGGCAATTTTCTACTGTGGTGATGTCCATGAGGATGTCGTCGACATACTGGATGAGTAGGAGTTCCTTGAGATCTGCCTTCAGGCAGGCGTTGAATATGGTTGGCGTGCATGTGAATCCTCGTAGCATTCTTGTGTAGGTCTAAGAGCATTTTTTAAATGTGAATGCAAACATATCTTGACTTTCTTTGGCCAAGGGGAGGCCAAAAAATGCGTTGGCCAGGTCGATGACGGTGAAAAATTGATGACTCGGGGAGCCTGCATGCAGGGCGACATGGGGGTTGGGCACTTTTTCAGTAATGGGTTGGACCACCTGGTTGATACGTCGCAGATCGTGGACCAGGCGCCATGAGTGTCCTCCAGCCTTGGGTACTGGTAGAATTTGTGTGTTCCACGGTGAATCCGCTGGTCGTAGAACTCCTGCTTGTAAGAGGCCTTCAATGGTGGAGGCTATTCGAGCAGCTGCCTCGGGCTTGACCTTGTACTGACCTTGCCAAATGGGCACAGCGTGGGCTTTCACTTTGATGTGTATATTGTGGTGTGGTGTGCAGCCAACGTGATAGGGGCCGGTGGTCCAGAGGGTTGGCGGTAGTTGGGCGAACATTTCTGCTGCCAGGGGGTGTTCTTCGATGCTTCCTTGATAAGTTCTTTCCAGGACATTTCTTTCATATATGCCTTGTTCGTAGCTGTTGTGTCCTATTCTCCAAACCGATTTGTCTGGCGTGTGTTGCAACAGGGGGTTCGTTGTGGGGACCCAGGTGGGTTGGCGAGGGCTCTTTTGACCATGGGGCCCAATTGTTTGGCTGCATGGTTGGCTTCTACGGCTAGGGTCACATGTGGAACTGCGGTGTCGTGAAGTAGATACCAGGATTGTTGGTCTGGTGTCAGGCGGACCGCTGCTGCAACTCCTTCGTGGCCCAGATAGAAGTCTGTTGTCTGGAGTCGTTCTTGTCGTCCCTCCTTTTTCGCTTCCCAGCCTTCGTCATAGATGTCATCACGGTGGCGTGTGAAACAGAGAGTGCAGTGTACAGGTCCAGCATCGACTTTTTCCAGAGTTGGTAGGTTTACAAAATGCCACCAGCCGGTGAGTGTGGGGTCGGGGGTGGTATCAGGAGTTCCACCTAAGACGAGTATACGTTCGAGGGGTATTAGCTCTTCTTTTGGCTCAGAGAAACTAACTTCCAGACCGTGGAGGTTACATATCACAGATGCCCCTGTTCTTCGGAGAAGGTCCCTTCCCATTAGGTTGGTGGGGCAGCTTGGTGAGTAGAGGTATTGGTGTCTGACTTTGTGAGGACCTATCTTGGTAGGGAGGGGTGCGGTGAAGGACTTGTGTCGTCCCAGAGAATCCAACAGTCCGTAATTTCCGAGTGGATAGTTGTATGTAGTACGTAGTATGTTGCCGGCCAGGTTCTTCAAGCAAGACACGTGACAGTGACAGTGACAGTAATTCCTTGGAGTGACAGTGATTCCTTGGATTGCACATCTCTTAGGGCTAGTGTGTCAGCCGCTGTGTGGTTTTCGAAGATTCGGATCCATGCTGCAGCTCCTTTGTCCAACGCTGATAGGTTGCCTTTGAGGGCCTGCATGTCGCGGTGGTACCAGGGAACAAATGTTTCTCTTTTGGCGGACTGCTTTTGTTCCTCCTCTCGTTGTCTAATTTTCGAGCGGGTAACTATCCCTATTGCTGACGATCTTCTGGCCTGGCTTTTGGATGATGCTATAAGGGTTCCTTTTCTTCTGTTGTCGTTTGTGTACTCTCCCCGGGAGCTGCCACTGTTTTTGAATGACCACTTTTTTGTCTTAGTCTCGTGGTCTGACATGGGTTCTTCTTCCCAGGAGCGGAGGGGGGTGGGGTGTCTTTGTTTTGTTTTCTTAAAGGTGTATTTGGGGACTACAGGGGTAGGTGAAGGTGTGGGCTGGCTTCGGGTCTTTTGTTTTTCTTTGGGTTGTTGTTTGGCTGTAGCGTCTGCAGGAGGTGCTATGAGATGAACATGGGTTGTGTTGGCATCCTCTGGTAGTGGGCCACATTGTCCAGTCAGTGTGACAGTTGCGTGGCTAACCCTTGTGGTACATTTCTTTTTCCTTTCTTGATGTCTTTTTGTGGTTTTTAGGACTGGCAAGTGCATTCGTCGTCCTCTGTATTAGAGGAGAGAAACTCTTTGTGTCTGTTTGATCGTTAGGGGGCGATGTCTGATCATTGTCCTTGTTCTCACTGTCAGATGGCTTTGGGGAGGGCTGTACTCGGAAATGGATTTGGATCGGGCCTTCCATTACTAATACGGGTGCTTGTATTTCTGGCGGGGGTGGGGTGGCTATTTTCTGGTTGCTCAGCACAGGGGGCGCTGTTGCTTCAGGTGTGTGCTCGGTCTTAGGGTTGTACGGAGAGGGGGGGTGCCGATGTGTTTCTTCATCGGCCAGCAGGGAGGGGTAGAGGGATGGGGTGGTGTGTGGTTGGAGTGGGGTGTGACCTTGGGGGATGGGTTCGGGGAGGGGTGGTAACTTGTCTTCTTGTGGGGGGTAGGGTTCCTTCTGGGCTTCTACCACTGCCTTGGTTGCGGCATTTCTGATTTTATTGCGACGTTCGACAATCATTTCCGCTCGAATCCATGCCGTCATTATGTGCTGAACCAGCGCCCATTGTGCACGCTGCTTGTTTAACTTGCGCTTTCAAGCCCCCATTAATCCAGGGTTGTTTTTTGCATCCACTCCTGCTTCAGCCAGCAGTCTTTTTTCTTCCTCTATCACCTTGGTGCGGTTTTCTGCTGTCGGGGTAGTGTCTTTCGACCACCACCCTGCTTTGATCCATTTTTGTTCATATTTATGGAATTTCCAAGTTTCTCAAGCATGGAACTTTGGCTCTGTTCTGTTCTTGAGCTCAGCTACAGCTTCAATACGAATCTCACTGGTGCCGGGTCTGGGGGATGGGGTCTTTTCCATTATGTTTTTGAATGGCAGGAGAACAAAAGACATGGGAAGAAGTGGGAGGGGGAAACCTCAAATGTTCGGATCTCAATGTGTTTCTGGTGCAGCTACGCCACTAGTGGTCTTTTAGGTTATTACAGGTCAACTTTTTTTTTTTATTTGTATTTTTGTTTTATATATTGCCCTTTTATCTAGGGCAATTTGAGGAGGTTGTTCATACACATACACACACAAAACCTCTATCACACATGCACAGACTCTATCAAACACACACTCTCTTAAACACAAAGACTGTCTCAAACACACACACGCCCGCGGTCTCTCTCACATTCACACACACGCATGGTACCTCTCTTTCCACACACACAAGGTACCTCGTTGCGCACACTCTCACTCACACAGCCGGCAATACAATTTTACGCTAAGTCACGTGAATTGGGCCTTTAACCCTTTAATATTTGGTTTCTCTAAGAACCGGGCCTTTAACCCCTAAATGCTTGGCTTCCTTTTTACTTTAAAAATGATTCCGGGCCTTTCACCCTTAAATGAAATTACCGACTATCGACTACCCTTCTGAAGGCTGAGTTTAACATTTTTCATCGCCAGACATCACTTAGTTTAGGCATTTCGGAGGTCTTTTCAACAACCGGGCCTAAACGGGATTCGGAATTACTTCACGAGTTAAACATTGTTCATCACCAAAACGTCGCTCAGTTTAGGCATACTGGATGTATTCTCTACACACGGGCCCAAACGTTACGTGGAATTACTACGCAATTTAAACACACAGCCGCTTCGAAGGGGGGTTTCCTAACCCGTTCCCTTAACTTACCTTACTACCGTTCTCATCAAACAATCCAATTTCTCCTCTCCACAATATTTAACAATTATTATTCATGCATCATTCAACAATACATCCCCAAAACCACAAAGTTGTTCGTCCAGCCTTAAACAGTACAACACTTCCACCTAAAATATTCCTATCTAATCTATGCAGACTTCATGAAATGGCTCTGCTCACCTTTTAGCGGGTACCCATGGAAGTATCGCAACCGTTCAGGCTTTCGGAACTCCTCTGCAGTCTTGTAATGGGATCACGTCGGGGTCACCAATTTGTCGTGTTCAAAATTTCCAAATCCGGAATGATGGGATGAAACTGGAACTTTGAGCTACGGAGAGTTTATAGGACGGTTTGAGAATCTACCAAAAAATAAAAAACGTTTTACGTCGACGTGGTTAGTCCTAAGCTGCGTGTCTCATCTAGCATACATTTCACCCAGGAGTCTGCAGAAACTTTGTTTCCTCGTCACTTTGTTACAAACGACAGACCCCCCTTTGCGAGGCGGTCCCGCCTTTGTTATTTCCCATCTCCCGAGTATCTAGTTTCAGACTCCCCGCTGTGTGTGCGCCAGATTAACCGTTTCAGTGCCGGTTTCTAACTGGTTGCGTAGTTACACCCAGTGTCTTTAGACATGTTTTAATTTTGGCTCTGACTGATCAATAAAACTGTATTTCATAATTACCCACTATATGAATGATAGTAATGTACATGAATAAATTTATGTAATGTATACTGTAGTATACACACATATAGTTTTGCTATCGAGGATTAGTTCAATCTGTAATGTTATAGTTATAGTAGTATAGTTATATGTAGTACGTAATAGTTATAGTATATGTATATATATATATTTTTTTTTTTTTCTCACAAAACCCAACAGGAAGTCGGCCATTTTTAATTTTCCTGACTTTTTAGTCATATTTATGTTTTGTACTTTAGCGAAACTCCTCCTTGGCGATTTATCGGATCGGCTTCAAACTTGACGAGTGTCTACAAGACACCTTCACAGCTTAACATTATCAAAATATATATATTTTTTGGCACACGGTGTGGGCGTGGCAACACGTTAAATTTCATGTTCCAAAAGATACTTGGAAATTCACGAAACTTTGTGCACTCGTCAGTCCCAGTGTGGCAATTGATATTCTATGGGTTCCGTGCTTGGGCATGGCAAAATGACCGGACACGCCCTGTTGAAAATTTCAAAACATCAAACCTATTCACTTTTTAACATGAAATTGGGTATATTAATGTAACATCACTAGACTCAAAAAAAATTATATTGCCGCCATGACCGACACCCAACCAACAGGAAGGTGGCCATATTGGATTTAATGTGCGCAAACTCCTAGGGGATTCATCAGATCGACTTCAAAGTTCGCGAGTGTCTACAAGACACTTTGGGGATTAAATTTATTAAAACATTGGGTTTTCGTCACACAATGTGGGCATGGCACTGTGTTGAATTGAAGTGTTAACCTGACTTTTGGGGCCTTAAGAAACTCGAAAAATCACAAAACTTTACACACTCAAGATCAAACCTATTCACTTTTTTAGTATCTCCTCGGCGTATTGGTAAACACAGTGGCGGCAGGACAAAGAGATCTTAGTACGTACTCCGGTAAGTTGCGAAAAAGTCCGTATGAGGTGTCGAACAGACGTCCAGGAGTGCTTGTCGTTCATATTGTAATAGCGACAGTGCACTGCATGCAAAAATAAGAACAATACAAATAGTAATAAACACAAAACTAAGAGTTGAATGCAGAGCCGGTGTGTCCATACTACGGCGCACCCGGAAGTTAGTCCGGGTTAACTCATAAGTTAGCTAGCTTCCTCTGCTGAACCAATATTTTACTAAAATGACTTTTACAACTCTCTTTGCTCCAACTTCCATCCTTAACAAAGAATCCCAAATGCATCATTTGCTAACTTTCCCACTTTCATTGTCTTTCACATCAACTTCCATAATCATTTCAGCCTGTCAACTAACTTTACAGCTCTCTCGCCTTGTTATATTTTTTTCAAATAAATTTAAAGCCTTACAGTATCCTTTCCAGAAATCCTACCAGATATTTAGATTATAACGCTACTTTTAAACCAAGGACTCCTGTGGGAAACTAGTTTGACATGTTGTGTACAACACACATACTATGCTTACTGTATCTCACATTTATACATTTGCTTGTTTTTAATCGCGATTTTCATCAGCCATGTAGCTAAACATACCCCGAGACACTGATAAAATGTCTCCGAACTCATCTCATCCATACGTGCTCCAGAGTGATCCATCGGCCAGGCGGTCACACGCCTCAAACACCATTTCAATCACCCAAGGATTCATTCATTCAACGCTTTTGCTAGGATGGGTCAAGAATAATCTATAATAATCATGTATTTAATAATGTCGATTTTATTATTGGATAACATAAAGCAAATAAACAGACAAAAACCACGATTCTCTTGATCAATGCAAAATTGGCTACTTCATAAGTAAGGCATACATTTTTAATGTACAACACATCTTTGAGTACTTAAAAAAGCCCTCTATATAATACATTTCTCTTTATTCTTCTTCATAATATTGTTCTTATACTGTAGCTAACCAATAATAAATGAAATACTTTTTACCATTAATGCAACTTCTGGTGCTCCTTCGTTTTGCTGATGGCCTTCTAGTCTGGATCATACGTTGTGAGGTTAAGCTTAATGCAGGCGTTGAGGCTTCCATCAGTTAAACTTAAGCGTAGGATGGTCTTAATGTTTCTCAGATGCGAGAAAGACTGCTCACATGCATTTGTAAAGCCAAACATGGTCAATACGGCATTACTCACACGCTGCATTGTGTGCTGTGTGACGGGACGCTCGTTCCAAGTTTTAAGAATCAGCTGGTCTTCAGTTTCAAGTTCAAGTTCAAGTTCAAGAGATTATTTGTCACATACATATTGAAGTTTTTTCGACTTCTGTCCACTTTTGTTCAGCTGATTGGTCCGACTCGAGGCAGGGAGTTTTCTTAATGTTTGTCTGTCTTACAGAGGGGATCGGCGCATGGGCTCGTAAGCAGTCCAGCAGTGGAACGCCATTCCTCCTGCTCCCAAGAGGATCATTATTATCCACAATTATTATAATGATCCTCAGTGATACATATAATTGTGGCCTGCGTGCCGCAAGTTGAAATGAACAGTAAAACTTTCGCCATGTCGGCGCACCACAGCCATCTCCTTCCCTAAGCCCTTACCTGTGGGCAGAGACTTCCACAAGTTGCGCCTGAGCAGAGACCCGGTAGGGGCAGGGCGCCGAGTAAATGGCGCCCCGGAGTCTTTATGTTGTCCGCAGCCGGTGCTTGACTACTTTGTCCGCCACATTTATATTTTGAATTTTATTTTCAAGTTGTAATTTCTCTTACCTGTTTTACTTTAAAATGACACAGAATAATAATTTATTACTTGTTAATTGTGATGAAAAATTTTAGCTCAAAATTGTATGCGAGCCATATACCGTCATCAAAAGAGCCGTAATTGGCTCGCGAGCCATAGGTTCCCGACCCCTGCTCTAGATTGATTCAATCTTTAAGCTTACTCAGATCTTCCCTGATCGGAACAATATCTCAGTGAGTCGTCACCTTCACTTTTCGGGAATCTTGTGTTGCCTTTGCTGGACCTGTCCAGACGACTCCTTGTTGGATATCTTACGGCCAGTCTCTGACTGCCGCTGGGCACACAACCTGGACATGAAGAGAGTCTCATCATCGTCGCCAGATTGTTGGATAAATTATCCTAGGTGGTCGGTGAGGTTAATCTGCCCGCTACAGGAAAACAAAACTGAGAGTATTAAAGATATTTATTCTGCAAAATAAAGAGAAAGATACCGTCATGCTTCAAAGCAGTGTTCTGATCAGTCTACCCCTATTACTGACGAAGAGGGCTTTATACCAAAGAGAGGTTGTGTGTCAGGTGTCATTTACAACTCTGATCCTCAGTCATATCCCTGGGTGTTCCCCCAAACAGTGATTTAACAGTCAAACTTCGGTCACAGACACAATCCTACTGTACCATAAAACAAACACACAACGCTCTTTTAAGTCCCTCTTGTCCTTATCCTTATCTCCACACAAGGTTAAGTGAAGGATGGAATGTGGTCTGGTTTTTCCAATACTACAACTGAAATGTTTTAGACAGTTTTTACACACAGACACACACAGACAATTTTTTTGTCTCTTTATATTAACTCTGAGTGACTCATAAAAACCCATAGACAACGAGTTTTATAACTAAGTAACATACAAAAGGCTATTGTCCTGTATAAAACATGTAAAACCTCATTCAAATAGTTGATCATGTGCATTTTTCTCTCACAGCCTACATACGTGCAACTGCGGCTCTAGCGCATGCCACTGTGATTGCAATGACGTTTCACCTTCTGGACTTGATAGACCTGCTGGCTAATTTAAGGGTCTTATTGGCCCGACTTAATGGCCTTGTTGGCCGACTTGAAGGACCTGCTGGATGCGTTGCCAAGCCCGCTTTGCGCACTCAAAGTTGTACTGCCACTGCGGTCCAGGCCTTTTGCCCGTTCCTCCAAGCCTGGCTGTCTGTTTGGGCCCACGAGTTCTGTGGAGCCTCAGCCTTCCGAGGGGTCTGAGGGTTCCGTGGGCCCTGGGTGTTCTGACATCATTGCTCTCAGCAATGCCTTGAGGTGAGGCCAATCTTTTTACTCTTAAGCCCTCACCACATGTAGCTGTACTTGGCTATACAGCGAGCTAAACACTCTTGCAATAAGTACCCAGAGACAGGAGCGCACTTTTGGTATCGTTAATGAAAGCGGTGTAAAACTGTGGAACAGTAGAGAAATATGCAGATAAACGATCAATCTCTATGCAGATGTAGATAACGTGTTAATACGTTGTCATAGCTCCCACATTGTATACATACAACAATAACATGAATTATCTCACAAATTGTGCTTTCTCAAGGGCAGTGAAGAGGCTGATGGAAGAGATGTTAATCCGGGTCTGGGACATGATCAGATTGGCTGAGTGTGCCTTGATCTGTTTATGCCTGTTCTGATTTTACTATTATATTATTATACTATCATCCAAATGCTATGATGTTGCAATACTGACTGCGCGGGGGGCGCACCGGGAGGCAGAACAACCGTGTTTTGGTTGCATCTAAATTTTTTAGTATGGCTTTTAAGTTGGTTTTTAACTGTATTTCTGTGTTTGTATTGGAACTGATTTTTTTAATGTGGCTTTTAAATCAGTTTTGAAACTGTATTTCTGTATCAGGATTGGGTCTGAATTTTTGGGACACATCATCAGTAGTGGACCCCAGGACCATGAGGTGTTTGACCATTATCACTAGACACCCTCGCCTGAGGAAGGCCCTCCCGTGGTTGATCAAGCCTCGGAGTGTGTCCCATAGCCAATTGGAGTTCAATTTGGGTTATGCTCGATTGTGGGTAGGCAAAGAGTTTTGCTAAGCATTAATTTAGAATGATTTATGTTAAGAGTTTTGCTAAACATTAATTTTGAATGACCAATTTACTAATGCTTCATGCAATTATGCCATGTCAAGGTTGGTATGGTAAATTATAAAAAAAAAATAAAAGGTTACGTTTAATAGGTAAGTATTTAGAGGTGTCTTGTGTTCCTACTTTGTGTCAGGGTCTTCTGTAGGTTCAGAATGAAGTTAGCTCCTCGGCACATCTGAATTTATGGGGCATAGCTCCACCCATTTTTTGGAATAAACTCCTTTTATTTTCTTTGTTTTCTTCCAATAAAAATCCTAATTGGTTTTAACCAATTGGGGATGGGGGGATGGGTTTTAACCAACTTCATCTTTCATTTTCATAAACGTCCTTTACTTACTCAACTTACTACGCCGGATCGAGCTGTACACTCTACCTTCATCCACTCCCTCATTTTCATGAGGGAAAGGAGGATAGAAGAGAGAAGATAGAAGATAACGTATTGTCAGACGATTTAAAATGCTGAAAAGGCGGTTAGGTTAAAAGCTTGTATGTGCGCCCCACACTGTGTTGGTGTGGGGCGTGGTTGTGTGTTTGGGCGCCGCGCCCCTGCATCGATCTGGTCGCGATTCGCCTATCTCTCCCAGTGCCAAAACTTATATTCACAAATACACCACACAATAGGCCTAGGGCTTGCGGGATGGGTGGGGTGCAAGCTATATAGGTGGGGATGCAGCGGGCAGCTGCCATCTTGCCTGTCACGCTCCTGCCCCAGCGTGCTTCTCGTCCGTTACGAAATGTTAATCCGACTCATATTGGCTTAGAATGCATACACTCGCACACAAATCCTACTCCAAGCAACACTCCACCAGACCAGGGTCTGCGGGGCAGGAGGGGTGTGAGTGATTCAGGGTCGACTTGCCTGAAGGACTTGCATCCCCAACCCCGCAATTTTGACTGCAATAGGCAACAGTACACATTTAGCACTGGGGTTTTCCGGGATGGACAGACAGGCGGTCCTATCACACACACACACACACATGCACACACCACCACACCTTCTTTGAATGCACCCCAGCAGCCTTCTGGTTGCATTACTCTCCTTTTCTCCCTCATTTACTGCCATAACTATGACAGGAAGAGGCCAGGTGACCATTTGTCATTCCAGTTTTCCTGGACCTAATCAACTGTTTTTCATTACATGTTGTCGTCCAATGTTAATTTTTTTGTGTAAATGTTTTCAGGTTCTATGTTTAATTGTCTCACCGGCCATGATTCTCTCCCTCTTGGGGTAGTGATCAGTTGTTTATAGACCCAAACATGATAAATAGTTTTCCAAAGAGGGGGGTTGGTGGTGGTTCTCTTTGACCAAAAACTGTGCTCTTGTCATCCTACAGGTCATCCACTGGACAGAATTATTGCAGCAGTTCTTGATGATTTAAGAATTAATAAAGTGTTGCATTGCAGGTGGAGAACTTGAGCTACACTTGCGGACTAACTCTGTCCTAGATGCAATGGCATGCAAATACTCTTTGTTGTATGCCCAGCATGCTGACAGGATGGGTTGAAAATAAATAAATAAAAAATAAAATCTCCACGAATTACTCTGTGTGGCAGGATCAGACAAAAGGTCAAACATGTATTTGTCGAGTAAAAAAACGCATTTTCAGCCCATTTAAACGTCGAAAAGGCGGATCGGTTAAACGCTACAGTCATTACTCTGTGTGACAGTGTCAGGCAGTTTAAATACTATGATGAACTAGTATGTGCTGCTAAAGTGTTGTTTGTCAAACAGTTGTAGGTCCTTCTAACATTTATTTTTCGAGTAATGATTATTTTTATCAACGTCTGCACATGTGGGAAAAAACGCATTTTCAGCCGATTTAAACGCCGAAAAGGCGGATCGGTTAAACGCTACAGTCATTACTCTGTGCGACAGTGTCAGACAGTTTAAATACTATGATGAACTAGTATGTGCTGCTAAAGTGTTGTCTGTCAACGAGTTTTAGGCTCATATAAAATGTATTTTTCGAGTTATGAGTATTTTCAGAATTTTGGACGATTTGCTGCCTTGCTGAATTAGAGAAACACCGAACCAATGTCTCTTTATAGGTGAATGATTCAGAATGCTGCAGTACACCATATAATTTTAATTAATATGAGGAACAATTATGTGCTTAAGTCTTTCTCAAATACGGTTTAAATACAATGATAAACTAGTATGTGCTGCTAAAGTGTTGTTTGTCAACCAGTTTTAGGCCCATATAAAATGTATTTCTCGAGTTATGATCATTTTCATCAAAGTCTACACATGTGGGAAAAAACGCATTTTCACCCGATTTAAACGTCGATTTGGCGGAACGGTTAAACGCTTCAGCCATTACTATGTGACAGTGTCAGACAGTTTAAATACAATGATAAACTAGTATGTGCTGCTAAAGTGTTGTTTTTCAAACAGTTTTAGGCCCATTTAAAATGTATTTTTCGAGTTATGATCATGTTCAGAACTTTGGACGATTTGCTGTCTAGCTGAATTAGAGAAACACCGAACAATTGTCTCTTTGTAGGTGCATGATTTTGAATGCTGCAGTACACCATATAACTTTAATTAATATGAGGAACAATTATGTGCTTCTTAAGTCTTTCCTAAAGACAGTTTAAATAAAATGATAAACTAGTATGTGCTGCTAAAGTCTTGTTTGTCAACCAGTTTAAGGCCCAAATAAAATGTATTTTTCGAGTTCTGATAATTTTCATCAAAGTCTACACGTGAGAAAAAACGCATTTTCAGCCGATTTAAACGTCGAAAAGGCGAATCGGTTGAACGCTTCAGTCATTACTCTATGTGACAGTGTCAGAAAGTGTAAATACAATGATAAACTAGTATGTGCTGCTAATGTGTTGTTTGCCAACCAGTTTTAGGCCCATATAAAATGTATTTTTCGAGTTATGATCATTTTCCGAACTTTGGACCGTTTGCTGTCTAGCTGAATTAGAGAAACACCGAACCATTGTCTCTTTGTAGGCGCATGATTTAGAATGCTGCAGTACACCATATAACTTTAATGAATATGAAGAACTATTATGTGCTTCTTAAGTCTTTCTCAAAGACAGTTTAAATACAATGATAAACTAGTATGTGCTGCTAAAGTCTTGTTTGTCAACCAGTTTTAGGCCCATATAAAATGTATTTTTCGAGTTCTGATAATTTTCATCAAAGTCTACACATGTGGGAAAAAACGCATTTTCAGCCGATTTAAACGTCGAAAAGGCGGATCGGTTAAACGCTTCAGCCATTACTCTGTGACAGTGTCAGACAGTTTAAATACAATGATAAACTAGTATGTGCTACTAAAGTCTTGTTTGTCAGCCAGTTTTAGGCCCTTATAAAATGTATTTTTCGAGTTATGATCATTTTCAGAACTTTGGACGATTTGCTGTCGAGCTGAATTAGAGAAACACCGAACCATTGTCTCTTTTTAGGTGAATGATTCAGAATGCTGCAGTAAAGCATTGAAATTTAATTAATATGATGAACTATTATGTGCTTCTTAAGTGTTTCTCACAGAGTTCTAGGCCCATCTAACATGTATTTGTGGAGTTATGATCATATTCAGAACTTTGGACGATTTGCTGTCGAGCTGAATTAGAGAAACACCGAACAATTGTTTCTTTGTAGGTGCATGATTCAGTATACTGCAGTACAGCATAGAAATTTAATTAATATGATGAACTATTATGTGCTTCTTAAGTGTTTCTCACAGAGTTCTAGGCCCATCTAACATGTATTTGTGGAGTTATGATCATATTCAGAACTTTGGACGATTTGCTGTCGAGCTGAATTAGAGAAACACCGAACCATTGTCTCTTTGTAGGTGAATGATTCAGAATGCTGCAGTACACCATATAACTTTAATTAATATGAGGAACAATTATTTTGCTTCTTAAGTCTTTCTCAAAGACAGTTTAAATACAATGATAAACTAGTATGTGCAGCTAAAGTCTTGTTTGTCAACCAGTTTTAGGCCCATATAAAATGTATTTTTCGAGTTCTGATAATTTTCATTAATGTCTACACGTGGGAAAAAACGCATTTTCAGTCGATTTAAACGTCGATTTGGCGGAACGGTTAAACGCTTCAGTCATTACTCTATGTGACAGTGTCAGTCAGTTTAAATACAATGATGAACTAGTATGTGCTGCTAAAGTCTTGTTTGTCAACCAGTTTTAGGCCCATATAAAATGTATTTTCGAGTTCAGATAATTTTCATCAAAGTCTACACGTGGGAAAAAATGCATTTTCAGTCGATTTAAACGTCGATTTGGCGGAACGGTTAAACACTTCAGTCATTACTCTATGTGACAGTGTCAGACAGTTTAAATACAATGATAAACTAGTATGTGCTGCTAAAGTCTTGTTTGTCAACCAGTTTTAGGCCCAAATAAAATGTATTTTTCGAGTTCTGATAATTTTCATCAAAGTCTACACGTGAGAAAAAACGCATTTTCAGCCGATTTAAACGTCGAAAAGGCGAATCGGTTGAACGCTTCAGTCATTACTCTATGTGACAGTGTCAGAAAGTGTAAATACAATGATAAACTAGTATGTGCTGCTAAAGTGTTGTTTGCCAACCAGTTTTAGGCCCATATAAAATGTATTTTTCGAGTTATGATCATTTTCCGAAGTTTGGACCGTTTGCTGTCTAGCTGAATTAGAGAAACACCGAACCATTGTCTCTTTGTAGGCGCATGATTTAGAATGCTGCAGTACACCATATAACTTTAATGAATATGAGGAACTATTTTGTGCTTCTTAAGTCTTTCTCAAAGACAGTTTAAATACAATGATAAACTAGTATATGCTGCTAAAGTCTTGTTTGTCAACCAGTTTTAGGCCCATATAAAATGTATTTTTCGAGTTCTGATAATTTTCATCAAAGTCTACACATGTGGGAAAAAACGCATTTTCAGTCGATTTAAACGTCGAAAAGGCGAATCGGTTAAACGCTTCAGTCATTACTCCATGTGACAGTGTCAGACAGTTTAAATACAATGATGAACTAGTATGTGCTGCTAAAGTGTTGTTTGTCAACCAGTTTTAGGCCCATATAAAATGTATTTTTCGAGTTCTGATAATTTTCATCAAAGTCTACACATGTGGGAAAAAATGCATTTTAAGCCGATTTTAACGTCGATTTGGTGGAACGGTTAAACGCTTCAGTCATTACTCTATGTGACAGTGTCAGACAGTTTAAATACAATGATCAACTAGTATGTGCTGCTAAAGTGTTGTTTGTCAAACAGTTTTAGGCCCATATAAAATGTATTTTTCGAGTTCTGATAATTTTCATCAAAGTCTACACGTGGGAAAAAACGCATTTTCAGCCGATTTTAACGTCGATTTGGCGGAACGGTTAAACGCTTCAGTCATTACTCTATGTGACAGTGTCAGACAGTTTAAATACAATGATAAACTAGTATGTGCTGCTAAAGTGTTGTTTGTCAAACAGTTTTAGGTCCATATAAAATGTATTTTTCGAGTTATGATCATTTTCAGAACTTTGGACGATTTGCTGTCTAGCTGAATTAGAGAAACACCGAACAATTGTCTCTTTGTAGGTGCATGATTTTGAATGCTGCAGTACACCATATAACTTTAATTAATATGAGGAACAATTATGTGCTTCTTAAGTCTTTCTCAAAGACAGTTTAAATACAATGATAAACTAGTATGTGCAGCTAAAGTCTTGTTTGTCAACCAGTTTTAGGCCCATATAAAATGTATTTTTCGAGTTATGATAATTTTCATCAATGTCTACACGTGGGAAAAAACGCATTTTCAGTCGATTTAAACGTCGATTTGGCGGAACGGTTAAACGCTTCAGTCATTACTCTATGTGACAGTGTCAGAAAGTGTAAATACAATGATAAACTAGTATGTGCTGCTAAAGTGTTGTTTGCCAACCAGTTTTAGGCCCATATAAAATGTATTTTTCGAGTTATGATCATTTTCCGAAGTTTGGACCGTTTGCTGTCTAGCTGAATTAGAGAAACACCGAACCATTGTCTCTTTGTAGGCGCATGATTTAGAATGCTGCAGTACACCATATAACTTTAATGAATATGAGGAACTATTTTGTGCTTCTTAAGTCTTTCTCAAAGACAGTTTAAATACAATGATAAACTAGTATATGCTGCTAAAGTCTTGTTTGTCAACCAGTTTTAGGCCCATATAAAATGTATTTTTCGAGTTCTGATAATTTTCATCAAAGTCTACACATGTGGGAAAAAACGCATTTTCAGTCGATTTAAACGTCGAAAAGGCGAATCGGTTGAACGCTTCAGCCATTACTCTATGTGACAGTGTCAGACAGTTTAAATACAATGATAAACTAGTATGTGCTGCTAAGTCTTGTTTGTCAACCAGTTTTAGGCCCAAATAAAATGTATTTTTCGAGTTCTGATAATTTTCATCAAAGTCTACACGTGAGAAAAAACTTATTTTCAGCTGATTTAAACGTCGAAAAGGCGAATCGGTTGAACGCTTCAGTCATTACTCTATGTGACAGTGTCAGAAAGTGTAAATACAATGATAAACTAGTATGTGCTGCTAATGTGTTGTTTGCCAACCAGTTTTAGGCCCATATAAAATGTATTTTTCGAGTTATGATCATTTTCCGAACTTTGGACCGTTTGCTGTCTAGCTGAATTAGAGAAACACCGAACCATTGTCTCTTTGTAGGCGCATGATTCAGAATACTGCAGTACAGCATAGAAATTTAATTAATATGATGAACTATTATGTGCTTCTTAAGTGTTTCTCACAGAGTTCTAGGCCTATCTAACATGTATTTGTGGAGTTATGATCATTTTCAGAACTTTGGACGATTTGCTGTCGAGCTGAATTAGAGAAACACCGAACCATTGTCTCTTTGTAGGTGAATGATTCAGAATGCTGCAGTACACCATATACCTTTAATTAATATGAGGAACAATTATTTTGCTTCTTAAGTCTTTCTCAAAGACAGTTTAAATACAATGATGAACTAGTATGTGCTGCTTATGTCTTGTTTGTCAACCAGTTTTAGGCCCATATAAAATGTATTTTTCGAGTTCTGATAATTTTCATCAAAGTCTACACATGTGGGAAAAAATGCATTTTCAGCTGATTTTAACGTCGATTTGGTAGAACGGTTAAACGCTTCAGTCATTACTCTATGTGACAGTGTCAGACAGTTTAAATACAATGATAAACTAGTATGTGCTGCTAAAGTGTTGTTTGTCAAACAGTTTTAGGTCCATATAAAATGTATTTTTCGAGTTATGATCATTTTCAGAACTTTGGACGATTTGCTGTCTAGCTGAATTAGAGAAACACCGAACAATTGTCTCTTTGTAGGTGCATGATTTTGAATGCTGCAGTACACCATATAACTTTAATTAATATGAGGAACAATTATGTGCTTCTTAAGTCTTTCTCAAAGACAGTTTAAATACAATGATAAACTAGTATGTGCAGCTAAAGTCTTGTTTGTCAACCAGTTTTAGGCCCATATAAAATGTATTTTTCGAGTTATGATAATTTTCATCAATGTCTACACGTGGGAAAAAACGCATTTTCAGTCGATTTAAACGTCGATTTGGCGGAACGGTTAAACGCTTCAGTCATTACTCTATGTGACAGTGTCAGTCAGTTTAAATACAATGATGAACTAGTATGTGCTGCTAAAGTCTTGTTTGTCAACCAGTTTTAGGCCCATATAAAATGTATTTTTTGAGTTCAAATAATTTTCATCAAAGTCTACACGTGGGAAAAAACGCATTTTCAGTCGATTTAAACGTCGATTTGGCGGAACGGTTAAACGCTTCAGTCATTACTCTATGTGACAGTGTCAGTCAGTTTAAATACAATGATGAACTAGTATGTGCTGCTAAAGTCTTG
The DNA here is from genome assembly GCF_960531495.2 of Zeus faber. Lineage (NCBI taxonomy): Eukaryota > Metazoa > Chordata > Actinopteri > Zeiformes > Zeidae > Zeus > Zeus faber. The sequence goes on along the minus strand of NC_137198.1, from coordinate 32,638,531 downwards.
TTTGTCAACCAGTTTTAGGCCCATATAAAATGTATTTTTCGAGTTCAGATAATTTTCATCAAAGTCTACACGTGGGAAAAAACGCATTTTCAGTCGATTTAAACGTCGATTTGGCGGAACGGTTAAACGCTTCAGTCATTACTCTATGTGACAGTGTCAGACAGTTTAAATACAATGATAAACTAGTATGTGCTGCTAAAGTGTTGTTTGTCAAACAGTTTTAGGTCCATATAAAATGTATTTTTCGAGTTATGATCATTTTCAGAACTTTGGACGATTTGCTGTCTAGCTGAATTAGAGAAACACCGAACAATTGTCTCTTTGTAGGTGCATGATTTTGAATGCTGCAGTACACCATATAACTTTAATTAATATGAGGAACAATTATGTGCTTCTTAAGTCTTTCTCAAAGACAGTTTAAATACAATGATAAACTAGTATGTGCAGCTAAAGTCTTGTTTGTCAACCAGTTTTAGGCCCATATAAAATGTATTTTTCGAGTTATGATAATTTTCATCAATGTCTACACGTGGGAAAAAACGCATTTTCAGTCGATTTAAACGTCGATTTGGCGGAACGGTTAAACGCTTCAGTCATTACTCTATGTGACAGTGTCAGAAAGTGTAAATACAATGATAAACTAGTATGTGCTGCTAAAGTGTTGTTTGCCAACCAGTTTTAGGCCCATATAAAATGTATTTTTCGAGTTATGATCATTTTCCGAAGTTTGGACCGTTTGCTGTCTAGCTGAATTAGAGAAACACCGAACCATTGTCTCTTTGTAGGCGCATGATTTAGAATGCTGCAGTACACCATATAACTTTAATGAATATGAGGAACTATTTTGTGCTTCTTAAGTCTTTCTCAAAGACAGTTTAAATACAATGATAAACTAGTATATGCTGCTAAAGTCTTGTTTGTCAACCAGTTTTAGGCCCATATAAAATGTATTTTTCGAGTTCTGATAATTTTCATCAAAGTCTACACATGTGGGAAAAAACGCATTTTCAGTCGATTTAAACGTCGAAAAGGCGAATCGGTTGAACGCTTCAGCCATTACTCTATGTGACAGTGTCAGACAGTTTAAATACAATGATAAACTAGTATGTGCTGCTAAGTCTTGTTTGTCAACCAGTTTTAGGCCCAAATAAAATGTATTTTTCGAGTTCTGATAATTTTCATCAAAGTCTACACGTGAGAAAAAACTTATTTTCAGCTGATTTAAACGTCGAAAAGGCGAATCGGTTGAACGCTTCAGTCATTACTCTATGTGACAGTGTCAGAAAGTGTAAATACAATGATAAACTAGTATGTGCTGCCAATGTGTTGTTTGCCAACCAGTTTTAGGCCCATATAAAATGTATTTTTCGAGTTATGATCATTTTCCGAACTTTGGACCATTTGCTGTCTAGCTGAATTAGAGAAACACCGAACCATTGTCTCTTTGTAGGCGCATGATTCAGAATACTGCAGTACAGCATAGAAATTTAATTAATATGATGAACTATTATGTGCTTCTTAAGTGTTTCTCACAGAGTTCTAGGCCTATCTAACATGTATTTGTGGAGTTATGATCATTTTCAGAACTTTGGACGATTTGCTGTCGAGCTGAATTAGAGAAACACCGAACCATTGTCTCTTTGTAGGTGAATGATTCAGAATGCTGCAGTACACCATATAACTTTAATTAATATGAGGAACAATTATTTTGCTTCTTAAGTCTTTCTCAAAGACAGTTTAAATACAATGATGAACTAGTATGTGCTGCTTATGTCTTGTTTGTCAACCAGTTTTAGGCCCATATAAAATGTATTTTTCGAGTTCTGATAATTTTCATCAAAGTCTACACATGTGGGAAAAAATGCATTTTCAGCTGATTTTAACGTCGATTTGGTAGAACGGTTAAACGCTTCAGTCATTACTCTATGTGACAGTGTCAGACAGTTTAAATACAATGATAAACTAGTATGTGCTGCTAAAGTGTTGTTTGTCAAACAGTTTTAGGTCCATATAAAATGTATTTTTCGAGTTATGATCATTTTCAGAACTTTGGACGATTTGCTGTCTAGCTGAATTAGAGAAACACCGAACAATTGTCTCTTTGTAGGTGCATGATTTTGAATGCTGCAGTACACCATATAACTTTAATTAATATGAGGAACAATTATGTGCTTCTTAAGTCTTTCTCAAAGACAGTTTAAATACAATGATAAACTAGTATGTGCAGCTAAAGTCTTGTTTGTCAACCAGTTTTAGGCCCATATAAAATGTATTTTTCGAGTTATGATAATTTTCATCAATGTCTATACGTGGGAAAAAACGCATTTTCAGTCGATTTAAACGTCGATTTGGCGGAACGGTTAAACGCTTCAGTCATTACTCTATGTGACAGTGTCAGTCAGTTTAAATACAATGATGAACTAGTATGTGCTGCTAAAGTCTTGTTTGTCAACCAGTTTTAGGCCCATATAAAATGTATTTTTTGAGTTCAAATAATTTTCATCAAAGTCTACACGTGGGAAAAAACGCATTTTCAGTCGATTTAAACGTCGATTTGGCGGAACGGTTAAACGCTTCAGTCATTACTCTATGTGACAGTGTCAGTCAGTTTAAATACAATGATGAACTAGTATGTGCTGCTAAAGTCTTGTTTGTCAACCAGTTTTAGGCCCATATAAAATGTATTTTTCGAGTTCAGATAATTTTCATCAAAGTCTACACGTGGGAAAAAACGCATTTTCAGTCGATTTAAACGTCGATTTGGCGGAACGGTTAAACACTTCAGTCATTACTCTATGTGACAGTGTCAGACAGTTTAAATACAATGATAAACTAGTATGTGCTGCTAAAGTCTTGTTTGTCAACCAGTTTTAGGCCCAAATAAAATGTATTTTTCGAGTTCTGATAATTTTCATCAAAGTCTACACGTGAGAAAAAACGCATTTTCAGCCGATTTAAACGTCGAAAAGGCGAATCGGTTGAACGCTTCAGTCATTACTCTATGTGACAGTGTCAGAAAGTGTAAATACAATGATAAACTAGTATGTGCTGCTAAAGTGTTGTTTGCCAACCAGTTTTAGGCCCATATAAAATGTATTTTTCGAGTTATGATCATTTTCCGAACTTTGGACCGTTTGCTGTCTAGCTGAATTAGAGAAACACCGAACCCTTGTCTCTTTGTAGGCGCATGATTTAGAATGCTGCAGTACACCATATAACTTTAATGAATATGAGGAACTATTATGTGCTTCTTAAGTCTTTCTCAAAGACAGTTTAAATACAATGATAAACTAGTATGTGCTGCTAAAGTCTTGTTTGTCAACCAGTTTTAGGCCCATATAAAATGTATTTTTCGAGTTCTGATAATTTTCATCAAAGTCTACACATGTGGGAAAAAATGCATTTTAAGCCGATTTTAACGTCGATTTGGTGGAACGGTTAAACGCTTCAGTCATTACTCTATGTGACAGTGTCAGACAGTTTAAATACAATGATAAACTAGTATGTGCTGCTAAAGTGTTGTTTGCCAACCAGTTTTAGGCCCATATAAAATGTATTTTTCGAGTTATGATCATTTTCCGAACTTTGGACCGTTTGCTGTCTAGCTGAATTAGAGAAACACCGAACCATTGTCTCTTTGTAGGCGCATGATTCAGAATACTGCAGTACAGCATAGAAATTTAATTAATATGATGAACTATTATGTGCTTCTTAAGTGTTTCTCACAGAGTTTTAGGCCCATCTAACTTGTATTTGTGGAGTTATGATCATTTTCAGAACTTTGGACGATTTGCTGTCGAGCTGAATTAGAGAAACACCGAACCATTGTCTCTTTGTAGGTGAATGATTCAGAATGCTGCAGTACACCATATAACTTTAATTAATATGAGGAACAATTATTTTGCTTCTTAAGTCTTTCTCAAAAACAGTTTAAATACAATGATGAACTAGTATGTGCTGCTTATGTCTTGTCTGTCAACCAGTTTTAGGCCCATATAAAATGTATTTTTCGAGTTCTGATAATTTTCATCAAAGTCTACACATGTGGGAAAAAATGCATTTTCAGCCGATTTTAACGTCGATTTGGTGGAACGGTTAAATGCTTCAGTCATTACTCTATGTGACAGTGTCAGACAGTTTAAATACAATGATAAACTAGTATGTGCTGCTAAAGTGTTGTTTGTCAGCCAGTTTTAGGCCCTTATAAAATGTATTTTTCGAGTTATGATCATTTTCAGAACTTTGGACGATTTGCTGTCGAGCTGAATTAGAGAGACACCGAACCATTGTCTCTTTGTAGGTGAATGATTCAGGATGCTGCCGTACACCATATAACTTTAATTAATATGAGGAAAAATTATTTTGCTTCTTAAGTCTTTCTCAAAGATAGTTTAAATACAATGATGAACTAGTATGTGCTGCTAATGTCTTGTTTGTCAACCAGTTTTAGGCCCATATAAAATGTATTTTTTGAGTTCTGATAATTTTCATCAAAGTCTACACGTGGGAAAAAACGCATTTTCAGCCGATTTAAATGTCGATTTGGCGGAACGGTTAAACGCTTCAGTCATTACTCTATGTGACAGTGTCAGACAGTTTAAATACAATGATCAACTAGTATGTGCTGCTAAAGTGTTGTTTGTCAAACAGTTTTAGGCCCACATAAAATGTATTTTTCGAGTTCTGATAATTTTCATCAAAGTCTACACGTGGGAAAAAACGCATTTTCAGCCGATTTAAACGTCGATTTGGCGGAACGGTTAAACGCTTCAGTCATTACTCTATGTGACAGTGTCAGACAGTTTAAATACAATGATAAACTAGTATGTGCTGCTAAAGTCTTGTTTGTCAACCAGTTTTAGGCCCAAATAAAATGTATTTTTCGAGTTCTGATAATTTTCATCAAAGTCTACACGTGAGAAAAAACGCATTTTCAGCCGATTTAAACGTCGAAAAGGCGAATCGGTTGAACGCTTCAGTCATTACTCTATGTGACAGTGTCAGAAAGTGTAAATACAATGATAAACTAGTATGTGCTGCTAAAGTGTTGTTTGCCAACCAGTTTTAGGCCCATATAAAATGTATTTTTCGAGTTATGATCATTTTCCGAAGTTTGGACCGTTTGCTGTCTAGCTGAATTAGAGAAACACCGAACCATTGTCTCTTTGTAGGCGCATGATTTAGAATGCTGCAGTACACCATATAACTTTAATGAATATGAGGAACTATTTTGTGCTTCTTAAGTCTTTCTCAAAGACAGTTTAAATACAATGATAAACTAGTATATGCTGCTAAAGTCTTGTTTGTCAACCAGTTTTAGGCCCATATAAAATGTATTTTTCGAGTTCTGATAATTTTCATCAAAGTCTACACATGTGGGAAAAAACGCATTTTCAGTCGATTTAAACGTCGAAAAGGCGAATCGGTTAAACGCTTCAGTCATTACTCCATGTGACAGTGTCAGACAGTTTAAATACAATGATGAACTAGTATGTGCTGCTAAAGTGTTGTTTGTCAACCAGTTTTAGGCCCATATAAAATGTATTTTTCGAGTTCTGATAATTTTCATCAAAGTCTACACATGTGGGAAAAAATGCATTTTAAGCCGATTTTAACGTCGATTTGGTGGAACGGTTAAACGCTTCAGTCATTACTCTATGTGACAGTGTCAGACAGTTTAAATACAATGATAAACTAGTATGTGCTGCTAAAGTGTTGTATGTCAAACAGTTTTAGGTCCATATAAAATGTATTTTTCGAGTTATGATCATTTTCAGAACTTTGGACGATTTGCTGTCTAGCTGAATTAGAGAAACACCGAACAATTGTCTCTTTGTAGGTGCATGATTTTGAATGCTGCAGTACACCATATAACTTTAATTAATATGAGGAACAATTATGTGCTTCTTAAGTCTTTCTCAAAGACAGTTTAAATACAATGATAAACTAGTATGTGCAGCTAAAGTCTTGTTTGTCAACCAGTTTTAGGCCCATATAAAATGTATTTTTCGAGTTCTGATAATTTTCATCAAAGTCTACACATGTGGGAAAAAACGCATTTTCAGTCGATTTAAACGTCGAAAAGGCGAATCGGTTGAACGCTTCAGCCATTACTCTATGTGACAGTGTCAGACAGTTTAAATACAATGATAAACTAGTATGTGCTGCTAAGTCTTGTTTGTCAACCAGTTTTAGGCCCAAATAAAATGTATTTTTCGAGTTCTGATAATTTTCATCAAAGTCTACACATGTGGGAAAAAACGCATTTTCAGTCGATTTAAACGTCGAAAAGGCGAATCGGTTGAACGCTTCAGCCATTACTCTATGTGACAGTGTCAGAAAGTGTAAATACAATGATAAACTAGTATGTGCTGCTAATGTGTTGTTTGCCAACCAGTTTAAGGCCCATATAAAATGTATTTTTCGAGTTATGATCATTTTCCGAACTTTGGACCGTTTGCTGTCTAGCTGAATTAGAGAAACACCGAACCATTGTCTCTTTGTAGGCGCATGATTCAGAATACTGCAGTACAGCATAGAAATTTAATTAATATGATGAACTATTATGTGCTTCTTAAGTGTTTCTCACAGAGTTCTAGGCCTATCTAACATGTATTTGTGGAGTTATGATCATTTTCAGAACTTTGGACGATTTGCTGTCGAGCTGAATTAGAGAAACACCGAACCATTGTCTCTTTGTAGGTGAATGATTCAGAATGCTGCAGTACACCATATAACTTTAATTAATATGAGGAACAATTATTTTGCTTCTTAAGTCTTTCTCAAAGACAGTTTAAATACAATGATGAACTAGTATGTGCTGCTTATGTCTTGTTTGTCAACCAGTTTTAGGCCCATATAAAATGTATTTTTCGAGTTCTGATAATTTTCATCAAAGTCTACACATGTGGGAAAAAATGCATTTTCAGCTGATTTTAACGTCGATTTGGTAGAACGGTTAAACGCTTCAGTCATTACTCTATGTGACAGTGTCAGACAGTTTAAATACAATGATAAACTAGTATGTGCTGCTAAAGTGTTGTTTGTCAAACAGTTTTAGGTCCATATAAAATGTATTTTTCGAGTTATGATCATTTTCAGAACTTTGGACGATTTGCTGTCTAGCTGAATTAGAGAAACACCGAACAATTGTCTCTTTGTAGGTGCATGATTTTGAATGCTGCAGTACACCATATAACTTTAATTAATATGAGGAACAATTATGTGCTTCTTAAGTCTTTCTCAAAGACAGTTTAAATACAATGATAAACTAGTATGTGCAGCTAAAGTCTTGTTTGTCAACCAGTTTTAGGCCCATATAAAATGTATTTTTCGAGTTATGATAATTTTCATCAATGTCTACACGTGGGAAAAAACGCATTTTCAGTCGATTTAAACGTCGATTTGGCGGAACGGTTAAACGCTTCAGTCATTACTCTATGTGACAGTGTCAGTCAGTTTAAATACAATGATGAACTAGTATGTGCTGCTAAAGTCTTGTTTGTCAACAAGTTTTAGGCCCATATAAAATGTATTTTTTGAGTTCAAATAATTTTCATCAAAGTCTACACGTGGGAAAAAACGCATTTTCAGTCGATTTAAACGTCGATTTGGCGGAACGGTTAAACGCTTCAGTCATTACTCTATGTGACAGTGTCAGTCAGTTTAAATACAATGATGAACTAGTATGTGCTGCTAAAGTCTTGTTTGTCAACCAGTTTTAGGCCCATATAAAATGTATTTTTCGAGTTCAGATAATTTTCATCAAAGTCTACACGTGGGAAAAAACGCATTTTCAGTCGATTTAAACGTCGATTTGGCGGAACGGTTAAACACTTCAGTCATTACTCTATGTGACAGTGTCAGACAGTTTAAATACAATGATAAACTAGTATGTGCTGCTAAAGTCTTGTTTGTCAACCAGTTTTAGGCCCAAATAAAATGTATTTTTCGAGTTCTGATAATTTTCATCAAAGTCTACACGTGAGAAAAAACGCATTTTCAGCCGATTTAAACGTCGAAAAGGCGAATCGGTTGAACGCTTCAGTCATTACTCTATGTGACAGTGTCAGAAAGTGTAAATACAATGATAAACTAGTATGTGCTGCTAAAGTGTTGTTTGCCAACCAGTTTTAGGCCCATATAAAATGTATTTTTCGAGTTATGATCATTTTCCGAACTTTGGACCGTTTGCTGTCTAGCTGAATTAGAGAAACACCGAACCATTGTCTCTTTGTAGGCGCATGATTTAGAATGCTGCAGTACACCATATAACTTTAATGAATATGAGGAACTATTATGTGCTTCTTAAGTCTTTCTCAAAGACAGTTTAAATACAATGATAAACTAGTATGTGCTGCTAAAGTCTTGTTTGTCAACCAGTTTTAGGCCCATATAAAATGTATTTTTCGAGTTCTGATAATTTTCATCAAAGTCTACACATGTGTGAAAAAATGCATTTTAAGCCGATTTTAACGTCGATTTGGTGGAACGGTTAAACGCTTCAGTCATTACTCTATGTGACAGTGTCAGACAGTTTAAATACAATGATAAACTATTATGTGCTGCTAAAGTGTTGTTTGCCAACCAGTTTTAGGCCCATATAAAATGTATTTTTTGAGTTATGATCATTTTCCGAACTTTGGACCGTTTGCTGTCTAGCTGAATTAGAGAAACACCGAACCATTGTCTCTTTGTAGGCGCATGATTCAGAATACTGCAGTACAGCATAGAAATTTAATTAATATGATGAACTATTATGTGCTTCTTAAGTGTTTCTCACAGAGTTCTAGGCCCATCTAACTTGTATTTGTGGAGTTATGATCATTTTCAGAACTTTGGACGATTTGCTGTCGAGCTGAATTAGAGAAACACCGAACCATTGTCTCTTTGTAGGTGAATGATTCAGAATGCTGCAGTACACCATATAACTTTAATTAATATGAGGAACAATTATTTTGCTTCTTAAGTCTTTCTCAAAGACAGTTTAAATACAATGATGAACTAGTATGTGCTGCTTATGTCTTGTCTGTCAACCAGTTTTAGGCCCATATAAAATGTATTTTTCGAGTTCTGATAATTTTCATCAAAGTCTACACATGTGGGAAAAAATGCATTTTCAGCCGATTTTAACGTCGATTTGGTGGAACGGTTAAACGCTTCAGTCATTACTCCATGTGACAGTGTCAGACAGTTTAAATACAATGATAAACTAGTATGTGCTGCTAAAGTGTTGTTTGTCAGCCAGTTTTAGGCCCATATAAAATGTATTTTTCGAGTTATGATCATTTTCCGAACTTTGGACCGTTTGCTGTCTAGCTTAATTAGAGAAACACCGAACCATTATCTCTTTGTAGGCGCATGATTTAGAATGCTGCAGTACACCATATAACTTTAATGAATATGAGGAACTATTATGTGCTTCTTAAGTCTTTCTCAAAGACAGTTTAAATACAATGATAAACTAGTATGTGCTGCTAAAGTCTTGTTTGTCAACCAGTTTTAGGCCCATATAAAATGTATTTTTCGAGTTCTGATAATTTTCATCAAAGTCTACACATGTGGGAAAAAACGCATTTTCAGTCGATTTAAACGTCGAAAAGGCGAATCGGTTAAACGCTTCAGTCATTACTCCATGTGACAGTGTCAGACAGTTTAAATACAATGATGAACTAGTATGTGCTGCTAAAGTGTTGTTTGTCAACCAGTTTTAGGCCCATATAAAATGTATTTTTCCAGTTCTGATAATTTTCATCAAAGTCTACACGTGGGAAAAAACGCATTTTCAGCCGATTTTAACGTCGATTTGGCGGAACGGTTAAACGCTTCAGTCATTACTCTATGTGACAGTGTCAGACAGTTTAAATACAATGATAAACTAGTATGTGCTGCTAAAGTGTTGTTTGTCAAACAGTTTTAGGTCCATATAAAATGTATTTTTCGAGTTATGATCATTTTCAGAACTTTGGACGATTTGCTGTCTAGCTGAATTAGAGAAACACCGAACAATTGTCTCTTTGTAGGTGCATGATTTTGAATGCTGCAGTACACCATATAACTTTAATTAATATGAGGAACAATTATGTGCTTCTTAAGTCTTTCTCAAAGACAGTTTAAATACAATGATAAACTAGTATGTGCAGCTAAAGTCTTGTTTGTCAACCAGTTTTAGGCCCATATAAAATGTATTTTTCGAGTTTTGATAATTTTCATCAATGTCTACACGTGGGAAAAAACGCATTTTCAGTCGATTTAAACGTCGATTTGGCGGAACGGTTAAACGCTTCAGTCATTACTCTATGTGACAGTGTCAGTCAGTTTAAATACAATGATGAACTAGTATGTGCTGCTAAAGTGTTGTTTGTCAACCAGTTTTAGGCCCATATAAAATGTATTTTTCGAGTTCAAATAATTTTCATCAAAGTCTACACGTGGGAAAAAACGCATTTTCAGTCGATTTAAACGTCGATTTGGCGGAACGGTTAAATGCTTCAGTCATTACTCTATGTGACAGTGTCAGTCAGTTTAAATACAATGATGAACTAGTATGTGCTGCTAAAGTCTTGTTTGTCAACCAGTTTTAGGCCCATATAAAATGTATTTTTCGAGTTCAGATAATTTTCATCAAAGTCTACACGTGGGAAAAAACGCATTTTCAGTCGATTTAAACGTCGATTTGGCGGAACGGTTAAACACTTCAGTCATTACTCTAAGTGACAGTGTCAGACAGTTTAAATACAATGATAAACTAGTATGTGCTGCTAAAGTGTTGTTTGCCAACCAGTTTTAGGCCCATATAAAATGTATTTTTCGAGTTATGATCATTTTCCGAACTTTGGACCGTTTGCTGTCTAGCTGAATTAGAGAAACACCGAACCATTGTCTCTTTGTAGGCGCATGATTCAGAATACTGCAGTACAGCATAGAAATTTAATTAATATGATGAACTATTATGTGCTTCTTAAGTGTTTCTCACAGAGTTCTAGGCCCATCTAACTTGTATTTGTGGAGTTATGATCATTTTCAGAACTTTGGACGATTTGCTGTCGAGCTGAATTAGAGAAACACCGAACCATTGTCTCTTTGTAGGTGAATGATTCAGAATGCTGCAGTACACCATATAACTTTAATTAATATGAGGAACAATTATTTTGCTTCTTAAGTCTTTCTCAAAGACAGTTTAAATACAATGATGAACTAGTATGTGCTGCTTATGTCTTGTCTGTCAACCAGTTTTAGGCCCATATAAAATGTATTTTTCGAGTTCTGATCATTTTCATCAAAGTCTACACATGTGGGAAAAAATGCATTTTCAGCCGATTTTAACGTCGATTTGGTGGAACGGTTAAACGCTTCAGTCATTACTCTATGTGACAGTGTCAGACAGTTTAAATACAATGATAAACTAGTATGTGCTGCTAAAGTGTTGTTTGTCAGCCAGTTTTAGGCCCTTATAAAATGTATTTTTCGAGTTATGATCATTTTCAGAACTTTGGACGATTTGCTGTCGAGCTGAATTAGAGAGACACCGAACCATTGTCTCTTTGTAGGTGAATGATTCAGGATGCTGCCGTACACCATATATCTTTAATTAATATGAGGAAAAATTATTTTGCTTCTTAAGTCTTTCTCAAAGACAGTTTAAATACAATGATGAACTAGTATGTGCTGCTAATGTCTTGTTTGTCAACCAGTTTTAGGCCCATATAAAATGTATTTTTCGAGTTCTGATAATTTTCATCAAAGTCTACACGTGGGAAAAAACGCATTTTCAGCCGATTTAAATGTCGATTTGGCGGAACGGTTAAAACTTCAGTCATTACTCTATGTGACAGTGTCAGACAGTTTAAATACAATGATCAACTAGTATGTGCTGCTAAAGTGTTGTTTGTCAAACAGTTTTAGGCCCACATAAAATGTATTTTTCGAGTTCTGATAATTTTCATCAAAGTCTACACGTGGGAAAAAACGCATTTTCAGCCGATTTAAACGTCGATTTGGCGGAACGGTTAAACGCTTCAGTCATTACTCTATGTGACAGTGTCAGACAGTTTAAATACAATGATAAACTAGTATGTGCTGCTAAAGTGTTGTTTGTCAGCCAGTTTTAGGCCCTTATAAAATGTATTTTTCGAGTTATGATCATTTTCAGAACTTTGGACGATTTGCTGTCGAGCTGAATTAGAGAGACACCGAACCATTGTCTCTTTGTAGGTGAATGATTCAGGATGCTGCCGTACACCATATATCTTTAATTAATATGAGGAAAAATTATTTTGCTTCTTAAGTCTTTCTCAAAGACAGTTTAAATACAATGATGAACTAGTATGTGCTGCTAATGTCTTGTTTGTCAACCAGTTTTAGGCCCATATAAAATGTATTTTTCGAGTTCTGATTATTTTCATCAAAGTCTACACGTGGGAAAAAACGCATTTTCAGCCGATTTAAATGTCGATTTGGCGGAACGGTTAAAACTTCAGTCATTACTCTATGTGACAGTGTCAGACAGTTTAAATACAATGATCAACTAGTATGTGCTGCTAAAGTGTTGTTTGTCAAACAGTTTTAGGCCCACATAAAATGTATTTTTCGAGTTCTGATAATTTTCATCAAAGTCTACACGTGGGAAAAAACGCATTTTCAGCCGATTTAAACGTCGATTTGGCGGAACGGTTAAACGCTTCAGTCATTACTCTATGTGACAGTGTCAGACAGTTTAAATACAATGATAAACTAGTATGTGCTGCTAAAGTCTTGTTTGTCAACCAGTTTTAGGCCCAAATAAAATGTATTTTTCGAGTTCTGATAATTTTCATCAAAGTCTACACGTGTGAAAAAACGCATTTTCAGCCGATTTAAACGTCGAAAAGGCGAATCGGTTGAACGCTTCAGTCATTACTCTATGTGACAGTGTCAGAAAGTGTAAATACAATGATAAACTAGTATGTGCTGCTAAAGTGTTGTTTGCCAACCAGTTTTAGGCCCATATAAAATGTATTTTTCGAGTTATGATCATTTTCCAAAGTTTGGACCGTTTGCTGTCTAGCTGAATTAGAGAAACACCGAACCATTGTCTCTTTGTAGGCGCATGATTTAGAATGCTGCAGTACACCATATAACTTTAATGAATATGAGGAACTATTTTGTGCTTCTTAAGTCTTTCTCAAAGACAGTTTAAATACAATGATAAACTAGTATATGCTGCTAAAGTCTTGTTTGTCAACCAGTTTTAGGCCCATATAAAATGTATTTTTCGAGTTCTGATAATTTTCATCAAAGTCTACACATGTGGGAAAAAACGCATTTTCAGTCGATTTAAACGTCGAAAAGGCGAATCGGTTAAACGCTTCAGTCATTACTCCATGTGACAGTGTCAGACAGTTTAAATACAATGATGAACTAGTATGTGCTGCTAAAGTGTTGTTTGTCAACCAGTTTTAGGCCCATATAAAATGTATTTTTCGAGTTCTGATAATTTTCATCAAAGTCTACACATGTGGGAAAAAATGCATTTTAAGCCGATTTTAACGTCGATTTGGTGGAACGGTTAAACGCTTCAGTCATTACTCTATGTGACAGTGTCAGACAGTTTAAATACAATGATCAACTAGTATGTGCTGCTAAAGTGTTGTTTGTCAAACAGTTTTAGGCCCATATAAAATGTATTTTTCGAGTTCTGATAATTTTCATCAAAGTCTACACGTGGGAAAAAACGCATTTTCAGCCGATTTTAACGTCGATTTGGCGGAACGGTTAAACGCTTCAGTCATTACTCTATGTGACAGTGTCAGACAGTTTAAATACAATGATAAACTAGTATGTGCTGCTAAAGTGTTGTTTGTCAAACAGTTTTAGGTCCATATAAAATGTATTTTTCGAGTTATGATCATTTTCAGAACTTTGGACGATTTGCTGTCTAGCTGAATTAGAGAAACACCGAACAATTGTCTCTTTGTAGGTGCATGATTTTGAATGCTGCAGTACACCATATAACTTTAATTAATATGAGGAACAATTATGTGCTTCTTAAGTCTTTCTCAAAGACAGTTTAAATACAATGATAAACTAGTATGTGCAGCTAAAGTCTTGTTTGTCAACCAGTTTTAGGCCCATATAAAATGTATTTTTCGAGTTCTGATAATTTTCATTAAAGTCTACACATGTGGGAAAAAACGCATTTTCAGTCGATTTAAACGTCGAAAAGGCGAATCGGTTGAACGCTTCAGCCATTACTCTATGTGACAGTGTCAGACAGTTTAAATACAATGATAAACTAGTATGTGCTGCTAAGTCTTGTTTGTCAACCAGTTTTAGGCCCAAATAAAATGTATTTTTCGAGTTCTGATAATTTTCATCAAAGTCTACACATGTGGGAAAAAACGCATTTTCAGTCGATTTAAACGTCGAAAAGGCGAATCGGTTGAACGCTTCAGCCATTACTCTATGTGACAGTGTCAGAAAGTGTAAATACAATGATAAACTAGTATGTGCTGCTAATGTGTTGTTTGCCAACCAGTTTTAGGCCCGTATAAAATGTATTTTTCGAGTTATGATCATTTTCCGAACTTTGGACCGTTTGCTGTCTAGCTGAATTAGAGAAACACCGAACCATTGTCTCTTTGTAGGCGCATGATTCAGAATACTGCAGTACAGCATAGAAATTTAATTAATATGATGAACTATTATGTGCTTCTTAAGTGTTTCTCACAGAGTTCTAGGCCTATCTAACATGTATTTGTGGAGTTATGATCATTTTCAGAACTTTGGACGATTTGCTGTCGAGCTGAATTAGAGAAACACCGAACCATTGTCTCTTTGTAGGTGAATGATTCAGAATGCTGCAGTACACCATATAACTTTAATTAATATGAGGAACAATTATTTTGCTTCTTAAGTCTTTCTCAAAGACAGTTTAAATACAATGATGAACTAGTATGTGCTGCTTATGTCTTGTTTGTCAACCAGTTTTAGGCCCATATAAAATGTATTTTTCGAGGTTTGATAATTTTCATCAAAGTCTACACATGTGGGAAAAAATGCATTTTCAGCTGATTTTAACGTCGATTTGGTAGAACGGTTAAACGCTTCAGTCATTACTCTATGTGACAGTGTCAGACAGTTTAAATACAATGATAAACTAGTATGTGCTGCTAAAGTGTTGTTTGTCAAACAGTTTTAGGTCCATATAAAATGTATTTTTCGAGTTATGATCATTTTCAGAACTTTGGACGATTTGCTGTCTAGCTGAATTAGAGAAACACCGAACAATTGTCTCTTTGTAGGTGCATGATTTTGAATGCTGCAGTACACCATATAACTTTAATTAATATGAGGAACAATTATGTGCTTCTTAAGTCTTTCTCAAAGACAGTTTAAATACAATGATAAACTAGTATGTGCAGCTAAAGTCTTGTTTGTCAACCAGTTTTAGGCCCATATAAAATGTATTTTTCGAGTTATGATAATTTTCATCAATGTCTACACGTGGGAAAAAACGCATTTTCAGTCGATTTAAACGTCGATTTGGCGGAACGGTTAAACGCTTCAGTCATTACTCTATGTGACAGTGTCAGTCAGTTTAAATACAATGATGAACTAGTATGTGCTGCTAAAGTCTTGTTTGTCAACCAGTTTTAGGCCCATATAAAATGTATTTTTTGAGTTCAAATAATTTTCATCAAAGTCTACACGTGGGAAAAAACGCATTTTCAGTCGATTTAAACGTCGATTTGGCGGAACGGTTAAACGCTTCAGTCATTACTCTATGTGACAGTGTCAGTCAGTTTAAATACAATGATGAACTAGTATGTGCTGCTAAAGTCTTGTTTGTCAACCAGTTTTAGGCCCATATAAAATGTATTTTTCGAGTTCAGATAATTTTCATCAAAGTCTACACGTGGGAAAAAACGCATTTTCAGTCGATTTAAACGTCGATTTGGCGGAACGGTTAAACACTTCAGTCATTACTCTATGTGACAGTGTCAGACAGTTTAAATACAATGATAAACTAGTATGTGCTGCTAAAGTCTTGTTTGTCAACCAGTTTTAGGCCCAAATAAAATGTATTTTTCGAGTTCTGATAATTTTCATCAAAGTCTACACGTGAGAAAAAACGCATTTTCAGCCGATTTAAACGTCGAAAAGGCGAATCGGTTGAACGCTTCAGTCATTACTCTATGTGACAGTGTCAGAAAGTGTAAATACAATGATAAACTAGTATGTGCTGCTAAAGTGTTGTTTGCCAACCAGTTTTAGGCCCATATAAAATGTATTTTTCGAGTTATGATCATTTTCCGAACTTTGGACCGTTTGCTGTCTAGCTGAATTAGAGAAACACCGAACCATTGTCTCTTTGTAGGCGCATGATTTAGAATGCTGCAGTACACCATATAACTTTAATGAATATGAGGAACTATTATGTGCTTCTTAAGTCTTTCTCAAAGACAGTTTAAATACAATGATAAACTAGTATGTGCTGCTAAAGTCTTGTTTGTCAACCAGTTTTAGGCCCATATAAAATGTATTTTTCGAGTTCTGATAATTTTCATCAAAGTCTACACATGTGGGAAAAAATGCATTTTAAGCCGATTTTAACGTCGATTTGGTGGAACGGTTAAACGCTTCAGTCATTACTCTATGTGACAGTGTCAGACAGTTTAAATACAATGATAAACTAGTATGTGCTGCTAAAGTGTTGTTTGCCAACCAGTTTTAGGCCCATATAAAATGTATTTTTCGAGTTATGATCATTTTCCGAACTTTGGACCGTTTGCTGTCTAGCTGAATTAGAGAAACACCGAACCATTGTCTCTTTGTAGGCGCATGATTCAGAATACTGCAGTACAGCATAGAAATTTAATTAATATGATGAACTATTATGTGCTTCTTAAGTGTTTCTCACAGAGTTCTAGGCCCATCTAACTTGTATTTGTGGAGTTATGATCATTTTCAGAACTTTGGACGATTTGCTGTCGAGCTGAATTAGAGAAACACCGAACCATTGTCTCTTTGTAGGTGAATGATTCAGAATGCTGCAGTACACCATATAACTTTAATTAATATGAGGAACAATTATTTTGCTTCTTAAGTCTTTCTCAAAGACAGTTTAAATACAATGATGAACTAGTATGTGCTGCTTATGTCTTGTCTGTCAACCAGTTTTAGGCCCATATAAAATGTATTTTTCGAGTTCTGATAATTTTCATCAAAGTCTACACATGTGGGAAAAAATGCATTTTCAGCCGATTTTAACGTCGATTTGGTGGAACGGTTAAACGCTTCAGTCATTACTCTATGTGACAGTGTCAGACAGTTTAAATACAATGATAAACTAGTATGTGCTGCTAAAGTGTTGTTTGTCAGCCAGTTTTAGGCCCTTATAAAATGTATTTTTCGAGTTATGATCATTTTCAGAACTTTGGACGATTTGCTGTCGAGCTGAATTAGAGAGACACCGAACCATTGTCTCTTTGTAGGTGAATGATTCAGGATGCTGCCGTACACCATATAACTTTAATTAATATGAGGAAAAATTATTTTGCTTCTTAAGTCTTTCTCAAAGACAGTTTAAATACAATGATGAACTAGTATGTGCTGCTAATGTCTTGTTTGTCAACCAGTTTTAGGCCCATATAAAATGTATTTTTCGAGTTCTGATAATTTTCATCAAAGTCTACACGTGGGAAAAAACGCATTTTCAGCCGATTTAAATGTCGATTTGGCGGAACGGTTAAACGCTTCAGTCATTACTCTATGTGACAGTGTCAGACAGTTTAAATACAATGATCAACTAGTATGTGCTGCTAAAGTGTTGTTTGTCAAACAGTTTTAGGCCCACATAAAATGTATTTTTCGAGTTCTGATAATTTTCATCAAAGTCTACACGTGGGAAAAAACGCATTTTCAGCCGATTTAAACGTCGATTTGGCGGAACGGTTAAACGCTTCAGTCATTACTCTATGTGACAGTGTCAGACAGTTTAAATACAATGATAAACTAGTATGTGCTGCTAAAGTCTTGTTTGTCAACCAGTTTTAGGCCCAAATAAAATGTATTTTTCGAGTTCTGATAATTTTCATCAAAGTCTACACGTCAGAAAAAACGCATTTTCAGCCGATTTAAACGTCGAAAAGGCGAATCGGTTGAACGCTTCAGTCATTACTCTATGTGACAGTGTCAGAAAGTGTAAATACAATGATAAACTAGTATGTGCTGCTAATGTGTTGTTTCCCAACCAGTTTTAGGCCCATATAAAATGTATTTTTCGAGTTATGATCATTTTCCGAACTTTGGACCGTTTGCTGTCTAGCTTAATTAGAGAAACACCGAACCATTATCTCTTTGTAGGCGCATGATTTAGAATGCTGCAGTACACCATATAACTTTAATGAATATGAGGAACTATTATGTGCTTCTTAAGTCTTTCTCAAAGACAGTTTAAATACAATGATAAACTAGTATGTGCTGCTAAAGTCTTGTTTGTCAACCAGTTTTAGGCCCATATAAAATGTATTTTTCGAGTTCTGATAATTTTCATCAAAGTCTACACATGTGGGAAAAAACGCATTTTCAGTCGATTTAAACGTCGAAAAGGCGAATCGGTTAAACGCTTCAGTCATTACTCCATGTGACAGTGTCAGACAGTTTAAATACAATGATGAACTAGTATGTGCTGCTAAAGTGTTGTTTGTCAACCAGTTTTAGGCCCATATAAAATGTATTTTTCCAGTTCTGATAATTTTCATCAAAGTCTACACGTGGGAAAAAACGCATTTTCAGCCGATTTTAACGTCGATTTGGCGGAACGGTTAAACGCTTCAGTCATTACTCTATGTGACAGTGTCAGACAGTTTAAATACAATGATAAACTAGTATGTGCTGCTAAAGTGTTGTTTGTCAAACAGTTTTAGGTCCATATAAAATGTATTTTTCGAGTTATGATCATTTTCAGAACTTTGGACGATTTGCTGTCTAGCTGAATTAGAGAAACACCGAACAATTGTCTCTTTGTAGGTGCATGATTTTGAATGCTGCAGTACACCATATAACTTTAATTAATATGAGGAACAATTATGTGCTTCTTAAGTCTTTCTCAAAGACAGTTTAAATACAATGATAAACTAGTATGTGCAGCTAAAGTCTTGTTTGTCAACCAGTTTTAGGCCCATATAAAATGTATTTTTCGAGTTTTGATAATTTTCATCAATGTCTACACGTGGGAAAAAACGCATTTTCAGTCGATTTAAACGTCGATTTGGCGGAACGGTTAAACGCTTCAGTCATTACTCTATGTGACAGTGTCAGTCAGTTTAAATACAATGATGAACTAGTATGTGCTGCTAAAGTCTTGTTTGTCAACCAGTTTTAGGCCCATATAAAATGTATTTTTCGAGTTCAAATAATTTTCATCAAAGTCTACACGTGGGAAAAAACGCATTTTCAGTCGATTTAAACGTCGATTTGGCGGAACGGTTAAACGCTTCAGTCATTACTCTATGTGACAGTGTCAGTCAGTTTAAATACAATGATGAACTAGTATGTGCTGCTAAAGTCTTGTTTGTCAACCAGTTTTAGGCCCATATAAAATGTATTTTTCGAGTTCAGATAATTTTCATCAAAGTCTACACGTGGGAAAAAACGCATTTTCAGTCGATATAAACGTCGATTTGGCGGAACGGTTAAACACTTCAGTCATTACTCTATGTGACAGTGTCAGACAGTTTAAATACAATGATAAACTAGTATGTGCTGCTAAAGTCTTGTTTGTCAACCAGTTTTAGGCCCAAATAAAATGTATTTTTCGAGTTCTGATAATTTTCATCAAACTCTACACGTGAGAAAAAACGCATTTTCAGCCGATTTAAACGTCGAAAAGGCGAATCGGTTGAACGCTTCAGTCATTACTCTATGTGACAGTGTCAGAAAGTGTAAATACAATGATAAACTAGTATGTGCTGCTAAAGTGTTGTTTGCAAACCAGTTTTAGGCCCATATAAAATGTATTTTTCGAGTTATGATCATTTTCCGAACTTTGGACCGTTTGCTGTCTAGCTGAATTAGAGAAACACCGAACCATTGTCTCTTTGTAGGCGCATGATTTAGAATGCTGCAGTACACCATATAACTTTAATGAATATGAGGAACTATTATGTGCTTCTTAAGTCTTTCTCAAAGACAGTTTAAATACAATGATAAATTAGTATGTGCTGCTAAAGTCTTGTTTGTCAACCAGTTTTAGGCCCATATAAAATGTATTTTTCGAGTTCTGATAATTTTCATCAAAGTCTACACATGTGGGAAAAAATGCATTTTAAGCCGATTTTAACGTCGATTTGGTGGAACGGTTAAACGCTTCAGTCATTACTCTATGTGACAGTGTCAGACAGTTTAAATACAATGATAAACTAGTATGTGCTGCTAAAGTGTTGTTTGCCAACCAGTTTTAGGCCCATATAAAATGTATTTTTCGAGTTATGATCATTTTCCGAACTTTGGACCGTTTGCTGTCTAGCTGAATTAGAGAAACACCGAACCATTGTCTCTTTGTAGGCGCATGATTCAGAATACTGCAGTACAGCATAGAAATTTAATTAATATGATGAACTATTATGTGCTTCTTAAGTGTTTCTCACAGAGTTCTAGGCCCATCTAACTTGTATTTGTGGAGTTATGATCATTTTCAGAACTTTGGACGATTTGCTGTCGAGCTGAATTAGAGAAACACCGAACCATTGTCTCTTTGTAGGTGAATGATTCAGAATGCTGCAGTACACCATATAACTTTAATTAATATGAGGAACAATTATTTTGCTTCTTAAGTCTTTCTCAAAGACAGTTTAAATACAATGATGAACTAGTATGTGCTGCTTATGTCTTGTCTGTCAACCAGTTTTAGGCCCATATAAAATGTATTTTTCGAGTTCTGATAATTTTCATCAAAGTCTACACATGTGGGAAAAAATGCATTTTCAGCCGATTTTAACGTCGATTTGGTGGAACGGTTAAACGCTTCAGTCATTACTCTATGTGACAGTGTCAGACAGTTTAAATACAATGATAAACTAGTATGTGCTGCTAAAGTGTTGTTTGTCAACCAGTGCGCATGCGCGACTGGCATCCGACAGCACCAGGAAGTGGAACACCGCGGGTGGAACACGGAAGGGAGTTTTTTCCGGACTCCAGAACGTCTTTACGGAATCTTTTTCATTTTTATGTGACTGATCCTCCAGCAGTGGTTGTTTTCAGTGCGTGGGGGGTCCCCCCCCCCACACACCCCAACCACCCTTTTTCTTCGGGTGTGCGATGACCGATCACATTGAAACAAACTCTGCGACCGGGAAAATGGATCACGTACGGCTGAATGAAGAAGCAAACGCACCAAAAGGTGGCGGCGAAGCAGACAGAAGCTATGGAAAAGAGCTTACAGTCTGTGTGGAACTGCAAGGGGAGGAAAGTATTACGACGACGGAATTGATGAAGAACGTGCGAGAGCTCTGCGGCGGTTTACTAGCTTGCCGCACCACCGGAGATCGACGATACGAACTTACAATGAGTGACCAAAGAGGGAAAGATCGCCTGCTGGAGGGATTCAAGATTGGAGAGGTAAGAATAATAGCCAGAGAATTGAGGAATGACGAGATGGTCGTTTCCTTCCTCAACCTCCCGGCTTATATTACTGACGACGAAATACTGGGGAAGCTACATGGTTGGGGCGTGTCGGCCACCTCGCCGATTAAGCGCAGAATGTGGCCAGGAACCCGTATTGCGGACGGTACACGGTTTATGAGAGTAAAATTCAATAAATTAGTTCAGAGTCTTCCATACTCTGCAAAGTTTCACACTGCCATAGGGCCAGAGTACTTCCGTCATTCACGATAGACAATCAAAGGTCTGCCGCCTCTGTATACAGCCTGGACATATCCTACGGGAATGTCCGGAGTTCTTCTGTCGCAAATGTGGATTGCAAGGACACTTTGCGAGAGAGTGCCAAAGTGCCAAGAAATGTGACCTGTGTCATAACACTTGGAATGAATGTGACTGCAATAAGAGCGAGGAGGACGGCGGCGCTCCGCTGGTGACGACGGCCGCTTCAACCGATAGGCAAGGCGAACTGCATAGCGAGGATGAAAATAAAATGGAGACTGAGACGGGGCAGGCGGATGTGAGGGATGAAACTCAACCTGCAGTGGCGGGTAGTATGAACCAAGCAAGCGAGGTGAGGCTAGATCTGAGCCCCGGCTCTGACGAGGAGAGCGGAGCGAGACGAGGAGCGAGGCTGAAGGCGGAGGTGGGAGGGGAGGTGCTAGCCTTGGGAGTGGGCCCCACCCCCGCTCCTACCCCGCTGCTGCTGAAGCAAATCAGAGATCCTGCATCTGAGATGGGAATGATGAATAGGTCATCATCTCAGTCCCAGCCCCTCCAGCGACTGCCTCTTGATAACCTGATCTCAAGTGCAAGTGAGGCCGAATCCGAGATAGACTTGTCTCATATGAACAGAATTGGGAAAAGGCTAAGTGAAAAGCAGATGAGAAGGAGAAGCAAGAGAAACAAAGACAGAGTTAATAACTAAATGTCGAAAATCATACTCTCTTCTCAGTGTGACTCTTATGATTAGCTTCACTTCTCTAAATGCTAACGGCCTGCGCTCAAAATCGAAAATAGATTCTGTACTGCAAACTTTGAACTCGGATGTAGTCTGCCTGCAAGAAACTTGGTGGGACCAGGAGCATCACGACTATGTGGCGAACCAGAGAAACAAGCAGGTATTTTCAAACCACGGGTCAGCAAGATCATGCGGGGTGGCAATCATATCTAAGATTGCTTTAGGCATGAGTGCTGAAGAGATATACAAAGACGATCAAGGCAGAGTATTAATTGTAGATTTTTCACTTAATAAACAACGATATAGAATAATTAACATATATGCACCAAACAATGAAAATCATAGAAAGCAGTTTTTTATTAAATTAAAGAAATGGTACGGAAACAATGTAATAATAACTGGAGACTTTAATGTGGCTCTAACAAAAATGGACGTGTCAGTAAACAATACCTTCAAGAGTGACGCCAGTCGAACAACCCTAATGAATTTGATAAATCACCATAACCTAGTAGAAATGTGGAGAATCTCAAACCCTTTGAAGCGGGACTTCTCGAGAAGGCAGATTGTAAAGGGGGTCCTCAAACAGTCCAGAATCGATCTCTGTCTGGCTTCCTCCAGCATTATCAGAGACATTAACAAAATTAAATATGAGTTCAATAGCTGGAGCGATCACGCATCTTTATATTGGCAATTAGGGGACGATGGAAGGCCCAGAGGTGGGGGCATCTGGTGCTTCAATGCCAGTCTCCTTGAGGACCAAACCTTCAAAAAAAAGATAAGGAATCTACTGAGCAATATAACAGATGAATTAGCTGTAGAAGGAAACTACATTAAATCATGGGACGATGTAAAAAGACGAATTAAGAGAGCCTGTATAAATTATAGTAAAGAGAAAGGATGGCGGGAAGGAATGGAGGAGAGAACATTAAGGGACCTCCTCGCAAAAGAAATTACATTACTTGACCATGACCCTGACAGAAGTTGTGCAAAATTTGAAGAATATGAAGCTAAACTTCACTCTTTTGAAAAGAAAAGATGCATAGGAGCAGCTGTTAGAAGTAGATTTAAAAATATCACAGATGGGGAGAAATGTACAGCTTTTTTCCTTGGCCTAGAAAAAAAAAACCAAAACAAAGCCAGAATGGGTCCGATTGAAAATAGTAAGGGGGAAATAATAGTTGAGCAGGAAGACATACTGGACGAAATACATAGGTATTACGAGAACCTCTTTACTAGTAACAGCTCCAATCCAAAACAAACTAAAGAAATACTGGAATGTATTGATAGGGAAATAAATCACATCGACAAAGAAGAGTGCGACACGGTTATCACATTAGCGGAAGTAGAACTGGCAATAGATGGACTAAATAAGAACAAAAGCCCAGGCCCAGACGGAATCTCGACAGAGTTCTACCAGTGCTTCAAAGCCCAGCTGGCCCCCTTGCTGCTAAAACTTTACACTAGTATTAGAGTAAACCAGACAACTCCGGACTCCCTCACAAAAGGTATCATCACAATTGTATTTAAGAATAAAGGATGCCGGAACCAACTGAAAAACTATAGGCCAATTAGCCTACTCAATTCAGATTACAAGATTCTGGCAAAAATTCTGGCTAATAGACTTAAAGCAGTAATAGGCTCAATCATCAGCAATACGCAAACTTACAGTATCCCAGGCAGAGATATTACAGACTCCATCAATACAATTAGGGATACAGTAAAAACAATGACTATGCAGAGGGGCCTGCTGCTTGGAGTAGACCTAGAAAAAGCTTTTGACAGGGTTGAGCATCCGTTCCTCTGGTCCGTAATGGAAAAGTTCGGCTTCGGAGCAAAGTTCATCGATTGGATCAAGGTGTTATATCGAAGTGCGAGTAGCAGGGTGAAATGCAACGGACTTCTCACCAGGGACATTCGGATCGAGAGGTCTGTGAGACAGGGATGCCCCCTCTCAGCTCTGCTATACACCCTGGTCGCAGAACCCCTCGCACTCCTAATACTGAAAGACAAAAATATAAAAGGTATCTTAACGCCAAATGGCAACAAAACCAAAATAGTCCAATATGCAGACAACATTAATATCATGGTCTCGGATGGTGACAGCATAGACCATGTCTTCAAACACCTAGGGGCCTATGAGAAAGCCTCTGGCGCAAGAATCAATAAAGAAAAATCTGCAATAATGTTCTGCGGTAAGAATCAAAAAACGATAAACAAATGGGGCCTTAAAGAGACCACAGGGTGCAGAGAAATCTTGGGTGTGTACATTGGGAAAGACGAGAGTGAAGCAAGAGATAAAACATGGAAGAGTGTGATAATTAAAATACAGTGTACCTTGAACCTGTGGAGGGCGAGGGGGCTTAGTCTAAAAGGAAAGGTAATAGTATCTAATGCCTTAGTGCTGTCAAAAATTAATCATGCTTTGGGAACCTGTGAGCTGCCCGATTGGGCACTAAATTCATTGAACGGTGAGATATCCTCCTTTCTTTGGAAGGGTAAGGGAAATATGATCGCCCACAGGACGTTAATTGCTAATAAACGGGAGGGGGGATTAGGGCTGATTGACATTGGTGCCAAAAGAGACGCACTGAGGGTCAAATTGATAGGGAAATTCTTGGATTCGACCAGGCAGTATCCCTGGGAGGACACACTCGCAGGCTACCTGGCGGAGTTTGGGGAGAGGAGCAAATACAATCTCTGTACCCACTACCCCAGAAAAACCTACAGTGGCCTGCCGGGCTTCTACCAGGAGGTGCTGGAGGCATGGGGAAGGATACTCCCCCACCTCAGACCCGAGTGCAGTAAAAAAGAGCATGTGCTGCAGTTACCTTTCCTCTCGAATCCATGCTTCACATATAATGGGAGAAACCTCGTCAGCAGTCACTTGACGGCAGCAGGCCTAACAAGAGTGGGACAGGTGACCGACCACAAAGGGAACTTTGATATAGGGAATGTACTTTGGGAATTAGACAGATGGAAGGTGCAATACAGGGAAAAACTGATTGTCTCTTTCGGGGAAAAATTTGATCAAAGCCTACTACCTGAGTGGCGAGGCATGCTCAAAGAGAAAGGACCCAAGGTGCAGGATGATGCCCTGAACTTCCTCCTGTGCCTTAGAGCATATACTAGTTCACCATTGTATTTAAACTGTCTGACACTGTCACACAGAGTAATGACTGAAGCGTTTAACCAATTCCCCTTTTCGACGTTTAAATCGGCTGAAAATGCGTTTTTTCCCACATGTGCACACAATGATGAAAATGATCATAACTCCACAAATACATGTTAGATGGGCCTAAAACTGGTTGACAAACAACACTTTAGCAGCATATACTAGTTCACCATTGTATTTAAACTGTCTGACACTGTCACACAGAGTAATGACTGAAGCGTTTAACCAATTCCCCTTTTCGACGTTTAAATCGGCTGAAAATGTGTTTTTTCCCACATGTGCACATAATGATGAAAATGTCCATAACTCGACAAATACATGTTAGATGGGCCTAAAACTGTTTGACAAACAACACTTTAGCAGCATATACTAGTTCACCATTGTATTTAAACTGTCTGACACTGTCACACAGAGTAATGACTGAAGCGTTTAACCAATTCCCCTTTTCGACGTTCAAATCGGCTGAAAATGCGTTTTTTCCCACATGTGCACACAATGATGAAAATGATCATAACTCCACAAATACATGTTAGATGGGCCTAGAAATCTGTGAGAAACACTTAAGAAGCACATAATAGTTCATCATATTAATTAAATTTCTATGCTGTACTGCAGCATTCTGAATCATTCACCTCTGAAGAGACAATGGTTCGGTGTTTCTCTAATTCAGCTAGACAGCAAACCGTCCAATGTTCTGAAAATGCTCATACCTCGACAAATACATGTTGTATGGGCCGAAAACTGTTTGACAAACAACGCTTTAGCAGCATATACTAGTTCACCATTGTATTTAAACTGTCTGACACTGTCACACAGAGTAATGACTGAAGCGTTTAAGCAATTCCCCTTTTCGACGTTTAAATCGGCTGAAAATAAGTTTTTTCCCACATGTGCACATAATGATGAAAATGACCATAACTCGACAAATACATGTTAGATGGGCCTAAAACTGTTTGACAAACAACACTTTAGCAGCATATACTAGTTCACCATTGTATTTAAACTGTCTGAAACTGTCACACAGAGTAATGACTGAAGCGTTTAACCAATTCCCCTTTTCGACGTTTAAATCGGCTGAAAATGCGTTTTTTCCCACATGTGCACACAATGATGAAAATTATCATAACTCCACAAATACATGTTAGATGGGCCTAGATATCTGTGAGAAACACTTAAGAAGCACATAATAGTTCATCATATTAATTAAATTTCTATGCTGTACTGCAGCATTCTGAATCATTCACCTCTGAAGAGACAATGGTTCGGTGTTTCTCTAATTCAGCTAGACAGCAAACCGTCACAAGTTCTGAAAATGCTCATACCTCAACAAATACATGTTGTATGGGCCTAAAACCGTTTGACAAACAACGCTTTAGCAGCATATACTAGTTCACCATTGTATTTAAACTGTCTGACACTGTCACACAGAGTAATGACTGAAGCGTTTAACCAATTCCCCTTTTCGACGTTTAAATCGGCTGAAAATGCGTTTTTTCCCACATGTGCACACTATGATGAAAATGATCCTAACTCGACAAATACATGTTAGATGGGCCTAAAACTGGTTGACAAACAACACTTTAGCAGCATATACTAGTTCACCATTGTATTTAAACTGTCTGACACTGTCACACAGAGTAATGACTGAAGCGTTTAAGCAATTCCCCTTTTCGACGTTTAAATCGGCTGAAAATGCGTTTTTTCCCACATGTGCACATAATGATGAAAATGACCATAACTCGACAAATACATGTTAGATGGGCCTAAAACTGTTTGACAAACAACACTTTAGCAGCATATACTAGTTCACCATTGTATTTAAACTGTCTGACACTGTCACACAGAGTAATGACTGAAGCGTTTAACCAATTCCCCTTTTCGACGTTTAAATCGGCTGAAAATGCGTTTTTTCCCACATGTGCACACAATGATGAAAATGATCATAACTCCACAAATACATGTTAGATGGGCCTAGAAATCTGTGAGAAACACTTAAGAAGCACATAATAGTTCATCATATTAATTAAATTTCTATGCTGTACTGCAGCATTCTGAATCATTCACCTCTGAAGAGACAATGGTTCGGTGTTTCTCCAAATTAGCTAGACAGCAAACCGTCACAAGTTCTGAAAATGCTCATACCTCAACAAATACATGTTGTATGGGCCTAAAACTGTTTGACAAACAACGCTTTAGCAGCATATACTAGTTCACCATTGTATTTAAACTGTCTGACACTGTCACACAGAGTAATGACTGAAGCGTTTAACCAATTCCCCTTTTCGACGTTTAAATCGGCTGAAAATGCGTTTTTTCCCACATGTGCACACTATGATGAAAATGATCCTAACTCCACAAATACATGTTAGATGGGCATAGAAATCTGTGAGAAACATTTAAGAAGCACATAATAGTTCATCATATTAATTTAATTTCTATGCTGTACTGCAGCATTCTGAATCATTCACCTCTGAAGAGACAATGGGTCGGTGTTTCTCTAATTCAGTTAGACAGCAAACCGTCCAAAGTTCTGAAAATTATCATAACTCGAAAAATTCATGTTAGATGGGCTTAAAACTCTGTGAGAAACACTTATGGACCACATAATAGTTCATCATATTAATCAAATTTCTATGCTGTACTGCAGCATTCTGAACCATTCACCTTTGATGAGACAATGGTTCAGTGTTTCTCTAATTCAGCTAGACAGCAAACCGTCCAAAGTTCTGACGTGATCAAAACTCCACAAATACATGTTAGATGGGCCTAGAGGTCTGTGAGAAACACTTAAGAAGCACATAATAGTTCCTCGTATTAGATTTCAATGGTGTACGGCAGCATTCTGAATCATTCACCTATAAAGAGACAAAGGTTCGGAGTTTCTCTAATTCAGCTAGACCGCAAATCGTCCAAAGTTCTGAAAATGATCATAACTCGAAAAATCCATTTTATATGGGCCTAAAACTGTTTGACAAACAACACTTTAGCAGCATATACTAGTTCACCATTGTATTTCAACTGTCTGACACTGTCACACAGAGTAATGACTGAAGCGTTTAAGCAATTCCCCTTTTCGACGTTTAAATCGGCTGAAAATGCGTTTTTTCCCACATGTGCACATAATGATGAAAATGACCATAACTCGACAAATACATGTTAGATGGGCCTAAAACTGTTTGACAAACAACACTTTAGCAGCATATACTAGTTCACCATTGTATTTAAACTGTCTGACACTGTCACACAGAGTAATGACTGAAGCGTTTAACCAATTCCCCTTTTCGACGTTTAAATCGGCTGAAAATGCGTTTTTTCCCACATGTGCACATAATGATGAAAATGACCATAACTCGACAAATACATGTTAGATGGGCCTAAAACTGTTTGACAAACAACACTTTAGCAGCATATACTAGTTCACCATTGTATTTAAACTGTCTGACACTGTCACACAGAGTAATGACTGAAGCGTTTAACCAATTCCCCTTTTCGACGTTTAAATCGGCTGAAAATGCGTTTTTTCCCACATGTGCACATAATGATGAAAATGACCATAACTCGACAAATACATGTTAGATGGGCCTAAAACTGTTTGACAAACAACACTTTAGCAGCATATACTAGTTCACCATTGTATTTAAACTGTCTGACACTGTCACACAGAGTAATGACTGAAGCGTTTAACCAATTCCCCTTTTCGACGTTTAAATCGGCTGAAAATGCGTTTTTTCCCACATGTGCACACAATGATGAAAATGATCATAACTCCACAAATACATGTTAGATGGGCCTAGAAATCTGTGAGAAACACTTAAGAAGCACATAATAGTTCATCATATTAATTAAATTTCTATGCTGTACTGCAGCATTCTGAATCATTCACCTCTGAAGAGACAATGGTTCGGTGTTTCTCTAATTCAGCTAGACAGCAAACCGTCACAAGTTCTGAAAATGCTCATACCTCGACAAATACATGTTGTATGGGCCTAAAACTGTTTGACAAACAACGCTTTAGCAGCATATACTAGTTCACCATTGTATTTAAACTGTCTGACACTGTCACACAGAGTAATGACTGAAGCGTTTAACCAATTCCCCTTTTCGACGTTTAAATCGGCTGAAAATGCGTTTTTTCCCACATGTGCACATAATGATGAAAATGACCATAACTCGACAAATACATGTTAGATGGGCCTAAAACTGTTTGACAAACAACACTTTAGCAGCATATTCACCATTGTATTTAAACTGTCTGAAACTGTCACACAGAGTAATGACTGAAGCGTTTAACCAATTCCCCTTTTCGACGTTTAAATCGGCTGAAAATGCGTTTTTTCCCACATGTGCACACAATGATGAAAATGATCATAACTCCACAAATACATGTTAGATGGGCCTAGATATCTGTGAGAAACACTTAAGGAGCACATAATAGTTCATCATATTAATTAAATTTCTATGCTGTACTGCAGCATTCTGAATCATTCACCTCTGAAGAGACAATGGTTCGGTGTTTCTCTAATTCAGCTACACAGCAAACCGTCACAAGTTCTGAAAATGCTCATACCTCAACAAATACATGTTGTATGGGCCTAAAACTGTTTGACAAACAACACTTTAGCAGCATATACTAGTTCACCATTGTATTTAAACTGTCTGACACTGTCACACAGAGTAATGACTGAAGCGTTTAACCAATTCCCCTTTTCGACGTTCAAATCGGCTGAAAATGCGTTTTTTCCCACATGTGCACACAATGATGAAAATGATCATAACTCCACAAATACATGTTAGATGGGCCTAGATATCTGTGAGAAACACTTAAGAAGCACAAAATAGTTCATCATATTAATTAAATTTCTATGCTGTACTGCAGCATTCTGAATCATTCACCTCTGAAGAGACAATGGTTCGGTGTTTCTCTAATTCAGCTAGACAGCAAACCGTCACAAGTTCTGAAAATGCTTATACCTCAACAAATACATGTTGTATGGGCCTAAAACAGTTTGACAAACAACGCTTTAGCAGCATATACTAGTTCACCATTGTATTTAAACTGTCTGACACTGTCACACAGAGTAATGACTGAAGCGTTTAACCAATTCCCCTTTTCGACGTTTAAATCGGCTGAAAATGGGTTTTTTCCCACGTGTGCACATAATGATGAAAATGACCATAACTCGACAAATACATGTTAGATGGGCCTAAAACTGTTTGACAAACAACACTTTAGCAGCATATACTAGTTCACCATTGTATTTAAACTGTCTGACACTGTCACACAGAGTAATGACTGAAGCGTTTAACCAATTCCCCTTTTCGACGTTTAAATCGGCTGAAAATGCGTTTTTTCCCACATGTGCACATAATGATGAAAATGACCATAACTCGACAAATACATGTTAGATGGGCCTAAAACTGTTTGACAAACAACACTTTAGCAGCATATACTAGTTCACCATTGTATTTAAACTGTCTGACACTGTCACACAGAGTAATGACTGAAGCGTTTAACCAATTCCCCTTTTTCGACGTTTAAATCGGCTGAAAATGCGTTTTTTCCCACATGTGCACACAATGATGAAAATGATCATAACTCCACAAATACATGTTAGATGGGCCTAGAAATCTGTGAGAAACACTTAAGAAGCACATAATAGTTCATCATATTAATTGAATTTCTATGCTGTACTGCAGCATTCTGAATCATTCACCTCTGAAGAGACAATGGTTCGGTGTTTCTCTAATTCAGCTACACAGCAAACCGTCACAAGTTCTGAAAATGCTCATACCTCAACAAATACATGTTGTATGGGCCTAAAACTGTTTGACAAACAACGCTTTAGCAGCATATACTAGTTCACCATTGTATTTAAACTGTCTGACACTGTCACACAGAGTAATGACTGAAGCGTTTAACCAATTCCCCTTTTCGACGTTTAAATCGGCTGAAAATGCGTTTTTTCCCACATGTGCACATAATGATGAAAATGACCATAACTCGACAAATACATGTTAGATGGGCCTAAAACTGTTTGACAAACAACACTTTAGCAGCATATACTAGTTCACCATTGTATTTAAACTGTCTGAAACTGTCACACAGAGTAATGACTGAAGCGTTTAACCAATTCCCCTTTTCGACGTTTAAATCGGCTGAAAATGCGTTTTTTCCCACATGTGCACACAATGATGAAAATGATCATAACTCCACAAATACATGTTAGATGGGCCTAGATATCTGTGAGAAACACTTAAGGAGCACATAATAGTTCATCATATTAATTAAATTTCTATGCTGTACTGCAGCATTCTGAATCATTCACCTCTGAAGAGACAATGGTTCGGTGTTTCTCTAATTCAGCTACACAGCAAACCGTCACAAGTTCTGAAAATGCTCATACCTCAACAAATACATGTTGTATGGGCCTAAAACTGTTTGACAAACAACGCTTTAGCAGCATATACTAGTTCACCATTGTATTTAAACTGTCTGACACTGTCACACAGAGTAATGACTGAAGCGTTTAACCAATTCCCCTTTTCGACGTTTAAATCGGCTGAAAATGCGTTTTTTCCCACATGTGCACATAATGATGAAAATGACCATAACTCGACAAATACATGTTAGATGGGCCTAAAACTGTTTGACAAACAACACTTTAGCAGCATATACTAGTTCACCATTGTATTTAAACTGTCTGACACTGTCACACAGAGTAATGACTGAAGCGTTTAACCAATTCCCCTTTTCGACGTTTAAATCGGCTGAAAATGCGTTTTTTCCCACATGTGCACATAATGATGAAAATGACCATAACTCGACAAATACATGTTAGATGGGCCTAAAACTGTTTGACAAACAACACTTTAGCAGCATATACTAGTTCACCATTGTATTTAAACTGTCTGACACTGTCCAACAGAGTAAGGACTGAAGCGTTTAACCAATTCCCCTTTTCGACGTTTAAATCGGCTGAAAATGCGTTTTTTCCCACATGTGCACACAATGATGAAAGTGATCATAACTCCACAAATACATGTTAGATGGGCCTAGAAATCTGTGAGAAACACTTAAGAAGCACATAATAGTTCATCATATTAATTGAATTTCTATGCTGTACTGCAGCATTCTGAATCATTCACCTCTGAAGAGACAATGGTTCGGTGTTTCTCTAATTCAGCTACACAGCAAACCGTCACAAGTTCTGAAAATGCTCATACCTCAACAAATACATGTTGTATGGGCCTAAAACTGTTTGACAAACAACGCTTTAGCAGCATATACTAGTTCACCATTGTATTTAAACTGTCTAACACTGTCACACAGAGTAATGACTGAAGCGTTTAAGCAATTCCCCTTTTCGACGTTTAAATCGGCTGAAAATGCGTTTTTTCCCACATGTGCACACAATGATGAAAATGATCATAACTCCACAAATACATGTTAGATGGGCCTAGATATCTGTGAGAAACACTTAAGGAGCACATAATAGTTCATCATATTAATTAAATTTCTATGCTGTACTGCAGCATTCTGAATCATTCACCTCTGAAGAGACAATGGTTCGGTGTTTCTCTAATTCAGCTAGACAGCAAACCGTCACAAGTTCTGAAAATGCTCATACCTTAACAAATACATGTTGTATGGGCCTAAAACTGTTTGACAAACAACGCTTTAGCAGCATATACTAGTTCACCATTGTATTTAAACTGTCTGACACTGTCACACAGAGTAATGACTGAAGCGTTTACCCAATTCCCCTTTTCGACGTTTAAATCGGCTGAAAATGCGTTTTTTCCCACATGTGCACACTATGATGAAAATGATCCTAACTCGACAAATACATGTTAGATGGGCCTAAAACTGGTTGACAACAACACTTTAGCAGCATATACTAGTTCACCATTGTATTTAAACTGTCTGACACTGTCACACAGAGTAATGACTGAAGCGTTTAACCAATTCCCCTTTTCGACGTTTAAATCGGCTGAAAATGCGTTTTTTCCCACATGTGCACACAATGATGAAAATGATCATAACTCCACAAATACATGTTAGATGGGCATAGAAATCTGAGAGAAAAACTTAGGAAGCACATAATAGTTCATCATATTAATTAAATTTCAATGCTGTACTGCAGCATTCTGAATCATACACCTCTGAAGAGACAATGGTTCGGTGTTTCTCTAATTCAGCTAGACAGCAAACCGTCCAATGTTCTGAAAATGCTCATACCTCGACAAATACATGTTGTATGGGCCTAAAACTGTTTGACAAACAACGCTTTAGCAGCATATACTAGTTCACCATTGTATTTAAACTGTCTGACACTGTCACACAGAGTAATGACTGAAGCGTTTAACCAATTCCCCTTTTCGACGTTTAAATCGGCTGGAAATGCGTTTTTTCCCACATGTGCACACAATGATGAAAATGATCATAACTCGACAAATACATTTTACATGGGCCTAAAACTGTTTGACAAACAACACTTTAGCAGCATATACTAGTTCACCATTGTATTTAAACTGTCGGACACTGTCACACAGAGTAATGACTGAAGCGTTTAAGCAATTCCCCTTTTCGACGTTTAAATCGGCTGAAAATGCATTTTTTCCCAGATGTACACATAATGATGAAAATGATCATAACTCGACAAATACATGTTAGATGGGTCTAAAACTGGTTGACAAACAACACTTTAGCAGCATAAACTAGTTCACCATTGTATTTTAACTGTCTGACACTGTCACACAGAGTAATGACTGAAGCGTTTAACCAATTCCCCTTTTCGACGTTTAAATCGGCTGAAAATGCGTTTTTTCCCACATGTGCACACTATGATGAAAATGATCCTAACTCGACAAATACATGTTGTATGGGCCTAAAACTGTTTGACAAACAACACTTTAGCAGCATATACTAGTTCACCATTGTATTTAAACTGTCTGACACTGTCACACAGAGTAATGACTGAAGCGTTTAAGCAATTCCCCTTTTCGACGTTTAAATCGTTTGAAAATGCGTTTTTTCCCACATGTGCACATAATGATGAAAATGACCATAACTCGACAAATACATGTTAGATGGGCCTAAAACTGTTTGACAAACAACACTTTAGCAGCATATACTAGTTCACCATTGTATTTAAACTGTCTGACACTGTCACACAGAGTAATGACTGAAGCGTTTAACCAATTCCCCTTTTCGACGTTGAAATCGGCTGAAAATGCATTTTTTCCCACATGTGCACACAATGATGAAAATGATCAAAACTCGACAAATACATGTTACAAAAAAAAGAAAGATTTAAAGATAGAATAAAAGAAAGATTGAAAGAAAGTTTGAAAAAAGAAAGAAAGATTGAAAGATTGAAAGAAATATTGAAAGACAGAAAGATTGAAAGAAACAATGAAAGAAAGATTGAAAGATTAAAAGAAAGAATGAAAGAAAGATTGAAAGAAAGATTGAAAGAAAGATTGAAAGAAAGAAAGATTGAAAGAAAGAATGAAAAAAAGATTGAAATAAAGAATGAAAGAAAGATTGAAAGAAAGATAGAAAGAAAGATTGAAAGATTGAAAGAAAGATTGAAAAAAAGATTGAAAGACTGAAAGAAAGAATGAAAGAAAGATTGAAAGATTAAACAATTGAAAGAAAGTTTGCAAGAAAGATTGAAAAAAGAAAGATTGAAAGAAAGAATGAAAGAAAGATTGAAAGATAGATAGAAAGAAAGATTGAAAGAAAGAAAGATTGAAAGAATAACAAAAGAAAGATTGAAAGATTGGAAGAAATATTGAAAGATAGAAAAATTGAAAGAAAGAAAGATTGAAAGAAAAATTGAAAGATTGAAAGAAAGAATGAAAGAAAGATTGAAAGATTGAAATATTGAAAGAAAGAATGAAAGAAAGATTGAAAGATTGAAAGATTGAAATAAAGATTGAAAGTTTGAAAGAAAGATTGAAAGAAACATTTAAAGAAAGAAAGATTGAAAGAAACATTGAAAGAAAGATTGAAAGATTGAAAGAAAGATTGAAAGAAAGAATGAAAGAAAGATTGAACGATTGAAATATTGAAATAAAGAATGAAAGTTTGAAAGAAAGATTGAAAGAAAGATTTAAAGAAAGAAAGATTGAAAGTAAAAAAGATTGAAAGAAATATTGAAAGAAAGATTGAAAGATTGAAAGAAGGAATGAATGAAAGATTGAAAGAAAGATTGAAAGAAAGATTGAAAGATTGAAGGTAAGAATGAAAGAAAGATTGAAAGAAAAATTGAAAGAAAGATTGAAAGACTGAAGGAAAGAATGAAAGAAAGATGGAAAGAAAGATGGAAAGAAAGATTGACAGAAAGAAAGATTGAAAGAAATATTGAAAGAAAGATTGAAAGATTGAAAGAAAGAATGAAAGAAAGACTGAAAGATTGAAAGAAAAATTGAAAGAAAGATTGAAAGATTGAAAGATTGAAAGAAAGATTGAAAGTTTGAAAGACAGATTGAAAGACTGAAAGAAAGATTGCAAGAAAGATTGAAAAAACAGAAAGATTTAAAGATAGAATAAAAGAAAGATTGAAAGAAAGATTGAAAAAAAAAGAAAGATTGAAAGATTGAAAGAAATATTGAAAGACAGAAAGATTGAAAGAAACAATTAAAGAAAGATTGAAAGATTAAAATAAAGAATGAAAGAACGATTGAAAGAAAGATTGAAAGAAAGATTGAAAGAAAGATTGAATGAAAGATTGAAAGAAAGAATGAAACAAAGATTGAAATAAAGAATGAAAGAAAGACTGAAAGAAAGAATGACGGACAGAAAGATTGAAAGAAAGAATGAAAGAAAGATTGAAAAAAAGATTGAAAGACTGAAAGAAAGAATGAAAGAAAGATTGAAAGATTAAACAATTGAAAGAACGATTGCAAGAAAGATTGAAAAAAGAAAGATTGAAAGAAAGAATGAAAGACTGAAGGAAAGAATGAAAGAAAGATTGAAAGATTAAAAGAAAGAATGAAAGAAAGATTGAAAAATTGAAAGATTGAAAGAAAGACTAAAAGAAAGAAAGAAAGATTGAAAGAAAGATTGAAAGAAAGAATGAAAGAAAGAATGAAAGAAAGATTGAAAGAAACAATGAAAGAAAGATTGAAAGATTAAAAGAAAGAATGAAAGAAAGACTAAAAGAAAGAAAGAACGATTGAAAGAAAGATTGAAAGAAAGATTGCAAGAAAGATTGAAAAAAGAAAGATTGAAAGAAAGAATGAAAGAAAGATGGAAAGAAAGATTGAAAGAAAGAAAGATTGAAAGAGATAAAAGAAAGATTGAAAGAAATAATGAAAGAAAGATTGAACGATTGGAAGAAATTTTGAAAGATAGAAAAATTGAAAGTAAGAAAGATTGAAAGAAAGAATGAAAGAAAGATTGAAAGATTGAAAGAAAGAATGAAAGAAAGATTGAAAGATTGAAATATTGAAAGAAAGAATGAAAAAAAGATTGAAAGACTGAAAGAAAGAATGAAAGAAAGATTGAAAGATTAAACAATTGAAAGAAAGTTTGCAAGAAAGTTTGAAAAAAGAAAGATTGAAAGAAAGAATGAAAGAAAGATTGAAAGATAGATGGATAGAAAGATTGAAAGAAAGAAAGATTGAAAGAATAACAAAAGAAAGATTGAAAGATTGGAAGAAATATTGAAAGATAGAAAAATTGAAAGTAAAAAAGATTGAAAGAAAGAATTAAAGAAAGAAAGATTGAAAGAAATAATGAAAGAAAGATTGAACGATTGGAAGAAATTTTGAAAGATAGAAAAATTGAAAGTAAGAAAGATTGAAAGAAAGAATGAAAGAAAGAAAGAAAGATTGAAAGAAAGATTGAAAGAAAGAATGAAAGAAAGAATGAAAGAAAGATTGAAAGAAACAATGAAAGAAAGATTGAAAGATTAAAAGAAAGAATGAAAGAAAGACTAAAAGAAAGAAAGAACGATTGAAAGAAAGAATGAAAGAATGAATGAAAGAAAGATTGAAAGATTAAACAATTGAAAGAAAGATTGCAAGAAAGATTGAAAAAAGAAAGATTGAAAGAAAGAATGAAAGAAAGATGGAAAGAAAGATTGAAAGAAAGAAAGATTGAAAGAGATAAAAGAAAGATTGAAAGAAATAATGAAAGAAAGATTGAACGATTGGAAGAAATTTTGAAAGATAGAAAAATTGAAAGTAAGAAAGATTGAAAGAAAGAATGAAAGAAAGATTGAAAGATTGAAAGAAAGAATGAAAGAAAGATTGAAAGATTGAAATATTGAAAGAAAGAATGAAAAAAAGATTGAAAGACTGAAAGAAAGAATGAAAGAAAGATTGAAAGATTAAACAATTGAAAGAAAGTTTGCAAGAAAGTTTGAAAAAAGAAAGATTGAAAGAAAGAATGAAAGAAAGATTGAAAGATAGATGGATAGAAAGATTGAAAGAAAGAAAGATTGAAAGAATAACAAAAGAAAGATTGAAAGATTGGAAGAAATATTGAAAGATAGAAAAATTGAAAGTAAAAAAGATTGAAAGAAAGAATTAAAGAAAGAAAGATTGAAAGAAATAATGAAAGAAAGATTGAACGATTGGAAGAAATTTTGAAAGATAGAAAAATTGAAAGTAAGAAAGATTGAAAGAAAGAATGAAAGAAAGATTGAAAGATTGAAAGAAAGAATGAAAGAAAGATTTAAAGATTGAAATATTGAAAGAAAGAATGAAAAAAAGATTGAAAGACTGAAAGAAAGAATGAAAGAAAGATTGAAAGATTAAACAATTGAAAGAAAGTTTGCAAGAAAGTTTGAAAAAAGAAAGATTGAAAGAAAGAATGAAAGAAAGATTGAAAGATAGATGGATAGAAAGATTGAAAGAAAGAAAGATTGAAAGAATAACAAAAGAAAGATTGAAAGATTGGAAGAAATATTGAAAGATAGAAAAATTGAAAGTAAAAAAGATTGAAAGAAAGAATTAAAGAAAGAAAGATTGAAAGAAATAATGAAAGAAAGATTGAACGATTGGAAGAAATTTTGAAAGATAGAAAAATTGAAAGTAAGAAAGATTGAAAGAAAGAATGAAAGAAAGATTGAAAGATTGAAAGAAAGAATGAAAGAAAGATTTAAAGATTGAAATATTGAAAGAAAGAATGAAAAAAAGATTGAAAGACTGAAAGAAAGAATGAAAGAAAGATTGAAAGATTAAACAATTGAAAGAAAGTTTGCAAGAAAGTTTGAAAAAAGAAAGATTGAAAGAAAGAATGAAAGAAAGATTGAAAGATAGATGGATAGAAAGATTGAAAGAAAGAAAGATTGAAAGAATAACAAAAGAAAGATTGAAAGATTGGAAGAAATATTGAAAGATAGAAAAATTGAAAGTAAGAAAGATTGAAAGAAAGAATTAAAGAAAGATTGAAAGATTGAAAGAAAGAATGAAAGAAAGATTGAAATATTGAAAGAAAGATTGAAATAAAGATTGAAAGTTTGAAAGAAAGATTGAAAGAAAGATTTAAAGAAAGAAAGATTGAAAGAAATATTGAAAGAAAGATTGAAAGAATGAAAGAAAGATTGAAAGATTGAAAGATTGAAATAAAGAATGAAAGAAAGATTGAACGATTGAAAGATTGAAATAAAGAATGAAAGTTTGAAAGAAAGATTGAAAGAAAGATTTAAAAAAAGAAAGATTGAAAGTAAGAAATATTGAAAGACATATTGAAAGAAAGATTGAAAGAAAGAATGAAAGAAAGATTGAAAGAAAGATTGAAAGACTGAAGGAAAGAATGAAAGGAAGATTGAAAGAAAGATTGAAAGAAAGAAAGATTGAAAGATTGAATGATTGAAAGATTGAATGATTGAAAGATTGAAAGAAAGATTGAAAGAAAGATTGAACGACTGAAAGATTGAAAGAAATATTGAAAGTTTGAAAGAAAGATTGAAAGACTGAAAGATAGATTGAAAGATTGAAGATTGAAAGATTGAAAGAAAGATTGAACGACTGAAAGATTGAAAGAAAGATTGAAAGTTTGAAAGAAAGATTGAAAGACTGAAAGAAATAATGAAAGAAAGATTGAAAGAAAGAATGAAAGAAAGATTGAAAGAAAGATGGAAAGAAAGATTGAAAGAATGAAAGATTGAAAGATATAACAAAAGAAAGATTGAAAGAAATAATGAAAGAAACATTGAACGATTGGAAGAAATATTGAAAGATAGAAAAATTGAAAGATTGAAAGATTGAAAGAAAGAATGAAAGAAAGACTGAAAGATTGAAAGAAAGATTGAAAGAAAGATTGAAAGATTGAAATATTTAAAGAAAGATTGAAAGAAAGAATGAAAGAACAATTGAAAGAAAGAATGAAAGAATGAAAGAAAAATTGACAGATTGAAAGAAATATTGAAAAAAGAAAGATTGAAAGAAAGAATGAAAGAAAGATTGAAAGAAAGATGGAAAGAAAGATTGAAAGAAAGAAAGATTGAAAGAATAACAAAAGAAAGATTGAAAGATTGGAAGAAATATTGAAAGATAGAAAAATTGAAAGTAAGAAAGATTGAAAGGAAGAATTAAAGAAAGATTGAAAGATTGAAAGAAAGAATGAAAGAAAGATTGAAATATTGAAAGAAAGATTGAAATAAAGATTGAAAGTTTGAAAGAAAGATTGAAAGAAATATTTAAAGAAAGAAAGATTGAAAGAAATATTGAAAGAAAGATTGAAAGATTGAAAGAAAGATTGAAAGAAAGAATGAAAGAAAGATTGAAAGATTGAAAGATTGAAATTAAGAATGAAAGAAAGATTGAAAGATTGAAAGATTGAAATAAAGAATGAAAGTTTGAAAGAAAGATTGAAAGAAAGATTTAAAAAAGGAAAGATTGAAAGTAAGAAAGATTGAAAGACATATTGAAAGAAAGATTGAAAGATTGAAAGAAAGAATGAAAGAAAGATTGAAAGAAAGATTGTAAGACTGAAGGAAAGAATGAAAGAAAGAAAGATTGAAAGATTGAATGATTGAAAGATTGAAAGAAAGTTTGAAAGAAAGATTGAACGACTGAAAGATTGAAAGAAATATTGAAAATTTGAAAGAAAGATTGAAAGACTGAAAGATAGATTGAAAGATTGAAGATTGAAAGATTGAAAGAAAGATTGAAAGAAAGATTGAACGACTGAAAGAAAGATTGAAAGACTGAAAGAAATAATGAAAGAAAGATTGAAAGAAAGAATGAAAGAAATATTGAAAGAAAGATGGAAAGAAAGATTGAAAGAAAGAAAGATTGAAAGATATAACAAAAGAAAGATTGAAAGAAATAATGAAAGAAAGATTGAACGATTGGAAGAAATATTGAAAGATAGAAAAATTGAAAGATTGAAAGATTGAAAGAAAGAATGAAAGAAAGATTGAAAGATTGAAAGAAAGAATGAAAGAAAGATTGAAAGATTGAAATATTGAAAGAAAGAATGAAAGAAAGACTGAAAGATTGAAAGAAAGATTGAAAGATTGAAATATTTAAAGAAAGAATGAAAGAAAGAATGAAAGAACATTTGAAAGAAAAAATGAAAGAATGAAAGAAAAATTGACAGATTGAAAGAAATATTGAAAAAAGAAAGATTGAAAGAAAGAATGAAAGAAAGATTGAAAGAAAGATGGAAAGAAAGATTGAAAGAAAGAAAGATTGAAAGAAATAATAAAAGAAAGATTGAACGATTGGAAGAAAGAATGACGGAAAGATTGAAAGATTGAAATATTGAAAGAAAGAATGAAAAAAAGATTGAAAGACTGAAAGAAAGAATGAAAGAAAGATTGAAAGATTAAACAATTGAAAGAAAGTTTGCAAGAAAGATTGAAAAAAGAAAGATCTAAAGAAAGAATCAAAAAAAGATTGATAGATAGATGGATAGAAAGTTTGAAAGAAAGAAAGATTTAAAGAATAACAAAAGAAAGATTGAAAGATTGGAAGAAATATTGAAAGATAGAAAAATTGAAAGTAAGAAAGATTGAAAGAAAAAATTAAAGAAAGATTCAAAGATTGAAAGAAAGAATGAAAGAAAGGTTGAAAGATTGAAATATTGAAAGAAAGAATGAAAGAAAGATTGAAAGATTGAAAGAAAGATTGAAAGAAAGTTTGAAAGATTGAAAGATTGAAATAAAGATTGAAAGTTTGAAAGAAAGATTGAAAGAAAGATTTAAAGAAAGAAAGATTGAAAGAAATATTGAAAGAAAGATTGAAAGATTGAAAGAAAGATTGAAAGAAATATTGAAACAAAGATTGAAAGTTTGAAAGAAAGATTGAAAGAAAGATTTTAAGAAAGAAAGATTGAAAGTAAGAAAGATTGAAAGAAATATTGAAAGA
Organism: Zeus faber; assembly: GCF_960531495.2. Lineage (NCBI taxonomy): Eukaryota > Metazoa > Chordata > Actinopteri > Zeiformes > Zeidae > Zeus > Zeus faber. Next base: position 32,596,427 of record NC_137198.1, on the reverse strand, counting down.
AAGATTGAAAGATTGAAAGAAAGATTGAAAGAAAGATTGAAAGAAAGATTGAAAGACTGAAGGAAAGAATGAAAGAAAGATTGAAAGAAAGATTGAAAGAAAGAAAGATTGAAAGAAAGATTGAAAGATTGAATGATTGAAAGAAAGACTGAAAGATAGATTGAAAGATTGAAGATTGAAATATTCAAAGAAAGATTGAAAGAAAGATTGAACGACTGAAAGATTGAAAGAAAGATTGAAAGTTTGAAACAAATTTTGAAAGACTGAAAGAAAGAATGAAAGAAAGATTGAAAGAAATATTGAAAAAAGAAAGATTGAAAGAAAATTTGAAAGAAAGATTGAAAGAAGGAATGAAAGAAAGATTGAATGAAATATTGAAAGACAGAAAGATTGAAAGAAACAATGAAAGAAAGATTGAAAGATTAAAAGAAAGAATGAAAGAAAGATTGAAAAATTGAAATATTGAAAGAAAGAATGAAAGATTGAAAGATTGAAATAAAGATTGAAAGTTTGAAAGAAAGATTGAAAGAAAGATTTAAAGAAAGAAAGATTGAAAGAAATATTGAAAGTTTGAAAGAAAGATTGAAAGAAAGAATGAAAGAAAGATTGAAGGATTGAAATATTGAAATAAATAATGAAAGTTTGAAAGAAAGATTGAGAGAAAGATTTAAAGAAAGAAAGATTGAAAGTAAAAAAGATTGAAAGAAATATTGAAAGAAAGATTGAAAGAAAGAATGAATGAAAGATTGAAAGAAAGATTGAAAGAAAGATTGAAAGATTGAAGGAAAGAATGAAAGAAAAATTGAAAGAAAGATTGAAAGAAAGATTGAAAGACTGAAGGAAAGAATGAAAGAAAGATGGAAAGAAAGATGGAAAGAAAGATTGACAGAAAGAAAGATTGAAAGAAAGAATGAAAGAAAGATTGAAAGATTGAAAGATTGAAAGAAAGAATGAAAGAAAGACTGAAAGATTGAAAGAAAAATTGAAAGAAAGATTGAAAGTTTGAAAGACAGATTGAAAGTAGTGCGATAGTGGCGCCGCCCCTAGCGGTCGCCTGCGCCGGCGCTCCGGTTTCTTTCTTACTCTTTAGTATTTTTTTCCTTTTTTTATCACAATGTTCGCCAGAAAAACATCAACAATTAACTCATACGGCCGCGATGCACTCATGGATATAAAAATTTCCCTAAACGAACAACTTTGGGACTTTTTATCCGTGGGAGCAGAGTGGCCGGCGGAAATCCTACGCGGGAACACTCGCAACAACAACTACAACAGAAATGGAGTCACTGTTCCACGAGCCGGCCCACGGAGGAAGCACCGAGGTAAACGAGGCGGCATTCGGGTCAGAATGAGGACGCAACCTTACCGTCCACCTCTGCCAAGCATCCTTCTTGCGAACGTCCAGTCCCTGGAGAACAAGATGGATGAACTTCGAGCGAGGATTCAATTCCAGCGTGACACGAGGAACTGTTGCGTCCTCTGCCTGACGGAAACATGGCTGACCCCACTGGTGCCGGATGAAGCCATACGTCCAGCCGAGGCCTTCTCCGTGTTCCGCGGCGACAGAACGGCAGAGTCGGGGAAATCCAAAGGTGGAGGCGTCTGCCTAATGGTAAACAACCGCTGGTGTAACGCCAACAACACCAAATTCCTCTCCCACTCCTGCTCGCAGAACCTGGAACAGCTGACCATACTATGCCGTCCATTTTATCTCCCCCGGGAATTCAGCACGGTCATCATTACAGCCGTTTATATCCCACCGCAAGCGGACACCGACGCAGCTCTGTCGGTTCTGCACGATGTGTTGTGCGGATTTCAGAACAGACATCCCGACGCGGCTGTGGTGGTGACTGGGGACTTTAACAGGGCCAACCTTAAAAAAGTTCTGCCGAATTTCCACCAACACATCACGTGTGCCACCAGGGGAGACAGAACTCTGGACCATTGTTACACTCCTTACAAGAACGGATACAAGCCCGTGTCGCTTCCTGCTTTCGGGAAATCAGATCACGCCGCGATCTCGCTGCTTCCTGTTTACAGGCCTCTGATCGCGCGGGATCTGGTGATGACGAGGGAAGTGAAGCGGTGGACGGACCAATCAGAGGCTGCGCTTCAGGACGCTCTGACTGACGTAGACTGGGACATGTTCCGAGCGAGTTCAAGTGACGTCAGCGAGTTTACGGAGGTTGTAGTGAGTTTCGTGGCTACGCTCGCGGATGAAATCGTTCCTACGGTGAAAGTTCGGATATTTCCAAACCAGAAACCATGGGTTGATAAATCCATCCGCTGCGCTCTGAATGCGCGCACGGCCGCTTACAACGACGGACTTGTATCTGGCAACATGGACAACTACAAAGCGGCGTCGTACAATCTGTGGAGGGCGGTGAGGGACGCTAAACGGACGTACAGAGAGACCGTGGAGCTGCAGATGGAGCGGGGGGACACAAGACGCTTGTGGCAGGGGCTGCGAACAATAACTAACTACAAGAGCAGCTCCTCCCCAGCCACGAGTGCGGACGCCTCCCTGGCCAACCAACTGAACTCCTTTTATGCGCGGTTCGAGTCTGGCAGCAACACCGCTAGCTCGCCGGCTAATTGGAGCTACACCGCTGGGGATGAGCGCGGACTCTCAGTGTCCGTGCACGAGGTCAGGAGGGCTCTGATGCGGGTGAACACCAGGAAAGCTGCGGGTCCAGACGGCATATCTGGGCGAGTACTGAAGACCTGTGCTAACCAGCTAGCTCCGGTGTTCACCACAATATTCAACATCTCCCTGGCTGAATCAGTGGTCCCATCCTGCTTCAAGAGGTCCACCGTCGTTCCTGTCCCGAAGATAGCCTCTCCAACCTGCCTGAATGACTACCGTCCGGTGGCCCTCACCTCGGTGGTCATGAAGTGTTTCGAGAGGCTGATTAAGGATTACATCTGCGCCTCCCTCCCCCGCACCTTGGACCCGTTGCAGTTCGCGTACCGGCAGAACAGATCCACGGATGACGCGGTCTCTCAGGTACTGCACACCACGCTCACGCACCTGGATGGCCAGAAGGGGGCCTATGTGAGAATGCTGTTCATTGATTATAGTTCAGCTTTCAACACCATCGTCCCCACCAGACTGGCTGTCAAGTTGTTGGAGCTAGGATTGAATGCTCCGCTGTGCACCTGGATCCTGGACTTCCTCACAGGCCGCCCCCAGGTGGTCAAGGTGGGGAAGTACATGTCAAGCTCCCTCACCCTGAATACAGGATCCCCCCAGGGCTGCGTCCTCAGCCCCCTACTGTACTCCCTGTACACACATGACTGTGTGGCCAGGTCCAGCTCCAACACCATCATCAAGTTTGCTGACGACACTGTGGTCGTGGGCCTGATCACCGACTGCGATGAGAAGGCCTACCGCGAGGAGGTGGCTGACCTGTCACTCTGGTGCCAGGACAACAGCCTCCACCTGAACGTCAGCAAAACCAAGGAGCTGATTGTGGACTTTAGGCGTGGATCACAATCGAGGACGCACGCGCCGTTGTGGATTAATGGGACTGCTGTCGATAGGGTGAGCAGCTTCAGATATCTGGGAGTCCACATCACTGAGGACTTAACATGGACTGTTCACACAGACACTCTGGTGAGAAAGGCGAGGCAGCGTCTCTACCACCTCAGGCAGCTGAGGAAATTCCGGGTCTCGGTGAGGATCCTCAAGTCCTTCTACTCTGGAGCAGTGGAGAGCATCCTGACAGGCAACATCACTGCCTGGTTTGGGAACTGTACTGCACAGGACAGGCGGGCCCTGCAGAGGGTGGTGCGTTCAGCTGAACGTACCACTGGAACTACCCTCCCCCCCTTGCAGGAGTTATACACCAGGAGGTGTAGTAGCAGAGCCCGTAGGATCATGAAGGATCCTCATCACCCCAACAACGGACTGTTTCAGCTGCTGCGGTCAGGCAAGCGCCTCCGCAGTCACGCAGCGAGAACAGAGAGACTGAGACGGAGTTTCTTCCCTCAAGCCATCAGAACTGTCAATGCTGACCTCACCAGGGGTCCTAACTGAGCCATGCACTAGGCTCCACTACCTACTGTACTGTATGTAGCATACTGTACCGCATACTGTATCACTGTTCAGGGTTGTTCGTGATGCCGTATTGCTGCGCCGTACTGTTGTATACTGTGCTGTATTATCCCAAACACTACCTCACACTATTCACATTCACATGCCACTTTAATTCACATGCCACTTTAAATGCACATATCTGTATATACATAGCCATATTCCTTCAACCTATTCCATTTTATTTCAATTTATTTTTTATTGTATTTTATTCTATATATTTTTTATCTTATTCTATAAGTATTCCACTTACTGTATTACGTTTTAGGAGTCAGTTAGTCGGTCTATTAGGAAGTAATTTTCTACTTTTTATTTTATTTTATTTTAGTACTTTTTCCTAGGACTTCTTGTGTGCTATCACCGGGTGCGTTGCATTACATTTCACTGCATATATGTATGGAAGTATGTATATGTATGTGACAAATAAAAATCTTGAATCTTGAATCTTGAAGACTGAAAGAAAGATTGCAAGAAAGATTGAAAAAACAAAGATTTAAAGATAGAATAAAAGAAAGATTGAAAGAAAGATTGAAAAAAAAAGAAAGATTGAAAGATTGAAAGAAATATTGAAAGACAGAAAGATTGAAAGAAACAATTAAAGAAAGATTGAAAGATTAAAATAAAGAATGAAAGAAAGATTGAAAGAAAGATTGAAAGAAAGATTGAAAGAAAGATTGAATGAAAGATTGAAAGAAAGAATGAAACAAAGATTGAAATAAAGAATGAAAGAAAGATTGAAAGAAAGATAGAAGGAAAGATTGAAAGATTGAATGATTGAAAGAAAGACTGAAAGAAAGAATGACAGACAGAAAGATTGAAAGAAATAATGAAAGAAAGATTGAAAAAAAGATTGAAAGACTGAAAGAAAGAATGAAAGAAAGATTGAAAGATTAAACAATTGAAAGAATGATTGCAAGAATGATTGAAAAAAGAAAGATTGAAAGAAAGAATGAAAGAAAGACTGAAGGAAAGAATGAAAGAAAGATGGACAGAAAGATTGAAAGAAACAATGAAAGAAAGATTGAAAGATTAAAAGAAAGAATGAAAGAAAGATTGAAAAATTGAAAGATTGAAAGAAAGACTAAACGAAAGAAAGAACGATTGAAAGAAAGAATGAAAGAAAGAATGAAAAAAAGATTAAAACACTGAAGGAAAGAATGAAAGAAAGATTGAAAGATTAAACAATTGAAAGAAAGATTGCAAGAAAGAATGAAAGAAAGATTGAAAGATTGAAAGAAAGAATGAAAGAAAGATGGAAAGATTGAAATATTGAAAGAAAGAATGAAAAAAAGATTGAAAGACTGAAAGAAAGAATGAAAGAAAGATTGAAAGATTAAACAATTGAAAGAAAGTTTGCAAGAAAGTTTGAAAAAAGAAAGATTGAAAGAAAGAATGAAAGAAAGATTGAAAGATAGATGGATAGAAAGATTGAAAGAAAGAAAGATTTAAAGAATAACAAAAGAAAGATTGAAAGATTGGAAGAAATATTGAAAGATAGAAAAATTGAAAGTAAGAAAGATTGAAAGAAAGAATTAAAGAAAGATTGAAAGATTGAAAGAAAGAATGAAAGAAAGATTGAAATATTGAAAGAAAGAATGAAAGAAAGATTGAAAGATTGAAAGAAAGATTGAAAGAAAGATTGAAGATTGAAAGATTGAAATAAAGATTGAAAGTTTGAAAGAAAGATTGAAAGAAAGATTAAAAGAAAGAAAGATTGAAAGAAATATTGAACGAAAGATTGAAAGATTGAAAGAAAGATTGAAAGAAAGATTGAAAGATTGAAAGATTGAAATAAAGAATGAAAGAAAGATTGAATGATTGAAAGATTGAAATAAAGAATGAAAGTTTGAAAGAAAGATTGAAAGAAAGATTTAAAATAGAAAGATTGAAAGTAAGAAAGATTGAAAGACATATTGAAAGAAAAATTGAAAGATTGAAAGAAAGATTGAAAGAAAGAATGAAAGAAAGATTGAAAGAAAGATTGAAAGAAAGATTGAAAGACTGATGGAAAGAATGATGGAAAGATTGAAAGAAAGATTGAAAGAAAAAAAGATTGAAAGATTGAATAATTGAAAGATTGAATGATTGAAAGATTGAAAGAAAGATTGAACGACTGAAAGATTGAAAGAAAGATTGAAAGTTTGAAAGAAAGATTGAAAGACTGAAGATTGAAAGATTGAAAGAAAGTTTGAAAGAAAGCTTGAACGACTGAAAGATTGAAAGAAAGATTGAAAGTTTGAAAGAAAGATTGAAAGACTGAAAGAAATAATGAAAGAAAGATTGAAAGAAAGATGGAAAGAAAGATTGAAAGTTTGAAAGAAAGATTGAAAGATTGAAAGAAAGAATGAAAGAAAGATTGAAAGAAAGATGGAAAGAAAGATTGAAATGAAGAAAGATTGAAAGAAATAACAAAAGAAAGATTGAAAGAAATAATGAAAGAAAGATTGAACGATTGGAAGAAATATTGAAAGATAGAAAAATTGAAAGATTGAAAGATTGAAAGAAAGATTGAAAGAAAGAATGAAAGAAAGATTGAAAAAAAGATTAAAACACTGAAGGAAAGAATGAAAGAAAGATTGAAAGATTAAACAATTGAAAGAAAGATTGCAAGAAAGAATGAAAGAAAGATTGAAAGATTGAAAGAAAGAATGAAAGAAAGATGGAAAGATTGAAATATTGAAAGAAAGAATGAAAAAAAGATTGAAAGACTGAAAGAAAGAATGAAAGAAAGATTGAAAGATTAAACAATTGAAAGAAAGTTTGCAAGAAAGTTTGAAAAAAGAAAGATTGAAAGAAAGAATGAAAGAAAGATTGAAAGATAGATGGATAGAAAGATTGAAAGAAAGAAAGATTTAAAGAATAACAAAAGAAAGATTGAAAGATTGGAAGAAATATTGAAAGATAGAAAAATTGAAAGTAAGAAAGATTGAAAGAAAGAATTAAAGAAAGATTGAAAGATTGAAAGAAAGAATGAAAGAAAGATTGAAATATTGAAAGAAAGAATGAAAGAAAGATTGAACGATTGAAAGAAAGATTGAAAGAAAGATTGAAGATTGAAAGATTGAAATAAAGATTGAAAGTTTGAAAGAAAGATTGAAAGAAAGATTAAAAGAAAGAAAGATTGAAAGAAATATTGAACGAAAGATTGAAAGATTGAAAGAAAGATTGAAAGAAAGATTGAAAGATTGAAAGATTGAAATAAAGAATGAAAGAAAGATTGAATGATTGAAAGATTGAAATAAAGAATGAAAGTTTGAAAGAAAGATTGAAAGAAAGATTTAAAAAAGAAAGATTGAAAGTAAGAAAGATTGAAAGACATATTGAAAGAAAAATTGAAAGATTGAAAGAAAGATTGAAAGAAAGAATGAAAGAAAGATTGAAAGAAAGATTGAAAGAAAGATTGAAAGACTGATGGAAAGAATGATGGAAAGATTGAAAGAAAGATTGAAAGAAAAAAAGATTGAAAGATTGAATAATTGAAAGATTGAATGATTGAAAGATTGAAAGAAAGATTGAAAGAAAGATTGAACGACTGAAAGATTGAAAGAAAGATTGAAAGTTTGAAAGAAAGATTGAAAGACTGAAGATTGAAAGATTGAAAGAAAGTTTGAAAGAAAGCTTGAACGACTGAAAGATTGAAAGAAAGATTGAAAGTTTGAAAGAAAGATTGAAAGACTGAAAGAAATAATGAAAGAAAGATTGAAAGAAAGATGGAAAGAAAGATTGAAAGTTTGAAAGAAAGATTGAAAGATTGAAAGAAAGAATGAAAGAAAGATTGAAAGAAAGATGGAAAGAAAGATTGAAATGAAGAAAGATTGAAAGAAATAACAAAAGAAAGATTGAAAGAAATAATGAAAGAAAGATTGAACGATTGGAAGAAATATTGAAAGATAGAAAAATTGAAAGATTGAAAGATTGAAAGAAAGATTGAAAGAAAGAATGAAAGAAAGATTGAAAGAAAGATTGAAAGAAAGATTGAAAGAAAGATTGAAAGACTGAAGGAAAGAATGAAAGAAAGATTGAAAGAAAGATTGAAAGAAAGAAAGATTGAAAGAAAGATTGAAAGATTGAATGATTGAAAGAAAGACTGAAAGATAGATTGAAAGATTGAAGATTGAAAGATTCAAAGAAAGATTGAACGACTGAAAGATTGAAAGAAAGATTGAAAGTTTGAAACAAATTTTGAAAGACTGAAAGAAAGAATGAAAGAAAGATTGAAAGAAATATTGAAAAAAGAAAGATTGAAAGAAAATTTGAAAGAAAGATTGAAAGAAGGAATGAAAGAAAGATTGAATGAAATATTGAAAGAAACAATGAAAGAAAGACTGAAAGATTAAAAGAAAGAATGAAAGAAAGATTGAAAAATTGAAATATTGAAAGAAAGAATGAAAGAAAGATTGAAAGATTGAAAGATTGAAATAAAGATTGAACGTTTGAAAGAAAGATTGAAAGAAAGATTTAAAGAAAGAAAGATTGAAAGAAATATTGAAAGAAAGATTGAAAGTTTGAAAGAAAGATTGAAAGAAAGAATGAAAGAAAGATTGAAGGATTGAAATATTGAAATAAATAATGAAAGTTTGAAAGAAAGATTGAGAGAAAGATTTAAAGAAAGAAAGATTGAAAGTAAAAAAGATTGAAAGAAATATTGAAAGAAAGATTGAAAGATTGAAAGAAAGAATGAATGAAAGATTGAAAGAAAGATTGAAAGATTGAAGGAAAGAATGAAAGAAAGATTGAAAGAAATATTGAAAGAAAGATTGAAAGAAAGATTGAAAGACTGAAGGAAAGAATGAAAGAAAGATGGAAAGAAAGATGGAAAGAAAGATTGACAGAAAGAAAGATTGAAAGAAATATTGAAAGAAAGATTGAAAGATTGAAAGAAAGAATGAAAGAAAGATTGAAAGATTGAAAGATTGAAAGAAAGAATGAAAGAAAGACTGAAAGATTGAAAGAAAAATTGAAAGATTGAAAGATTGAAAGAAAGATTGAAAGTTTGAAAGACAGATTGAAAGACTGAAAGAAAGATTGCAAGAAAGATTGAAAAAACAAAGATTTAAAGATAGAATAAAAGAAAGATTGAAAGAAAGATTGAAAAAAAAAGAAAGATTGAAAGATTGAAAGAAATATTGAAAGACAGAAAGATTGAAAGAAACAATTAAAGAAAGATTGAAAGATTAAAATAAAGAATGAAAGAAAGATTGAAAGAAAGATTGAAAGAAAGATTGAAAGAAAGATTGAATGAAAGATTGAAAGAAAGAATGAAACAAAGATTGAAATAAAGAATGAAAGAAAGATTGAAAGAAAGATAGAAGGAAAGATTGAAAGATTGAATGATTGAAAGAAAGACTGAAAGAAAGAATGACGGACAGAAAGATTGAAAGAAATAATGAAAGAAAGATTGAAAAAAAGATTGAAAGACTGAAAGAAAGAATGAAAGAAAGATTGAAAGATTAAACAATTGAAAGAATGATTGCAAGAATGATTGAAAAAAGAAAGATTGAAAGAAAGAATGAAAGACTGAAGGAAAGAATGAAAGAAAGATGGACAGAAAGATTGAAAGAAACGATGAAAGAAAGATTGAAAGATTAAAAGAAAGAATGAAAGAAAGATTGAATAATTGAAAGATTGAAAGAAAGACTAAAAGAAAGAAAGAATGATTGAAAGAAAGATTGAAAGAAAGATTGAAAGAAAGAATGAAAGAAAGAATGAATGAAAGATTGAAAGAAACAATGAAAGAAAGATTGAAAGATTAAAAGAAAGAATGAAAGAAAGATTGAAAAATTGAAAGATTGAAAGAAAGACTAAACGAAAGAAAGAACGATTGAAAGAAAGAATGAAAGAAAGATTGAAAAAAAGATTAAAACACTGAAGGAAAGAATGAAAGAAAGATTGAAAGATTAAACAATTGAAAGAAAGATTGCAAGAAAGAATGAAAGAAAGATTGAAAGATTGAAAGAAAGAATGAAAGAAAGATTGAAAGATTGAAATATTGAAAGAAAGAATGAAAAAAAGATTGAAACACTGAAAGAAAGAATGAAAGAAAGATTGAAAGATTAAACAATTGAAAGAAAGTTTGCAAGAAAGTTTGAAAAAAGAAAGATTGAAAGAAAGAATGAAAGAAAGATTGAAAGATAGATGGATAGAAAGATTGAAAGAAAGAAAGATTGAAAGAATAACAAAAGAAAGATTGAAAGATTGGAAGAAATATTGAAAGATAGAAAAATTGAAAGTAAGAAAGATTGAAAGAAAGAATTAAAGAAAGATTGAAAGATTGAAAGAAAGAATGAAAGAAAGATTGAAATATTGAAAGAAAGAATGAAAGAAAGATTGAAAGATTGAAAGAAAGATTGAAAGAAAGCTTGAAGATTGAAAGATTGAAATAAAGATTGAAAGTTTGAAAGAAAGATTGAAAGAAAGATTTAAAGAAAGAAAGATTGAAAGAAATATTGAAAGAAAGATTGAAAGATTGAAAGAAAGATTGAAAGAAAGAATGAAAGAAAGATTGAAAGATTGAAAGATTGAAATAAAGAATGAAAGAAAGATTGAATGATTGAAAGATTGAAATAAAGAATGAAAGTTTGAAAGAAAGATTGAAAGAAAGATTGAAAGAAAGATTTAAAAAAGAAAGATTGAAAGTAAGAAAGATTGAAAGACATATTGAAAGAAAGATTGAAAGATTGAAAGAAAGATTGAAAGAAAGAATGAAAGAAAGATTGAAAGAAAGATTGAAAGAAAGATTGAAAGACTGATGGAAAGAATGATAGAAAGATTGAAAGAAAGATTGAAAGAAAAAAAGATTGAAAGATTGAATGATTGAAAGATTGAATGATTGAAAGATTGAAAGAAAGATTGAAAGAAAGATTGAACGACTGAAAGATTGAAAGAAAGATTGAAAGTTTGAAAGAAAGATTGAAAGACTGAAGATTGAAAGATTGAAAGAAAGATTGAAAGAAAGCTTGAACGACTGAAAGATTGAAAGAAAGATTGAAAGTTTGAAAGAAAGATTGAAAGACTGAAAGAAATAATGAAAGAAAGATTGAAAGAAAGATGGAAAGAAAGATTGAAAGTTTGAAAGAAAGATTGAAAGATTGAAAGAAAGAATGAAAGAAAGATTGAACGATTGGAAGAAATATTGAAAGATAGAAAAATTGAAAGATTGAAAGATTGAAAGAACGAATGAAAGAAAGATTGAAAGATTGAAAGAAAGAATGAAAGAAAGATTGAAAGATTGAAAGAAAGATTGAAAGATTGAAATATTTAAAAAAAGATTGAAAGAAAGAATGAAAGAACAATTGAAAGAAAGAATGAAAGAAAAATTGACAGATTGAAAGAAATATTGAAAAAAGAAAGATTGAAAGAA
>NC_137198.1:31251709-31384771 GCF_960531495.2 Zeus faber | reverse complement strand
ACTCTCAACAAACAACAACAACAACCGAGGGTAAACGAAGGTGGCATCAGAATGAGGACGCAACCTTACCGTCCACCTCTGCCAAGCATCCTTCTTGCCAACGTCCAGTCCCTGGAGAACAAGATGGATGAACTTCGAGCGAGGATTAAATTCCAGACACGAGGAACTGTTGCGTCCTGACGGAAACATGGCCTGTAAACTGGTTCCCGTTTACAGGCCTGTGATTGCGCGTGAACTGGTGGTGACGAGGGAAGTGAAGCGGTGGACGGACCAATCGGAGGCTGCGCTTCAGGACGCTCTGACTGACGTAGACTGGGACATGTTCCAAACAAGTTCAAGTGACGTCAGCGAGTTAACGGAGGTTGTAGTAAGTTTTGTAACTACGCTAGCAGATAATATTCTTCCCACGGTGAAAGTTCGGATATTTCCAAACCAGAAACCATGGGTTGATAAATCCATCCGCTGCGCTCTGAATGCTCGCACGGCTGCTTACAACGACGGTCTTGTATCTGGAAATATGGACAATTACAAAGCGGCGTCGTACAATCTGCGGAGGGCGGTGAGGGACGCTAAACGGGCGTACAGAGAGACCGTGGAGCTACAGATGGAGCGGGGGGACACAAGACGCTTGTGGCAGGGGCTGCGGACTATTACGCACTACAACAGCAGCTCCTCCCCAGCCACGAGTGTAGACACCTCCTTAGCCAACGAACTGAACTCCTTTCATGCGCGGTTTGAGTCTGGCAACAGCACCGCTAGCTCACCGGCTAATTGGAGTTACACCGCTGGTGATGAGCGCGCACTCTCAGTGTCCGTGCACGAGGTCAGGAAGGCTCAGATGCGGGTGAACACCAGGAAAGCTGCGGGCCCAGATGGCATATCTGGGCGAGTACCGAAGACCTATGCTAACCAGCTAGCTCCGGTGTTCACTACAATATTCAACATCTCCCTGGCTGAATCAGTGGTCCCGCCCTGCTTCAAGAGGTCCACCGTCGTTCCTGTCCTGAAGATCGCCTCTCCTGCCTACCTGAATGACCACCGTCCGGTGGCCCTTACCTCGGTGGTCATGAAGTGTTTCAAGAGGCTGATTAAGGATTATATCTGCGCCTCCCTCCCCCGCACCTTGGACCCGTTGCAGTTCGCGTACCGCGGTCTCCCAGGTACTGCACACCAAGTTCACGCATCTGGATGGCCAGAAGGGGGCCTATGTGAGATTGCTGTTCATCGATTACAGTTCAGCTTTCAACACCATAGTCCCCACCAGACTGGCTATCAAGCTGAAGGGGCTAGGACTGAATGCTCAGCTGTGCGCCTGGATCCTGGACTTCCTCACAGCCCGCCCCCAGGTGGTCAGGGTGGAGAAGCACATGTCAAGCTCCCTCACCCTGAATACAGGATCCCCCCAGGGTTGTGTCCTCAGCCCCCTACTGTACTCCCTGTACACACATGACTGTGTGGCCAGGTCCAGCTCCAACACCATCATCAAGTTTGCTGACGACACCGTTGTCGTGGGCCTGATCACCGACTGCGACGAGAAGGCCTACCGCGAGGAGGTGGCTGACCTGTCACTCTGGTGCCAGGACAACAGCGTCCACCTGAAGGTCAGTAAAACTAAGGAGCTGATTGTGGACTTTAGGCGTCCATTCATAGGACACACGCGCCCTTGGTGATTAATGGGACTTCCGTCGACAGGGTGAGCAGCTTCAAGTACCTGGGAGTCCACATCACGGAGGATTTAACATGGACTTTACATACAGACACTTTGGTGAGAAAGGCGAGGCAGCGTCTTTACCACCTCAGGCAGCTGAGGAAATTCTGGGTCTCGGTGAGGATCCTCAAGTCCTTCTGACTCTGGAGCAGTGGAGAGCATCCTGACAGGCAACATCACTGCCTGGTTTTGGAGCTGTACTGCCCAGGACAGGCGGGCCCTGCAGAGGGTGGTGCGTTCAGCTGAAGTATCACTGGAACTACCCTCCCCCCCTTGCAGGAGTTAAACACCAGGAGGTGTAGTAGCAGAGCCCGTAGGATCATGAAGGATCCTCATCACCCCAACAACGGACTGTTCCAGCTGCTGCGGTCAGGCAAGCGCCTCCGCAGTCACACAGCTAGAACAGAGAGACTGAGACAGAGTTTTTTCCCGCAAGCCATAAGAACGGTCAATGCTGACCTCACCAGGGGTCCTCATTGAGCCACACACATAGGCTCCACTACCTACTGTACTATATGTAGCATACTGTACCGCATACTGTGTCACTGTTCAGGGTTGTTCGTGATGCCGTATTGCTGCGCCGTACTGTTGTATACTGTGCTGTATTATCCCAAGTACTACCTCACTTTAATCACATGCCACTTTAATGCACATATCTGGATATACATAATTGCCTATTCCATATACATAAGCATATTCCCTCTATCTATTCCATTTTATTTCATTGTTTTTTATTTTGTTCTATATATTTAAATTTTTATTCTATAAGTATTCGACTTACTGTATTACGTTTTAGGAGTCAGTTAGTGGTCTATTAGAATTTTTTTCCCTAGGACAAATTGTGTGTTATCACCGGGTGCGTTGCATTACATTTCACTGCATATATATATCAAAGTATGTATATGTATGTGGCGATGTGGGCAGAGCAGGCGAACTGGTTGTCCAGAATTACTACAAGGTTCTTGGCAGTCTGAGAGGGAAGTACCTCAGTGTTCTAGATGGTAATGCAGAGGTCTGCCTGAGGGCAATCTTTACCAAGGGGAAAGAGGAGCTCAGTGTGAATCAGACTGAATCAGAATGGGAATCAGAACGGGCATATTGAGTTTCAGGTAGTCAACCATCCAACACAGTCATCCATGTGTTAATGTCTTAGAGACATGCGCCTTTCAAAATGTTTCCGAGTGGGGAAAGGAGAGAGGGTTGAGTGTCACCTGCATAGCAGTGGTTGGAGAAGCCATGGGAGGAGATCACACCACCAAGGGATTTATTATACAGGGAGACCATCAGAGGCCTCAGGACACTCCAGTGTTTTGAGAAATCCAATGTGCGATGTCATAGATTCATTACAGATTTACAGATTTATAAAAAATATGTAAATAAACAAGATTTTAAAAATAAATTAATAAATAAGGGGAAGATTTGTAAAAATAAATAAATAAATAAATAAACAAACAAACAAAGGTCATGAGGACAATTTGTAGAAACTGCACTGACCTTGACGTCTACCCCCGGAATATAAAAAACAGTTGTCTCCAGGTCATTGGACTTGTTCTGCAGGGAGGAGGGACACCTCTTGCCAGTGAGGAGGTGGCTGGTGGAGCTGTATGCTGGCTGCAGCTTCTTCTTCTTGGGAGGAGACTCTTGGTCCAGACTTCGTAGGCTGCGCTCACAGCTCCTGTATGTACGTTATGTAACAGCATGTATGTTGTTAGTGTACGCAAGTAACAACAAGAAGCTGCACTTCTAACTGCTCAGCTGGTCACAATGTATGCCATTCACATGGACTAGAATACTTCCACTGTCCGCCCCTGAATATACATACATAAGACTAATTTGTATTATTTTAATCTGATGTCTTTACTGCTGCTGTAAATCAACATTTTGTCTAAGCTCCATATTAGTGTTACTCTAATAGACAACTATGGTCACATTTCCCAACTTAAAAAGTAAGTGAAGAGTATACATAGAAACTCAGAAGTTCATAGGAATTTAGAAGTTCTGGGTTTCTAGGTATATAAGGGCCAAAACATCACCTATGTTGTGAATGCAATTTATAACACTTGAGTGGTGGTGGGGGGGGGGGGGTGGTATGGTTTGAGCAGCCACACCTGTCTTGGGTCTAGGTAATTGGGCCCAGGATCAGGGTGGCTTTATACCTGTTGCCCGTTACAGTAATCAACGAGCAGTGCGGCTAAGCCCAAGAAGAAGGCTACAGGCAAGATAAGGCCTAAGACCAGGGCCCAGACAAGGGAAGAAAAAGAGAAAAAGACGAAAGCATCCGCTGGGACCAGTGGAGGAGAACGAGAGCTGCCACCACGAGTTGGCATGAGAACCGGACGCAGTGAGGGGAATCACACCAGGATGGATGGAAGTATTAGAGGACATTTCGCTGGCAGGATCTCCACTCCAAGTCAAGGAGGTGGCGGGGGAAGCATCGAAGGCCTCGCAGGCCTATGTGAAGAAGCACCGGAAGAGATGGCCAGGGTACTGGAATGGGAGCTACCGGATCAGCTGATAGACTTGCCCATACTTGGGGAGGTAGAAGTAGAGGATAAAGATGAGAATAAATTAAATGCATTCATAAAGAAAGATGTCTAGAAATAATAATGTAAAACAATAATGAAAATGATTTAAGCACATACAACGATGCCACAAATCATGTAACAAACTGTTTATGAATTACTCTATGATATTCTTTCATCTACAAATAATGATAGAATGATAATTACCGGACTGTGATGATTATACCCCCTCAGTTTCCCTACAAACTAAAGGATTTAACTCAAATGGCCACTCCAGTTTGAGTTAATTAGCTGATTAGGGTGTGACACCATGACTTTCCAATATCGTACTTTTTCACAATATTCAAATTTTCTGAGACACTGAATTTTGGGTTTTCATTATCTATATCCACAATCATCAAAATTTAAAGAAATAAAGGCTTGAAATATTTCACTCTACGTGTAATGAATCTATATAATCTATGGGTTTCACTTTCTGAAATGAGTGAAAATATTGAACTTTTTCATGATATTCTAATTTTATGAGATGTACCTGTACATCAAGGGGACCTGCTGGTAGGAGTTATATGGAGAAAAGGACTCCCTCGGTGAGAAAGGAATACATTCCGGCAGCGGAGTTCGCAAACTGACGTCAGAGCAGAAGACGGCCCTCTTCCAGTCTTGTAAGGAGACAGCGGAAGGGTCCAGGAAGTGATGGCCACCAAGCAGCAGCTGGCCCTGGAGAATGTCTAGTGGATGGGGGACGACATCAATACCAACATTTAAGATTTTCCCTACCGAGTAGACTCCGGGGGAGTCTCTGCCCTGAGATAAGTTAAAGACAGAAGGATATCTCACAGTGGAGCTGGCGGACGAGCAGAAGAGAAAGGTACCCTATGGCATCTGGAAGGCTACCATATGGCCCACAACCTGATTACGACAAAAGACTTGACAGACATACACCGGCCAAAGATGCACAGAGTTCCTGTAGCAGAGAAGTTGGAGACACTCCACGCAAGATTAGGACGGCTGGAGCCGGTACAGAAGAACTACTACAAGCCTGTGGACGTGCCGGAGCTCATGAAGGAGAAAGTGCGGGAGAGTGACCTCTCAAGTGTGGGAAAGGAAATATTGCAGGAGACACTGTCAAAGTCGCAGGTGCCGTGGTTTCAGAACGACTGTGGCAAGATGGATCAAAAATACACCCATATGATCGAAGGTGGGGTGCACCCTCCGTTGAGCAAATACCCCCGAACCTGGGAGCAGTGGAGGAGATGGAGTTAATAGTCAAGGAGCTGCTGGCCCTGGGGATTCTCAGGGAGGAGCTAAATCCAATCACTAACAGCCCAATTCAGGCCGTCAAAAAGCCTGAGGCGGCTAGAGAAGGCTGGAGACCAATAATCAACTTCAAGGCCCTGAATCGTCGGACCATAGCTAATAGAGCTAGCCTGATCAACCCACAAGGCACGATAAGGACACTACGGGTCAGGAAATACAAATCCTGTATTGATCTGGCCAATGGAAGTTTTAGCCGGCCAATGGATGTTTTAGCCTGCCGCTGTCTCGGACTTCGCAAGCCAAGATAGTGTTTACCCATAAAGGAAAATCGTACATGTGGGGAAGACTCCTGCAGGGCTACAAGAATTCACCCAATGTGTTCCAGTAGACAGTAATGGACATCTTGGAAGGACTGGAAGCCACGGTGTATATACTGTCATCGCGGATGACAGTGAGGAGGCCAACCTGGAAGGGCTGCAAAAGGTGATTGAGAGAATGACTGACGCAGGACTCAAGATGAACTTGAACAAGTGTCAGTTTTGACAGTTCCAGGTGAATAACCTGGCATTCCAAGTTTCAACTGGGTTTCCGGGGGGAACAAGGGAAAAGCTGTCTCGGATACAACCCCCAACCAACAAACGGGAGCTGCGAAGTATTTTAGGACTCTGTAACTATGTTCGAGACCATGTTGAGGGATACCAGGCATAAGTGAAGACCCTCTACGCAAAGCTGAAAGAAGATTAGACCATACAAGGACAGCTGAGGAATAATAACTGGACCTGGTTGGGAGCGGGTCACAAACATTTGGAAAATCTGCAAAGAACAATCCTGACTGCAGTTTAACTCGAGCAGAGAAGCCTGGAATGCTGGCTGGAGGCTGAGGTTAGCTGCGAATATGACAATGCAGAGGTGAAAGTCAAAAAGGAAGGAGGGGGATTAATCACACTATAGAGTTATAGTCTAACACTGGTGGAACATAAGTTCCAATCCGAAGAGAAAGAGCTGGCGGTACTAGCTAAGAACTGGAAGAATCTGAAGGAGCTGGCCCAAGGGCAGGATATTAAAGTCCTTACCCTCAGCCAAGTGCATCAGTTTCTAAGGAAAGATATGGCGGAAAGTACAAAAGCTACCAACACCTGGTAAGGGGAGATGGGAAGATATCCTACTGGACCCAGACCTGGAGATAAGGCCAGTGGCCACCACTAATCCGAAACCACCTAAACCAGACATGAATAAAAACAGAGATGTACAAGAAGGAGCTGCACACCGAAAGCTCAAAGAAAGGATGGGACGAGAAAGCTTACTGGGGCTTCATCCTCTGGGAAAAGGGGAAAGAGGTCCACCAACAGAAAGGGTACAGCGCAAACGGGAGCAGTCCTGGACGGACTGGAGTTGGAGAAAAGGAAGATCAAGAAGGCGAGGCTGATTACCGATAATTTTTTACTGTGCCAAGGCTCTGAAAGAGGATTTAGAGATCTGGCAGTAAAACCGGTTTGAGGGAGCAAAAGGAAAATAAATAGCTCACCAAGACCTATGGAAGAAGATCACAGAGCTGAGATTGAACTTAAAACCTGGTGGTGATACATGAAAGAGCACACACCACGGAAGGGGCACACTGGCAGGGCAACGCTGAGGTTGGTCGCTATGTGCATCTCCGCAGAGTCATTTTGGTCGGCAACTAGAGGTGGGAAAGATGCCTAAGGGACAGCCCGCCTCACTAGAAGACGAGGAGGCGGTGGTACAGGCCGTGCATGAAAATATGGGCCATGCGGGGGTGCTATCCACATGTAAAGAATTGGAGAAACTGCAACTTTGGATTCCCGTATGGTCAATACAATGTGTATGTGGTCAATACAATGCAGGGCGGCAAGGAGTGCGAGTGGATGGAAATACCTCTTGGTGCTTGTGGATTCTAGGTCTGGATACATGGTGGTGAAGCTAGTGCGCAGAGCAAACGGCACAAGTGTCGTAGGAATGCTGGATCAAACCTGTAGCATTCTGCGAGTGCCCAAGGACTGGAGAACAGATGAAGGGACCCACTTCTGGAACACTTAGATAATTGGTGCCAGCAGAACTCTGTGATCTCACTCAGGGTCTATTCCCCCCATACACACCACAAGTGAATGGAGTGGTGGAAAGGACAATAGGCCTGGTTAAGGGGTGAATAGCAAAGAATGCTAACTCAAACAACTGGAGCATGAAACTGCTAGAAGTGGGAGAAGCTCTCAGTGATCGTAATCAAGCTCACAGACCCTCCCCTGGTAAAGAACTGAATCAGCGCCCCTTCCGGTCAGAAGAGGCAGGCCAGGGACCAGCAGGGGATAAACCAGGACCAAATCTAAAAAGTGCCATTTGCAGTGAGACAGAAGGTTTTGGTGAGACCATGCCATCATCCTACAGACGTCGCTGTGAAACCGTAGTACGAGAAAGGAGGAAAGAATACTTGACAGCAACACAGTGTTGCTAAAAATATCTTAAGTCCAAGGAGTGGAGCAGTTGAAACCATTTTTTTAGCAAGGAGAAACCAAGATCCTGGAAATGGCAAATGCACGCCTACCACCCTGGGTTCACATAGCCACGGTTAAAGCGGTGGTTGTTACAAGAAGAGGAGTGAATGAGCTCTGGGCAGGCAGAGCTCTGGAGAAGTTGGAGTATGCGAAAAAGTGATTTCTCACCGACAAAATATAAACGCTGGAGTGGGGAAAGGTTATGGATGTATGTGTTTTTCAAACTCATCACCCTTCCCACGCTATGGGAAGGACAAACCCATGCGGGTCGATGGGGGATCTAAGTTGGATGAAATGCTGTAGAAACCGGTAAAAGTCGTGGATGCTTATATTTTACCTATATTTTTCCTTTTGACCTTGATAACCCGATTGGATATTTAAGAGAAGAAGCTGGAGCGGGGGCAGTGCTGGTGTCAATGGGATGGAAAAGAGCTGGAGACCTGTTACCACTGCCGGGACGGGAACGGGTAGGTGGGCAGAGGGATGGCCAGTGAGAAGGTTCGTTGACCCCCTTGCACAGAAGGGCCTAGTGAAGAAGCAGATCACTGGTAGGGGTCCTGTGGATAAGGGGAGAAGAATAGCCAGAGGCGACGGCAGAAGCAGGCCTGGGGGCCAGCGAGCAAGGATAGAGATAGGGTGTGAACAACAGTTGGCAATATCGTTCGCATCTAGAAGGACTGGCTTGGCCGACAGTGCTGGCCCATCAAGTAACTTCGGACTGTCTGATTCTAATAAGAAACGGGCTATCAAAGGAGGACGGGAGAACTCTAGGAACTGACCACGTGGGGGACACCGACCCCATAAAAAGAGAATATATAGAGATCAGCCTAAACGGAGTAATGATTTGGACTACTAGCCCGTTCATGTGCATGGAAAAGAACTGGGTTTCACTATGTCTGAGTCAATCTGGAAATTACTGAGTGAAATACCAATATCTGGTGACTGTTTATTCCAAGGCGCAGGCCATCCGCCCAGGACCGCTGTCCAGTTCTCTACCACAACTCTACGTAACACTGAGACCTTGGAAAATGGTCTGTGACCGGGAAAATAGAACTTGCACCAAAGAGTTGGCACGGGGGAATTGTGCCACAATGTACTGAACACTATGCCGGGAAATACGAGACCTTCAGACAAGGTGGACGGTGGAAAAGGAAGAATGGACGGGATGGGACAATGGGAGAGACCATTCCTACGATGGCCACCTCTTTTACACCGTGGCAGAAGGACAGATAGCAAGCAAGAACCTCAGACAGGGCAAGGAGATCAAAGCCTACGCTTGGCAGGGCCCCCAATTGGACCTAAATGGGACGTGTCACTCGCCGTCAAAACGAGTAAGCTGGGAGGAGATCACGAGTACACCTGGATTGAACTAATGGGATCGGCAGCTGGAGAGAACAGCGTGGAGATTCTACAAGTAGTTACCGAAGAGTTGGGCAGCGGCTTTGGAGCCGTTATCGGATGGCATGGGAAGACCTGTGCTCGACTTTGGTCGTGTCTACTACTGCGATAAGCCTGTTAATACTATATTAATACTGCACTGATTATTGCGAAGATAAAAGGCAGAGCTATGGCGGCGGGAATATCTAACGGGAAGGAAACCCACGCCAGCAAGAAGAAGTGCTCCTCCCAAGAGGAGGAGATTAAGCAGATATAAGTCGGCAGGGTAGAAGGGGCCTGCTCATTGTCGGTTCAGGGTTCCTGGGCTGCATTACAGAAGTAGATACTTCCGCTTAAACTTAGCAAAGCTTTAATCTTAAATTTGAATTTAGAAACATTTTGATAAGACTCACTGACAGTGATTGACTATCACACCAGGGTTCTCAGGAGCAATGATACACTCCCGATATTCAGGGTAAGTGCTGCTATAGAAATACTTTGTGGTAAAATTGATTTAGTTTATTTACTGCTGTGTGGGTACTTGGACAATAGCTCAGCCGTTGAGGATTGCCACTTTGCTAAAGGGGTTTGCTAAATAAATTATTGACATCATGGTATTAGACAAACCTGAGTACACATGGTCATGGTCACGTGCTCACATGGGGTTTCCTCCACCTCACGTCAGTAAGGACCCCTACTAAAAAACATGCACCCATCATCGTCTGACCAGCGATGGACATTTATCACCTGGTCCCTGGGCGCGTCCACGCATGCTGCCCACTGCTCCTGGCTGTGCCCCCGGAGGAAGGACAAGCCAGGATGGGTCAAATGCAGAGGATCCATTTCACCGGCCACCATCAAAAGCATGTGCGTGTGTGTGTGTGCGTGCAAGCATGTGTTGTAGTGTGGTGTGTTGCGTGACGAATAAAGACTGTTTCTTCTTCTTCTTCTTTCAGCGACTGACTCTTCTACGGAAAACAGCTGCTTAACATGGCTACATTATTACTGTCCGGTAATTATCTTTCTATCGTTACTTGTAGATTATAGAATATCATAAAGTAATCCATAAAGTTTGTTCCATCATTTATGGCATCATTGTAAGTGCTTAAATCATTTTCATTATTGTTAAATATTATTATTATTTAAAGATCTTTCTTTATTAATGCATTTCACTTATTCTCATCTTTATCCTCTTCTTCTACCTCCCCAAGTATGTGCAAGCCGATCAGCTGATCCGGATAGCTCCCATTCCAGAACCCTGGCCATCTCTTCCCACGGTTCTTCACATAGGCCTGCGAGGCCTTCGCTACTTCCCTCTGCCGCCACCTTTACTCGGAGTGGAGATTCTGCCTGGGAAATGTCCTCTAATCCTTCCACCCAACCTGGTGGGATTCCCTTTACTGCGTCCAGTTCTCCTTTCAAGTTGGTTGGTGGCAGCTCTCGTTCTCCTCTGCTAGTTCCAGTGGAAGCTTTTTTCTTTTTCTCCTTTTCTGCCTTTGTCTGGGCCCTGGTCTTAGACCTTATCTGGCATAAAGCCTTCTTCTTGTGATTAGCCACACTTGTGTGTTGGTTCTGGTGTACCGTCCTCCACAGGAACTATCTCCTTCTCCTTACTGCAGTCCTGTTTCGGGTCTCTCCAGAGATGACGCCTCCATCTTTTACTTTCCAGCCCCTTTGGTTGTACCATATCATCCTTCCTTACTTATCCCTCAGGATCTTGCCCACTATTTACAATAAAACTGGTGTGTTTTCAACACACTGTGTGTCTTTGCACGGAAAACACCACTTGTCAGATAAACATACACATAGACATACACTTCATAGCCAAAGGTATGTGGACACCCCTTCTAATTAATGGGTTTGGCTAACAGGTGTATACAATCACGCATACAGCCAAGGAATCTCCTTAAACAAACATTTAAAGCACAATGGGTCCTACTAAAGAGCTCAGTGATTTTAAACATGGTCATTGGATGCCAACTATCCAACAAATCAGTTTGTCAAATTTATACAATGCTAGACCTGCCCTGGTCAACCGTAAGTGCTGTTATTTTGAAGGGGAAACATCTAGGAACACAGACTCAACAGAAGCCTATAAAATGAAATGTTCAACAAGCACATACGGTTGTGGTATTTAGGTGTCCACATACTTTTGACCATGTAGCATATGTCTGGTTGTACATATGTGTGACTCCACCAGGGGGCAGTAGAGGACACCGCTGATCTGGTTAGTAGAATTACATCGACAATAGACAGACGACCACAGACATGTGAACTGTTGCGGAATTTGGCATCTTGTGCTTTTTGTAAGGGAAAGCGAATAATAAATAGACTGAATCGCTCTCGTGTGTGTAAACAATGTCCCGCAACTATCCAGAGACTCGTCAAATTGAACTGGCATGAGTGGAGAGTTTTCGTTAAATATGTGACCCACAGTAGACTTTAGGTACATTTGGTGGCTTTTGACTTTTTTCCGCATCATTTGAAAGTGAAGAATCAGAGCTTCAAAACAAGGTATCACTTGTGCAAATCAAGCAAATTTAATATAAAGCTAGCTTTGTTTCTGAGATAATCACCTTGAAAGTTTTCCCCCCACACTTGGCTTCATTAGGTAGCTCCCAGAATGCAAATGGTTTGGAGGACCAACAAAGACACATGGCTACTTGTCACATGGCCACTTGAAACCCTACTGAATGGGGACTTGACACTCTGCTGAATGGGGGCAATCTATGTTTGGTTGTTGTGTTTTGAGGGAATGTTGAACAGCGTCATCGTCACATAACATCTTTTCTGTTCTTACAAAGGCTTTTAACAGTAAAAATATACATGTTTTATAAAAGTGGAATTACTTAGGAGTTTAAAAGTGCGGACAACACAACAAAAAGTCTATCAATAATAGTCTCAAAATAGTCTCTGTATATTAGCCTTGATGTGTCATGTAATATATAAATGTGTGTATGCCAAATATCTTCAAAGTTCTTGGAGTTATTATGTGGGTAACCCTATCCCAGCTACACTCTGAGAGACTGTTTGGGGCTCTTTTCATTTTCTTTTCGCCCCTGGCTGCATTTGCAGGTAAACTTGAGAATCTTGTCCATTGCTATTTGTTCATAATCTACATCACCAACGTCAACGGACTTCTTCATGACACATCAACTTCTTCTGTTGTAACAACAACGGGCCTGTCATCGGTCTCCTCTGGTGGTTCTTGAAAATATTCTGTTTCATCGTCACATTCAGGTTGAAATCCACTGTTTGAAATGTTCTCAAAGTCCAGGATTATGCCAGTATCAGATTCAGCATTGCTGTCGGAGAACTGACTATCATCGCAGAAAATTAAGTCCAGTATGCGCTCTTTACACTGACTTGGATCTATCGCACTGGTCAGATTAAAGTCCGCAATATGATTTAGATCTTCCGCCACCCGCTCCTTGTAATTCATAACACAGACATGAAAGTTTTCACAGACAAGTGAAACCAAAGGATCCTCGTCTTGTTTACGGAAGCGACGTCAGCATTACTTCTTCGTTGGTATACGCCCCTACACAATAATGTCTCCGTGTGAGTGTGTAAAAGTATTACGAGTCAAGGTTGAACTCCATCAAAACGGTTGCACATTTTAACTTCACATCACATGAACGGTTTGCATTAAAGAAAATGATTGATAGGCGTTGTTCAGCGTCTCGGCAAGTGAAATGTTTTTCCCCATGTAATCTAACAGGAATATTAAACTCCGTGGTTTAACATTTTCTACTATTTATAGATGAAACTCAGTTTTAAAAATATGTTGCGATAAAAAATAAAAAACACAAAGGAACACAAATCTGGAAATATCAAATTTTCCTTATAGAAAGGTTTTTTCAACTTATTTGGCTGCTTCTGGTGATTTTAGAAATGCGTGAGATAGCGGGTTTTGCTGCGGGGGGTACATATAAGGGATGAAATAAATAAATAAGAAAATTGTATAAAATATATATAATATATAAAGGGAGTCCCTCTGACTTTCCTGCTTGCCTCGTGTTTCAGGTCACACATGTCAGAGGTGTGAAAGCAGTTTTGCATAGCTAAAAGCACCCAAATTCATTTACTTATGTTTCGGCCCTTAGCCTTCAGTTTCGCAACTGTTGCAGTGACACCACAAAACATCCAATGGTATTTATAACACCGTTGATGTTGTTGACAGGTTATGTTAGTCGTTACATTACATAACATAAGGAATTAAAACCACACTGCAAAAACACCACACATATGGTCTTCAATGGTGTTTTGTTGGAGCCAAATGGGCTATGTATTCAACCAATGCGAAGCTCCACAGGCCATGCAGCCTATGTTTCAATTTACACACACAGGCTAAGGTTGCAAACAATTTTTCTGTAAAAACGACCTCATCAGATGAGGTTGTCTGGAGTGTTGAACCAATACCTCCTGAAGGAGACATCTTCGTGCTCTGGCTGTTGAGTGGTGGGATGCAGCACGCACTTCCCACTGTCAATCTCCACGCGGACGTCCAGCTCAAAGTCGATGTTCCGCTCTGTCGGCGAACTCATGAAGCTCCGGTTGGATGGGGTGCTTGGCCAGCGTTCGCTGAAAAGCTGGCTGACCGCAGCGAAGCCTGAAGCCTTCCTTTGAGATGTTTGTCTGAAGGGGAGCGGAGAACAAGCTATCATTTCTAGTTTTTTAAAATAGGGAAAATAAAGTTGCAGCTGGTAACTGGTAATAATAACGAGAAAATTTTTTCGTTATCAACTTCTCACTATTAGCATATAGAAACAAGTGGCAAAAACATGGCAAAGGTGGTAACGCATCTGTAGGTGAGACTGTCACAAAAATGTTATGGCATGAATTGTATAACAAATTATTGCTGTGTGTGAAATCTTGTCTTGCCAAAGAAAAAAAAAACATTTTACATTTTCAATAAGTTTTGGAAATTCATTGGGTTGAAAAAATGTATAAATTAAAAAAACCCACACAGGTTGGTAGCTGGGAGGCCTCTCCCGTTCTATCTCGTCGTCTTTGTCTGAGTCCTCGGAGGAGGAGGACGAGAGGTCACCTCGCTGCGTGTCGCTGGGCTGGAAGGGAAGCGTGGGTGAAAAGACAGCGGGGGTCGCAGGCGCACTAAACACTGTGTAATGGCTCTCGCTAGCAGATGGGTGAGAGTGATGATGAAGGTGATGAGGATGGGGTTGCTCTTCAGAGCTTATGGACAGCAGGTCTGTCTCAGTCTCCTCTGGGAACTTCAGGAAAAACAAAAAAAACAAAGGGTCAATGTTAGGCTTACAAAAAACCATGACGGCCTTGAGAAAAAAGCCACGAGATTTCCATCAGGAAAGGCGCCATGAAGGCTGTCGGTCGACCCGCAGAGCTTGATGGATTTTATTCCGTTTATTTCCAAAGGAGGAAGACGACGGGTTTCCCCTGATCCTCAATCTGAGAATGCTCGTGCGCGTTGTTTGGTTACCATAATACTACACTTCCTGCAGTCCCTGCTGGAAGGTAAGAGGTCACCCTCCACCGTAAAGGTCTATGCAGCGGCAATCTTTTCATGGCGTGTTAAGGTGAACAACCAGTAGGGCCACATGGTTTGGTCACAAGGTTTCTAAAAGGAGCACGACACTTGCAGCCTACGAGAGTGATGAGGGTGCCCTAGAGGCCCTCTCGCTACCTCCCTTTGGGCCACTCGAAGGTGCCGAGTTAAAGTAGCTGTCAGCCAACAAGGCTTTTCTTTTAGCAGTGTCATCAGCCAAAACCTGTGTCTGTTGGAACTCAGACAGGTGTGGAGTTACCCTGTGGCCCAACCCATCATTCCTCTTGAAGAGGCTCTCCCCCTTCCACATAGAGCAAGTCATTCTGTTGGCTGCTTTTAACCCACCACAGGATGTAAGCAGGCAAGACTATCTTGTCCAGTTGGAGCACTTGGAGCTTATGTTGGCATGACGGCCAGACAGACCAATTATTTGTTTGTTATGGTGGGTGTAAGAAGTGTTCTGAACTGTCTAAGAAGAGACTGTCTCATTGGATTGTGGATGCAATATACCAGGTGTACAAGACTAACGGCTGTCCTCCTCCTGCTGCCGTTAGGGACCACTATCAGAAGTGTCGCCACATCATGGGCAGCCTGGAATGGCGTGCTGCTGAAAGACATCTGCGCCAGCAGTTACTTGGGCATCCCCCTGTACGTTCTCCAGATACACAGGTCAACATCGCCACTCCCAGTGCCATCAACAGATTAGGTGAGGGCTGGTAGTTCCTCATGACCTTGTTGCTATCAGTCAATAAAAACACATCTGATCACTTAACTACAATTACCCTTCTAGTGGATTCAGTTCTGCGCCGTCAGACATTTTCCACAAATCAAGGAGAAAATAGTTTAAATTATTTTATATATAGAATATAGTATATATAATAAATAAATGTGCAAATTTCAGTTTAGTTTCGAGAAAATGTACTGGTATCATTTTAATTGATGATTAAACGATACAATAAGAATAATGAAAACAATAATGAACTTAATCCAAAGCCTCATTAACGCTGGCCTCATTGCTGGCAGTGTAAATTACAACTTTCCAAATGTCTCTTGATGTATGAGAAACTCTTCTGCGATGCGATGAAGATGCAAACGTGCCCAGGATAACAAACAACCAGGAGACAGAAACAGTGCGGCGTGAGAGACAGGGTAAGACAGAAGAGTGACACCTTCAAGTAGCTAGCTGGAATGAAGGATCAGACACCACCAGCAAATCACCCAAGCACTTCTACTAGGTTTAAAATAAAATCTGCGATGAGAGCTGAAGGAAAATAAACAGTAGGATAACCGAGGCAAGAAGCAAGGCTGGCTTGGAAAATGGAGTTAGTGAAAGCTGAGAGTCCTTTAGACTTGAGGTTAGGTTATGGGCGTCATATGTCTTTCAATAGAAATATCTTCAATAACAGAGAGAAGTCACAGTATTTCATTTAGATTTAACTAAGGTTAGTGAATGAAACAATAATCTCCAGACCATTAGAAGTCGAATAGATTTGACTAACAGTTGATTGCATAGAGATATTTCTTCCGTCATAGATCTTTTCTTCTGTTGGACATACATACCCCTATTCTACATGGAATGTTCAGTTTAAAACAATTTAGTTAAAAATCGGTATTTGGCTGTTGGCATCAGGTGGCAAGTTTTTAGGTTGTTATGCTAATGATGAGTTAGGCCTCTGTTCATTGGATTTCAGTCAAACTGCATTAAATGTAATTTTTTGACTAGCGCTCGAATCCAAGGTACTCTATATGGGGGACCATGCAAAGCTGCCGGACACCATTGAATAACTAAAGATTGAGGAAATTGATATTTGAATTAAATACAGATTCAGCAGTACCATCAGATTGTCCACAGTAACTACTAGTTGTAGGACGATGGACTTGTCGACTTGTGACCAGAGGTATTATATCACCATAGGAATAAACTGCTATATGGTAAAGTCAAATAAAATAAAACAAACATTTTATCAAAGAACTTCTATACACAAATACGACATGGATTAACAACACGATACCCAATAAATGGTTCACATTCATTGATGTGATGTCACACGTGTGTCACCATGTTTTGCCCGATTGGTGTGGTTCAACATTTTACAAAAGTTTGATGAAAATATATTTTTTCCCCACATCTAAGCGGACAATAACATTAATACTGTTTGAGTAGAAATCTAAAGTCTGCGAAACTGCATATACTTAAGTACAAGTTACCGAAGTATATACACTCCAAAAATGTACTTACTTGTACTTACTTCCCACCGCTGCTCATCATTATGATGAGTAAAACAACATTATCTCGCCACTGGGCGAAGTGATTATCAGCTGAATTCTGATGCAACGCATTGGAGTTCATACCTGGCAAACTATCATGAAGGCAAACCTTGAAACATTGTTTACAAACCTGTAAACAACCTGGTGCCGTCGTATCCCAAAGCATTTAACTGGATTTGTAGCTGAAGAACTGCTGTATTATAGTTTGGGGTGGCTATATATTTTTTTTCATATATTCACATTTTTACATCGTGAAATATTGCGTTTTTTTAAACTATTGTCCCATCACTAGTAATTCAAGAAAAACAAAAGAGATTTAAAGAGGTGTTAAACTATCTTGGCTGCTGCATATTGCACCAAATCGACTTTAAGAAGAAAGAAGAATAGAGACAAGATATTGGCAGCACACTTGCATTTGTAATTGGTTAGGTTTTAAGCTTTTATTCAATATACCTTGAATACCTCTCCTGGACTGACAGGCGTGCTTGTGGAGTCCACAGCTTCATTACTAATCTTTAATTAAACAAAAGAGACATAAAAAAAGCTCAAAAGAAGCTTGAACAAAGGGGAGGAAAAAATACCTTTGAAAATTTGTTCTCCATAAACAGCCCTATAATCGATAAGTACACTGAAATGTAGACAGCATATCTTAAAAATGTATCTTAATAGCTTACCTGTACAAAAAAAGCCAATGGTTGACAGTGAAAACACATACATGAAGGATGAGATGGTCATCTACATAACAGGATGCAAATCCTTTAATCTTTTAAGATAACTGAATTTTCTTTGTTGGTTTTAAGTCTGGATTACCGTGTCCTGGATGTTGAAGGTGACTCTGGGGCCAGGGGAAGACGCATCCACTCGGATATTGGGCAAGTCATCCACATCCACTATTCTGGAACTGGTTTCAGAGTGGTTAACACATCTCTTTCAGAGAATGCACTGTGACAAACACACCACCTCCAGTCATATTCAAGTCCTGCCTGCTCCCCCCACTTTTATTTCTGGGGCCTCCCCGGAAAAACTAGGATTTTATGGTCAGTTGGCGCACCAGTTAGTCATTTTGTAGCCAATTACAGTTTTTAATAAGAACTTGCAAATTTTCACTTGTCCTTTATCAAAAAAAAGTCTGTGGAATCAGTGTAACAACAGTGAGTACTATCGATAAACTTAAAATATGTAAGAAATGGTGGCCTTGAAATGTGTAAAAATAACCAGACTAAACAGGATTAAACAGTGAAATCTTGTAAAAATCCCCAACTCAAGCCAGACAGAATTAAGTATAGCAAACTGACTAGGGCAATAGGGTTATTGTTTTTTTTTTTTTAAACAAAACAGTATTCAAAACACATGTGTTATACTTGCAATCGTCCCAAATATACGGTTGTAACCGGTTGTACCTTTGCCGGTCCATTTTCTTGAGAGGGGGCCTTCCTGTTGCTGCTGAAATGCTTTTGGAGCGGTTGTAGCTTGGCTTGTAGCCCAGACCCCACTTATCTTTAAGTGAGGCCGCCTAGAACAGAGAAAACACAATGTCGGACACAAATTTCAAGCTGGTAAAGCCAGGATATGACCTTGATTATTTAGAAGGAAAGATACAATAAGAGTAAGATGCACTAATTTAATCCCTGTGGCGAAATGAGTCCTCTATATTTTCCCAATCCAAGTGGTCTTTAACCTCATCTAGGATGGGGCGAAAATTCTGGTTTGGTTGAGAGGAAAGGTTTGTATAAACAGTGCTCTAATGCTAGCCACATTGGACAAAAGGTTCAGCGAAATTATATAATTTAATCAGCGGCGGCTGGTGATGATATCGGATGGGAGAGCTAAATTATAGTCTAATATATGCCAATAACTCTCACACTCAGAATCACATTTCAGAGTCCCTTCATGTTGCAGCTGTGACCCTCTAAAACACACTATCCCAGGATTCCACATCCAAGTGCACATAGTATGACCCAAATGCCCGGTTTGATTTTGGGGAAAAAAACAAACAAAAAAAACAACAACAACAAACCTTGTTCATATTGATACAAATGCTAGCCACTTCATTCTCAATTCAGCCACCTCTCGTCAACTTTTTTTTCCAGCGTTCAGCATAGTGATCCACTTGCAAATGATTTCTTCATTGCAAACGAATCAAAATGAACGACTCATGAGTCGGGAGTCACTCAAACTGCAGCCAGACACATGGTGAATGAACTGAGTCAAAATGCTCGACTCACTGATTTAGAGCCAAACTTTTCATCAATCTGTAGCATTCCGCTTTTGTGTGCCGCTTTATTTATTCAACCAATGGGGTGAATGTATTCAAATTAGGGGGCGAAAATGTTTTAGCCCCAATGTGTTACAGATCGGGGGGCGTGTCATTCTGTAATTAATGTGATTTATGCAACACACGACACTGTAATAGGCTGATATGCAGAGCTTGGAATTAGACCCTCCAGCCCCTGACATTACTAAGACCCTGCGTGTCTTTTTTTCATGCTTTTTCACCAAATAAATCTGTTTCAAGGTAGCTATATACATTGTATCTAACTATAAAGGAAGGAATCTCTGTACGTATGTCCTTTGATTATCTCGACAACCGTTCATCCGATCAACTTCACACGGCGGATGTATGGCTGGGGACCCAAGTACGTGCAGTGCCGAATTTGGTGCAATTTGGACACTAGACACGTGTAATATTAATAAACAGCTAACAGTGAGCCAGGGGCAGAGCTTCCCTTGAAAGCAATTGGCCCTATCGGAAACTTGCATGTTTGCTGTGGACTGTTATAATAATAAACTTTGAATAAACAAGCGAACAGCGAGTTTATCCAATAGGGCAACTTGGGTGTGTTTTTACCGCAAGAGGGAAGTGTATTTCCCCGGTGTTTGTCACCATGAGTCGCTGCGACTTTCAGAAAGTACAAGTGTACTTTACTTAAAAATAATTTTTTAATCTTTTTCTCAAAAATATGGGGAGGGCTTAGAGCCTTAAAGACATCCCCTAACCCTAACCCTGAAATTTAATAAAATGTAACTTTAAGCCAGAGGAGCGGTATTCCATCAGTAGCATTATGTCCAAACAGGAATGGAATTTGTGTGGTGTGTGAACTTACCCTCATGCTTGAGCGGCGAAGTTTCTTTCTCACATCTCTCCGTATGTCGTTGACTGCGACTGACTCCAGCTGCTGATAGCGCTGGATCTCCTGGTTTATGGTGCCTTCACTTGCCCCCAGTTTTCTGAGGTCGATGAAACACAGTAGTATTTCATTCTGTGATGCTTCAACCAAAAGAATACTAAAAACATCACATCATCTCAATTATTTTTTCTTTTTATTATGTTCAAAATAAGTCACTTTTTCCGTGCTTTTAAAGGAGTAGCTCTTACTTGAGGTCATCAATGACTTTGGCCTGCTCGTTGAGTTCTCGGATATCCACCAGCCTCTTGTTGAATTTCCGCCCCCGTGCGTCTGTCACCTGGTTTCCCATCGACATCTGCCTCCTGGAGTCGAGGGGCTCCTTTTGTTGTCATCACGGAAATATCACACAAGCCAGAAAAATATGTTAAACGAGTCACACGTAAAATCACATTAAAAATGACGAACTATAGTTTCCTGCAGCAGCTCCCCCGTGGGCCTGTTGCTGTGAATAAGAATGTAATCGGCCATTTCCCAAGGTTAGTAATCATTTGTAATATTATCACGAAAATATAAAACCAGATTTTCATCAAAAGGAGCGTGTGTTAAAGGGTTGGTTGCACAGTAAAATCAAACTAGAAAAAAAAAAACAGATCCAAAAACGCGACTATCTTTTGGGGTGATATGTGAATTTGTGAAGCCCTTTAAAAAGTGCATTTGCAAAAACAGATGAAGGCCATTTTTAACAAAAGGGAGCAGACTATTGCATGTCATGCCTCAACTCACCAAATCGACAACTCTCAATCCATTTTGTGGTAAAAGCCAACATTGCATATTGACAATGCTGATATTCATCTGAACCCAGTGACACTACAAGAACAGTAAGACAACAGGCATCAAAGAGCAAGGCAATTATCAGATGGTGCCAAAAAGGACAATAGGAGTAGAGTCATTCATCTCTCCTGTGTTTCCTGGATTCCCGCTGCTGTGGAACAGCAGGAATTAGCAAATGGCTGGTTCGGTGACTGTGGGTCATTTTCACAGGAGATTAGTGGTGTAACGGAATGTAGTTGATCCATGATCCGTATGGGTCGCCCCCCAATGGTTTGGCATGTATGTGAACCGCGTATCAATTGCAAAATTTAACCATCATAGTGAAACCGAATCTTACTGCCGCTGTTACTTTTTTAAGTAATAATTCCATGAATCTGGATGCAGAGTTTCAGTGAAATAAAAATAGACAAGACAGAGGCGCTCTGTGTTTTACTATGAAGGTATTTATCTGATATTCTGTGTGAGAATTACTGAACGGAGAAAAAAGAGTAAGGACTATCGGACTAACGCCGCCATGCAGCGATAAACTGAATTAAAATTTTCCAATTCTTATTCTAAAATTCTATTTATAAATATTAATTATAGGTCCTCATCATGCTACAATAACTAGTTTATGTTTTCTTATCAGAAAGCCAATCAGCACATGGTGTTTAAGCCACGCAACTAGAGATAGTGGCACTTGCGCCAATTGTGCTCCTGGAAAGTTAACTTTCGCTCAAACTCTCGATCACAGGGCCTTAGCGGAGTAAACAACCAGAGCTCACATTGGGCCTCATTCACAAATGTGTGCCTAGAACTGTTGTAAAACACGTCAACCATGCCAACCAAGAGCTTTTTAAAATTAATTTCCTTTAGTTATTATTATTATTATTTTTACCTAATTAATGCAACCCAGCTCAATATACAACATTTATAAAAAAATATTCAAATGGATAAAGATGGATAAAATATATCTGTTTTTGCAAATGAACCCAATTAACTTAATTTATCCCATGAAGACGCACAAACCTACATTTCCTAATAGTAAATGCCAAGTGCAACTAGCCCTTTAACTCTAACCCACACACCAGGTAGATCAAAAGCATATATATTATTTAGAGTTTTAAATAAAACACCACCACCATCCTCAAATATCTGAACTGTATGCAAGCAATTTAAAGCCTAGTTTTAATGTGGAGGATAATCACAATCACAATCACAGACGCTTTTTGGAGGTTTGGAATGAGAGTCGGCAAAGCAAGACTTCTTTCAACATGAAGCCCACCATTAATCTGTTGGGGTCAGTAGAATCAAAGGCTAAGCAACACAATGCTCAAATTTGATACATATCAGCATATCATCGAGAATCAACAACCACCACACCTTAACAGATGGTGATTTTCATGTTAACACCAGGAACACCTTGTGCGTGATTTTGAGGCAACAAATAGTAAATACTGTGAATGGCTACATACGCAGCCCCAAGAAAGGGGTCTCAGGGACCTGGCACGGCCTGCTTGGAGGCAAGGTGTTGCGCAGGAAAAGTCGTCAGCTGGAACAGAAACACTCTGTGGCCTGGGGCTCAAGCCCAGTATGTGATTTACCAGTCTCTTCCGCAATGTCAGCCTGGGGCTGAAGGTGCCCTCTGGAGTCTGAAACAATGGCAAGGACAGGTAGATGTATTGGCAGAAAATTGGACAAGCGGGAGCAGGAAGTTTAGAATTTGTTTAAATGCAATACTTAGTATGGGTTCAGTTCCAGTGTTCATGGAACATTTGCTCACAATGTTATGGGACGTCTATCTTTTGTTTAAACTAATGGGTCGCTAGGCCCCCCCATCACCAGAAACCATGGCAGAGAAGAGTGAGGTGGGGTGGCGATATCGATAGTTTGTATTGCCCCGTTATATCCGGTAAAGTCTCAGCCTGATCTCAATCCTCACGACAAATGATGGGGTCACTTCCGTTTTTAAAAAACAAAACTGTCCCATATTCTTGATTGTCAAAAGTTTAATACGCTGTTTTTTTATATATATATATAATGTACTCAAGTGTTCTTGATCCTCTAAGCCTAGTATGAACACTATAATAGGTCAAGTGTAGTTCAGTTTAGAAAAATAAATTGTCAGTGCTTTTTGTCGTTGTTCTTTTTTAACAGTAGACACTCAGTCCAGCCTCAGGCCATCTCCGGTGAATAAATAACAAATAACTTCGACAAACGAGACGAAAACGCATAGGTGAATACGCCAGCCTAAAACTGAAAAAACTTTGATTCGATTTAGAAAAAAAAAGTGCCAATGTGATGCAGTCCTGGTCCAACCAAAAGACGACCTGAAAATATATAGGGACAGACACACATTTCTCTGTGTGTGTCTCTCTCTCTCTCGCACATGTGTTGCTTACCATGTGGATAGTGGGTGACAAGGTGTCTGTCTCGTCCTCATCGGAGAGATCGGCCATGTTCACCGAATTCAGGTCAGCGATATCTTCCACATCCTCCTCACCCGTCAGGGAGGTTAGCGTGTTGCCAAGGGCGTTGAGGCGTTTACCGATGTTGGGGTCCATATGGACATCAATGCCGCACATTTTCCACAACACGTTCAGCGTCCAGGTACCAGCACAGCTGCTTTCTGTTTCAGAAGATGATTGAAAACCACATGAAAAATAAAATTCATCCATTCAACGCATGCACAAAGACCCAACATGGATAAAGAAATGTATTTGTGAGCTGAACAGACTTGACCTGAACTTGCCTGCAGAGGGTTGCACTGTAGTCCTAGAACATACTTCATATGTCCCATCAGGGACGACACCTATGAGTGGAGCATATGCAAGATTAAAGGGGTATTCTACTGCAATGCAGAATACAATGAAATTAGGAAATATGGAAGCATTATATATTTGACTGTATAGGATCCTTTTCTCAAAAATTAAGGGGATTTTCCACCACAGGGAGCATTTTAGCAACTTAGTTCCTGGGATTTAGGCTTTTTTTTTCCCACCGAAGTAACTTCAGTTCCAAAATTGGTTCTGCTTGGATAGTTCCCAACGGCCAAAGAAAGTGCCACGAGGTGACTTGGTACTTTTTTCGGGGCAACAGGAACCATGAGGCTGGGTTGTAGTACTGAACAAGGCAGATTGCTCAAAAGATTTCACGAAACTGCTTGCTTCTCATACTCTTACCCTCACTACGTTTGTTTCATAAAAGAAAATGGAAAGCTAGCACCCGAAATACAACAACGAAATTCGAGCACTCATTTCGTCATGTGCAAAATTGACAAACTTAACAGTCGTGTCACTCTTTTCGGGAACACAAAGATTCCCGTTTCCAGAGATTCCAGGCATGAATAATTCCTCATTTAAGTTACTGTACTTGGTGGTAATGTCATTATACCACCTCTCAATTTTACTAGTAGCTTGGTCCGTACCATGGTAGCAGTGTAAAGAAGAGATTTTCCTCTCTCTATTCACCCCCATTGCTTTTGGAAACTGAAAACGTCTGACTCATATGAAGCAGATCACAACATCCCACGCAGGAATATCAAAATCTTTTTTCAATACTGCTTTTATACTTTTTGAACATTTAATTATTAACCTTTTGAATTCAAAAGAGGATCCCTAGTAATAAACGATTAAATTGGTCTAATCACATTGTTAATAAGAATCTATTGTATTGGTCAAACTTATGCCACTAAGATGTAAAAAAATCTAGCCAGCTATCTGGAAGCCACCTTAACGGGAAGTAGTCTATTAATTCATAAATGATAAGTCTGCCCTGAACAACGGAGTTGTTTGCTGACATACTGGTTGATATACAGGTTGCAATGTGGGACATGCCTTCTATTTAAGTTTGCTTTTGAGATCCGATTTTTAAAAACAATGGATGTCCATGGAGAACAGAAAAAAATTATAATCTACATTCTTTACACCCATTGATAAAAGAAGCTACTGATAAAAGTGAGTCTATGAATTTATATCAAAATATGGGACTTCCATATCACTAACAGATTGAGGTATTTTGTTTATGTGGAAGCTGGGATAGGTTCCAACCTCCAATGTCTGTTTGCTAGCCCGCAAGAACCACTGTCAGCATGGCAGGGGATAATAGCACACTGTATGTTCAAGTTTAGGGGTTTTTATTAGTGATGCTGGTTGTGTCACGCACAGGTTAAAGGTACATCACAAAATGAGTGAACAGCTTTTCATGTCTTAACATTCAGGCCACTCACAGGCATTCATGACCAAGTCACCGCGGATCTCTGGCTTCCAGTCGTCCCAGGAAGTCTCAAAGCCCTCAGCGAAGCGAATGCAGAAGTTCTTGAAGTGACCCTTGCTCACCAGTGACTCAGAGGAGCAGGCTGTGATCAGCGTGCTTTCAATAGTCAGCACCAGTGCTGAACCTGTGTCAAAGTCTACGCTGTGGTTGGCCTGGGATAGTCAAGACATGGGACATGTGGGGAAGCGGAGAGGAAAATTAGGATAGTTTGGGTAATCCAGAAATTGGTAAAAAAGGCTTGAATGTTATAATATGTACACTTAAACATCGGCATGATTACAGACAATAAATTGTGTAGTCAATCACAGAATAACTACTTTTATCAGACCCTTATGGGAAAGAATGAAGGCCTTCTGAAATGCTCAGTTGACAAGAACATGAATATATATAAAAAAATAAAAACTACTTCTAAATCAGTCAAAGTCTTGATTTAAACTCAGCCAGAAACACCTATCTCTAACAGTATTTGCTCACACTATGATCCACAAACATAAATTGAATATGTTCAGATACGTCACATACAAAATCTGAACAAGAAAAACAAGAAAGAACAAGGATTGATACGTTTGGATCACAGAGGTTTGGGTTAACATGGTTGTACTTAAAATGCTGAAATTGTTGGGATATCTGCATTGTTTGATTGGAATTTGGGAAGTTTTGTCTCTGTTGCACTAGTTGCAACTGCTAGCACCTCCAGCAATCATACTATACGTCATCACAGCCAACAAATGTACAGTACCTGCCCTATAATGAGCGTGTTTACATGCACACTAATAGCCTGGCTGGGGGCAATAATCGGGTCATGTAAATAATTAGTTTAAAGCTTTTACATAAACGAAATACATCAGTGTCATTTAGCTCTGGTACTCTGGGTTTCTTAGCTTTGTCACACTCAAACTTGTTTTAAGGTGTGTTCTTTATTACTAATAAACATTTTGCGATTCAAAATTGAACAATTTGATAACAACTTCACAATGGTTTTGTCCAAATGCAGCAGATGCCAAATACTCTTATTTATTATTATAGATATTTTTAATGATCTTTCTCTTTCCACCTCAATCAACCACTGAGTTGCTATGAGTTGTAAACTGCAGTGATACAGAATTGTGAAACAATTGTGGTACAAGACAAAGGGTCCACACAAGCAATCAGAACATAATCAGAAAATAAATAGCTGGTTACTT
Organism: Zeus faber; assembly: GCF_960531495.2. NCBI lineage: Eukaryota > Metazoa > Chordata > Actinopteri > Zeiformes > Zeidae > Zeus > Zeus faber. Next base: position 31,358,211 of record NC_137198.1, on the reverse strand, counting down.
TTCTTGTATATTTAGGCTGGCCTAGCGATCCTCTTGCACCTTCTTCAAAGCGTAGCCCTTCGGCAAATGGCATTTGCCCTCTCTATGGAAATAAGTATTGCATGTCAACCAATGTATCTTGCTTAAGTCAAGATTATCATATGAAAGCAAGAAAAGAGCTCAGTGCAATTCTAACATTTCAGCTGAATTAATCATTTTTTATTAAGGAGAACTGTTCTTCAAAACACACAAGTAGAACTTAATGATGACATGTAAAGATCGTCTGGAACTTGTGAAGAAAGTTCAAAATAAAAATCCAGCACTCTTATGCTAGAACAGATGTAGGCAAAAAGGAGATGAAATGAAAAGGTGATATTTGTTTTAAGGGGCATTAAAACACAGGAAGAAGCTGCGGCAGAGCAGTACGTTTTTCAAGAGTAAAGCAGCGAGGTTGTGCTCTGTTGTCAAACAGTGTTGTGTTATTTGAATAAAGAGCACTGGTGTGTCCTAGTGCTTCCATCTGTCACACCAGGAACTGACAGTACAAAACAAACAAACAAACAAACAAACAAACAAATGAATAAATAAATTGGCTGATTGCTTGATTAATTAATTACACCGTTAATCAACACTTTTACCAACTAGTTAACCAATTATTGTGTCAATTGTTTGATTAATCAATCATATCAATCAATTGATCAATTAGCAAGCTAGTTAGCCTGCAAACTATAAATAGCAAATCACAGATATGGAAACAGTAATACAATTTACTTCCTGACTCAGGGCTCACTGCAAAGCCTACAGTATTATGTTCTGGAACCATTTATTATCTAGGATGCTTTGACACAAAGGGTTAGGGTTAGTGGAATGGTAAGGGTTAGGTTTAGGTTAAGGTATCTAATAGAGAGGTCAGCGGAGCAAAAGCCACTTTGCTATTGGTCAAGCTACAGTTCTACATGATTGTCTAAACTCTATGTGAGACTTTGTGATGATTTACTTATTTACATTAGTGATCACGACAACCGCATTGAAAAAGATTTATGTATTGCAAAATATTCTGAGACAGCGTGGAGAGCAAAGCTACATTTGTCTACCTGGGTTGTGTTGGTGATGGGCAGGCAGATGCCCAGGTCATTCACAGTCAGTTGTAGAAAGAGAGTGCTGAAGGCCTGGGCTGAGGTCTGCTGGATCCCCGGCAGCTTGTCCACTACTTCCTTAGTAGCTACGTGGATATCCTTGTTGAGGGCCAAACGCTGTTCATTCCAATTGTCATATGCTACCTTGTAGTTGAGCCAGAATAGAACAGCTGCAAGATGAAATGTAGTTTGGACTACTATCAACAGTATCCCATACAATGCGGTATTTTCATACAAGTAAATTAAGTATCACATCAAAGGCTGCATCAAAATGTACAACAGCTGTGAGTAGCCCAAACTTGAGAATAGAGAACACATTTGGAAATGACATGCCTATAAAACGTAAATGAAATTAGTTTATTAAACACTGGCCATGAAGTCATTCTCACAGGGATGCAAACACATGTATGGTGAAAAAAGAGAGCGCTACCTGAAGTTGCCGTATATACATCCCCAGAAATATACTTCACTTCCTGCTTTTGAAGGCTTTCAACCGGTGAGCCATGCCCGCATCTTCTCATGTAATACCAGAGAATGATTCCGCTTGTGAATTGAATGCCCGCCCCACCAAAAAACCTCTTCAGTTCTGGACAATTCACAATCCCAAATTGACGTGAAAGAAGCGACATACGCCGAAAAGTGAGTTGTTTGGATCCCTCTTCTCATGAAACCACCATAAAACATTTCCAAAATAAATTGTGTATATTATTCAAAGAGAATGTGAAATAATTAATTGAAATATTAAAGTACAAAATGCCTACTATATGGCCCACTGTTTTTAACAATGACATTATTTTAGTGTTTTTTCTGTGCTTTTCTTATCAAAACCAAACCAACCAACCAAAACCATCTGGATTACCGTAACAGGTCCAGACAATCAAAGATGGCTGTTACAGTAATGAATGCACTTCAGCTTAACTTTGTCTAAAATGGGGGAACACACAATGACAGTGCAAAAAGGTCTACTCCATCAATACATTCCCTCACTACTCTTTTTATTGTCACATTTAAAACTAATAAAAATAATATTTCATAAGAAACTATGAAATACTACATTGTAACGATAATGTAGGGTACATTACTGAAACAATGTATTTTTGCCCGGATGGGTTACGGTAATACATTTCTTTGATAAGATAAGCACAGACAAAAACACTGAAATAATGTGTGCCATATAGTACAGGTTTTCTGCAGGTTTCCATAAGTTAATTTTAAGACTTTTTAAGAGCATTATGAATGCAATTTAAGACCTATTTCATGCCCATACTGGCAAATAATGTACGAAGGATATGAAGGAAAATCCTTCCCAGAATTACTTGCAAAGCAAATACATTTATTCACATTCAACTGAACATGACTACCAAATTGGTATGTACGACAGTAATAATGGTATCCTACTCACATGGTTCTATCTGTGCTCAGATAACTATCCTCCCAGCGAGATTTCTTGCAAAATAACCACCGAGCACAGCTAAAACTGTGCGAGTCACACACCATTACTGTCATACATACCACTGTGGGGATAAGAAAGAATATCTAAATTTTAAAATGGGGGAACTATCCCTTTAATATGCCACATAATATAGATATATGCCACATAAAATATATATTAAACAGCCGAAAGAAGAAGAAGAAGAAGAAGAATGTGACATAAAAAATTACATAACGCTTGCTAATAAAAATATAAAATAAAAACATTTACTTACTTTGACATGCTTCAGTAAGTCCTGGGCTGTCGCATTCCCCATAAAATGGGACCCCAGGTACCTTGACTGTACCTGCTTGCCTTCCCATAAATGTACGTGTAGGTCCAACTGCTTGGATTTCATTTTGATTTGGACCTTCGAACATCAGCACGAACTGGCCTTTAACTTTTGAGATGAGAGAGGTCTCTCAATGAAATCTGCCAAACCAAATCGTGTAACATAAGATGTCTTGTCCTTTCCACACTTGAAGGTTTCAGCAATGTCAGAATCAGGGAACATGGTTTTTGTTTCTTTATATGACTGATGTTTAGCTAGTGTGTGTAAAGTACAGGAGTTGAAGGAGTTAAATTTGTGAGTGCTTAGTGGGTGTTTGCTGGCGTATTTTTACTTGCGGCTTTGATTTTCTGACTTCTCATACGACTCTAATGTCGTTTGGGAAGTGTGCACTGTGTTAATGTGCACTGTCCCTGGTAAATAAATAAATAAATACATAAATAAAGCCTTCATACCTTAAGTTCCTAATTGAAGCGTTTTCTTGCACAAGGTGCAGCGGGACTCAAATTTGATATTTTCAACAGGCTTCAACCAAAGACTAAATGCGCTGTTCTCGAGCAAGATCTTGTTGAACTTGCACTACCCCATATTTGATGAAAGTAATGTTAACAGAAACAATTTTAACGTATTACTTCTAAAAGTAGAGATTTTTTTGCTGGGGGAGGGGGGCACATTAGCCCATACACCACATCATGACATAGGAGCTGGGTGTGCTCCGATAAATTCTGAGCGGGCCGCACAGTTTGCATTAATGGCCATTAGTTCCATGTTGGTTTCGTTTTGTAGTTTTGCTACAGCGTGATCATTACATAGTTGAAGTTAATGAAACTCTATAAAAGAAACGTTAACTTCATAATCTTCTTTCGGCTGCTCCCGTTAGGGACGCCACAGCGGATCACCTGCCTCCAATACCTTATTTTCTGCGCATCTTCGTCCTTTACACCAACGCCGGCATCTCCCTCACCACATCCATAAACCTTCTCTTTGGCCTTCCTCTTTTCTTCTTGCCTGGCAGCTCATCTCTCCTACACATGTGTCCAAACCATCTAAATCTCGCCTCTCTCACTTTTTTTTAACTGTCCAATCTGAGCTGTCTCTCTAATGTACTCATTCTTAATCCTGTCCATCCTTTTCACTCCCAATCCTAATCTAATACATTTTTAAGACCAGTCAAAATCATATTTAAGGCCTAAAATTCTGATTATTGGATATTCGACTTTTTAATTTCAATGGATTATTTCACATTCTCTGTGAATATGTGCATCAATTCATTTGGACATGTTTTAGGGTGGTTCTCATGAGAATGGCCCCACTGCTCACAGGACACGATTCTACATCAATAAATGGACAGTTATTTCTGTAAAACTACTGCTGTCTATTAATAATGACTGTTGTAATGGGCAGCCACTTCTCCCTGCCTGTAGTCACTATAGTCTCTTGTTTCATGCCATCTACATGCAAAGGCTAACCCTAGCGGCAAAATCCTGTGATGTCACCACAATGAAACCACAATGGAAAACTTGAAGAGAGGAATTTGAATATATTCAATTTCACATTGATAACGGCAAATAGCTTAGGTGATTTTTTTTGGTAGGGCATACCATTCGCTATGTTGTTGCATTGTGACAAATTTTCTCGCTCGGTTTAAGTTCAAGTTAATAAGCAGCTTGATGATGGTGATGATGGTGAGTTTCACTGGTGTTCATCATACCTCTGTCGAATGCCACAGGCTGAGCGAACACAATGGGCCTGTTGAGCGTGATGAGGACAGCCTCCTTGTCGGATGAGCCGCTGATCTCCTCCTGCAGTGCGTTCCTCAGGCCGATCCGTGTGCGGAAGTACGCCACCTGATGAAAGTCAGAGCCTGCCTCCTCATATACCTGGAGGTAAGGAGTTGTGGTGTTTAGATTTCCATGATGTGTCACATGAGACTTGCTAAACAGAGTTGTCTGTGTTTTGGAGCCAAGTTAGTTGAACTTAGTAAGTCCTGATTAATATCCTGGGCTAAGCATTTGACAATATGCATGCACTGTGTCCGAAAGGGTATACTGCATCTTGTTTAGTATGCCAAAATTTGTGTCTTAAATCACAGTATGCGAAAAGAACCAGGATGTAATAGTGAAATATCGTAGTATGCAACCACTGCACACTACGCTGGTGAGCGTATCCCACAGTGCATTAGGGTAAGACGCCTGTAAAAGTTTCTACACAGTGTCATCAACCCACGTGCTGAGAAGAAGTGCCGCAGCTATATGATGATAATGTATGTCTGAGAAGCCATCCGTTTTTTTTGTTTCACGTGCTAAAGCATGACTGCATAGCCTTTTTGTGGTAATTCAGTGGTTACCTGATGCTTCACAATCTGTCCAAGGGCCAAGTTAAGGTCAACCTGGCATTTGCCAAACAGCTTGAGGTAGCTGCTGCTTCCTCCAGGTTGAGCCTTGCACTGGATCCTGTTGGACAGCTCTAGTTCAATAAGCCCCGTCTCAAAGCGCACGGCCCGCATGGATGGGGTGGTAGCAGTCATCTGGATTCCCTATGGATGAATAAATACTTTAGAAAAACCTTTAGAGAACCACACTTTCTTGAAAGTCGAGGCTGCTGCCGGGTGCATTGCAGGGCCCCTTGGAGGCTGCTTGCTGTCGTGGGTGTTGGTTGGGGTGTGGGAGGTGGCTGCCGGCCTCTGCTAGTACTCCGGGTGGTGGAGGGCCCACATATCTGGCTGTCTGCAGGTGTCAGTGGGGGGGCTGACATCCAGGTGACCTGCGCTGGGCACACTCTGATATGTTGTGGAAGCTCAGCGCTTGCGGCTGAATTGGGCGTCTGGCCGGTAGTGGTGGGCAGGCCTCGTCCTTGCGGAGGCCAGTTCGCGTGCGGGGTGAGCGGTTAGGGCAGGGTGTCGATCTGTTTTGCGAGACCTAGATCCAGGCCTGCAGTCCATTCCTGGCTTCTACGGCCTAGGTTCTGCGCCTGCAGCTGCGTCTTGTGCCTGCACGTGGGGGTGGGTTGTGCATCAGGGGTGCAGGGTCCCCTCACGGTCTCTGGGACTGGTTTATGCCCCTCGGGCCGGGCGTGGGTGTTGCTCCGCAGGGGTCCGGCTTCTCTGGGGGGGTCTTCTGTGGCTGCAGGGCAGGGTGCTTGGGGCATCCTGCGGTCGTGGGGTGCCTATACAGCCACAGAACTCATAGGTGGCTTGGGGCCTTTTTGGCTGCTTGGAGGCGGTACAATATAATACCGACTTCACCTACACCTACACCTGAACCAATTGGGACAAGTCCCGTACACCCACACAAGCAGAACCTACTTTGAAGACACCTCCAACACCCTCCTGGTATCATCCTTCTCTTTTCCTCCCTCATTTACTGCCATAACTATGACAGGAAGAGGCAGTGTGCCAAATTGCTGTTCCAGTGTTCCTGCATTTAATTAACTCTGATTTATCGATACATGTTGTCATCCGACGTTCCTATGTAATGTTTTTCCACGTACATGTTATTTGGTTCTATGTATATTTGTCTCACCCATGGTGATCCTCCCCCTCTTGGAGTAGTGATTAGTTGTTTAAAGACCAAAACATGGTAAGATTGTTCTCCAGAGAGGGGGATTGGTGGCGTTTCTCTGTAACAAAAAGCTGTGCTCTTGTCATTCCACAGGTCGTTCACAGGGCAGAATTGTTGCAAGACGTTCTTGATGATTAAAGAATGAATAAAAAGTGACACTGCAGGTTGAGAAGTTTTGCACACACTCTACTTGCACACTAACTCTGTCCTCAATGCAATGGCATGCAAATACTCTGTGTTGTATGCCCAGCATGCTGACATAAAAAAAAGAAAAGTAAAAGAGAACCAGACTATCTTGAAAATGGCCCAAAGGCATTGGACAGTTAAACAAACTTTGCTCAATAAGCTTTGAGGATCATCTTTCCAAAAACGTCCAATGTTTTTGTCTAAGGCCCTATCAATAGATAAATGGAGTTAATACAACAAATATGTTGAACTTTTAAAATCCAACTTTCTTCAAACTCATTAAAGCTGAAAGCATTCATGGCGATATGCGGTCTGTCTTGCCTTAAAAAGAACATAACATTTGTAAATTGTTTGTTTTCATCTCCGGAACAACCAAAAGAAAAAGAAAAGACCCAATGTAATAGATTGCCTGCCAGTCCTGTACTTCTCTGTGTGCACAAATAAAATAATCTCCTCTTGAAATTCAGACACCAAGTGATAATCTCACTGCTCAACAGGGTACCTTGAACATGAGGCTGAGTGAATACAGCAGGATTTTCGGCTTGTCCGCATCCGTCGAGATGTCATGCTCATTCCACAGAGGGATAGGTTGTTCTCCACCTGCATGCACACACACCACACAGACACGGTCAACTCTATTTTGTTTTTTCCTTCCACATTTCACACTCCCTACAACCATATATGTGTAGGGGTGAGGGGTTTACCTGTGAAAGTGTAGATGCAGAGTGATTAATACCTGACACCTTCTGGATGACCTCGTTGACCTCTTTCATGAACACCTTCTGGAGGAAAACCAAGTGGTTCAGGAGATCCGTGGTGAGGTTATGCTCAAAAGAGCCAATCTGTAAATCAGGGGTAACAGTCAATGCCAGCCAGCAGCCAAAGAAAACAAAGAAAGATTCTGAGATGAGAAGAAACTATTTGTGGTGAGCAATAGAAAAATTTACAAACACATATGCAGGGGTGCACAGAACTGGAGCGCATACGCGACCAAAATCAAGATGCACGGGCGCACCAACGACCAAAGCAGCAATTTTGTTTTTGTCAAGCCTATCACCTGACAAATGGCAAATTGTGCGTATCTATCATCTTGTCACTACAACAGAGCATCTGCTCCAGTTGTTGTTTGTAGTATGCAAGTTCCACAAGTGATGAAAGTGTCAACTGTTTTTTTAGACACAGTTCTTTACGAGTCACTCAGTAAAAAGAGTCCATTTGATTCAGTTGGTTTTATGCATGGTGAGCAAAGGAGGACTTTTGATAAACAGTGAACCCCAGTCAGAAAAGTAGGTTGCTCTGAGTTATGAATGGCATTCTCAAAGGAATTATTTTATTCTGTCAAAATGGTTTATTTTGGCAGAATGCAGTGCCGGAGTGAATCCAGCCCCCTGAATCATCACTAAGTTCCGAGCACAGCTGCAGAAAAAGTTAATTATAATTTTAAAGTTAATCAATTGAATATCAGTGACTTTTGTTGTCATCTCATTGGTCTACTCTGATGTAATATGTAATATGATAGGACCCAGGTCTTCAGGTCCCCCAAAACGCACACATTAACAAGACAAGGGCACTGAAAACTGGCTGACATTTTTCGGTGCAAACATTACACACAGTAGTCTGCACAGTTTACTTTGAGCTAGTAGGGAAAACCAACAGTGTAAAAAATTGAGCAATTCCACCGTTTGCCCTTACCTCTGCAACGCAACGCAAGTAGTTGCCTTGGAGGTAGTTGCCTTGCTTGGTGGGGAAGTCATCAGGGGCCCAGCCCTGGTCTGAGTGACCATCATGGTCCTCCATGATGTACTCTCCTGACATGGTGACAGGCGGCAGGTTGAGGCTGGCTGACGGTGGCATGGCAGTCACGTCCACGGGGGACACCTTGGACTGGAAGCACAGCTTGTGGTTCGGCAATTCAAAGGTGAAGCTTGTCTGTGCCCCTAAAACAGCAGAGTTATCAGTTTTATATAGGGTTCATTTTGGCATTACAAAATTAAATTCAAGGACCGTCAAGTCTTTTTTTTTCAAAGTTGAAAATCCACATACATACATACATACATATATACACACATACACGTATATATATATATACACACACATATATACATACATATACATACATATACAGTACATATGTATACATACATACACATACATATACATACACATAGATATATACATACATACACACACACACACACACACACACACACACACACACACACACACACACACATTATATAAATATAAATAAATATAATATTATAACATTATTATATAAATAAATATAAATATTATATAAATATATATAAATATTGACCTTCTCTAAACTTTTGAATGTACTGTTCAAACTCCAACTGTTCAATGTTTCAGTACTTTTTGCACAACTTTCTGTTCTCTCACAAGGAGCTGAACGGCAAAATTCACAACAGGTGTTTGATCCATGAATCGACCAATACATTTCCTGGTTCAATTAGAATTGGTATTTAAACAGTCCTCTTCATCATGCTGTTCACATTTTGACATCATGAGACCAAGACGACACCTAGCAATTGATTAACAGAACCTCGCCATTGCGAAGCTTCAAACAGGATGTTCTCAGAGGGAAGTGGCCACTGAGCTTAGAGTGTCACAGAGTGTCATCAGCAGGTTCCAACAGAGATACAGAGAGACTGGAAGAGTCACAGAAAGACATAGAAGAGGACGTCCTTTGGCCACATCCCACACTGATGACCGCTTCATTGTGAACAGTGCCCTGCGGAACCAGATGATGAATGCCACTCAACTCCAGGCACATTTAAGGGAGTTGAGAGGCACCCAAGTGTTACGTCAGACCATTCGAAACCGTTTACATCAGCGTGGTCTGCGTGCTAGACGACCTGCAAGGGTACCTGACCACACCACCAGGCACAGCCATCATTGTCTTGCATGGGCCAGGGAGCATTTACGCTGGGCGAGGGACCAGTGGGCCTCGGTTCAGTTCTCTGATGAAAGTCGATTCACGTTGAACAGAAATTATGGCGCCAATGATGTTGGAGACGTCAAGGAGAGCGCTATGCATCATATTATATCATAAAAGTAGGGCACTTAAGCAGAAGCATGCAATGGTGATTTCCTCATCTCAAACAATTTATTGAAACAAAAGCCAACAACAGTGGTGGGTATACCACAACAAAAAATGTCAATGTCTCAATAACTTGTCATGTGCCCTTGAGCATCAATTACAGCTTGACAACGACGTCTCATGCTGTTCACAAGTCGACTTATTGTCTGCTGAGGCATGGCCCCCCACTCTTCTTGAAGGGCGGCCCTCAGGTCATTGAGGTTCTGGGGTACAGAGTTACGAGCCTCTACACAGCAACTCAGCTGATCCCATAGGTTTTCTATGGGATTCAGGTCTGGAGAAAGTGCAGGCCACTACATTCGAGGTACCCCGGTCTCCAGCAGCTGTTCCCTAATGATGCGACCTCGATGAGCTGGAGCATTGTCGTCCATGAAGATCAAATTATGCCTGAGTTGTTCATGCAGGGGCACAATGACTGGATTAATTATGTTATTCAGGTAGAATAGGCTTGTCACTGTACCATTCACAAAGTGTAGGGCAGTTCTGTATTGACTAGACACACCTGCCCACACTGTAACACAACCACCTCCAAAGGCTCGTCTAGTGACAACAGTGGCAGATGCATAGCGCTCTCCTTGAGGTCTCCAACATCGTTGGCGGCCATCATTTCTGCTCCACGTGAATCAACTTTCATCAGAGAACAGCACTGAGGCCCACTGTCCCTCGTCCAGCGTAAATGCTCCCTGGCCCATGCAAGACGATGATGCCTGTGCCTGGTGGTGTGGTCTGGTAGCACACAGACCACGCTGATGTAAACGGTTTTGAATGGTCTGACGTGACACTTGGGTGCCTCTCACCTCCCTTAAATGTGCCTGGAGTTGAGTGGCATTCATCATGCGGTTCCGCAGGGCACTGTTCACAATGAAGCGGTCATCAGTGTGGGATGTGGCCAAAGGACGTCCACTTCTAAGCCTTTCTGTGACTCTTCCAGTGTCTCTGTATCTATGTTGCAACCTGCTGATGACACTCTGTGACACTCAGTGGCCACTTCCCTCTGAGAACATCCTGTTTGAAGCCTCGCTATGGCGAGGTACTGTTGATCAGTTGTTCGGTGTCGGCTTGGTCTCATGATGTCAAAATGTGAACACCATGATGAAGAGGACTGTTTAAAAACCAATTCTAATTGAACCAGGAAATGTATTGGTCGATTCATGGATCAAACACCTGTTGTGAATTTTGCTGTTCAGCTCCTTGTTAGAGAACAGCAAGTTGTGCAAAAAGTACTGAAACATTGAACAGTTGGACATTTGCATCAAAAGTTTAGAGAAGGTCAAATTAAGTTCACCCGTTCACCTGTTCACCATTTTAGGTTCATCCTGGAATTTCACCCGAAAGCCAAATATCCCTAACTTTTTGTGAGTAGTGTATATGTGTGTGACCCACCACAGATATTAGGGAGTTTTTGTGCCGTATGACTTTTTTTTCAAGTCATTTGAAAGTGGAGAATCAGAGCTTCAAAATTAGGTGTCACTTGTGCGAATCAAGCAAATATTTTTAAAGCAATGACAAGGGTGTGGCAAACTGTGATTGACTGTGACTGTGAGTCTATCAATAAAATGAGTCTCTGTATATTAGCATAATCTGCAACACCAACCTCAACGGACTTCATCACGTCAACATCTTCCAAAAATGGGCATATCGTCGGTCTCCTCCAGGGGTTCTAGAAAATATTCCGTTTCATCGCCACATTCAGGTTGAAATCCGCTGTTTGAAATGTTCTCCAAGTCTGGGATAACGCCGGTATCAGATTCAGCGTTGCTGTCGGAGAACTGACTATCGTCGCAGAAAATGAAGTCCAGTACGCGCTACTTCCACTGATATGCACCTGATTACACCGCAATATGATTTAGATCTTCCTCCACCCGCTTCTCGTAATACATAACATCACGGACCACAAAAGTTTTCACAGATAAGTGAAACCGGACACTCAGCTTGTTTACAGAAGTGACGTCAGCATGACTTCTATGGTGGTATACGCCCCCTCCACAATGATGTCTCTGTGTGTGTGTGCGTAAAAGTAGTACGATTTAAAGGTTGAACTCTTATCAAAACGGTTTCACATTGTGACTTCACATCACATGGAATATGAAGGAATGATCTTCACCTGGACTGTCGCTTTAAAGTAAACGATCGATCGGCGTTGTTCAGCACTATTCAGTGTCCCGGTAAGTGAACTGTGTTTCCCCACGCAATCTAACGGGAATATTTAACTCCACAGTTTTAATTGTTTCTACTTCTTATAAATAAAACTCGGTTTTGAAAATACGTTGAGAGATAAAAAAACACAAAGGAACAATTTTCCTTCTAGAAAGGTTTTTTCCAACTTATTTGGCTGTTCCTGGCTATTTTCGAAAGGCTGAGATAGCGGGTTTTGATGCGGTGGGTCACACACACACACACACACACACACACACACACACACACACACACACACACACACACACACACACACACACACACACACACACCTGTCATGCCATGGCTCTTCATGCGACCCATCTTATACTCTGCCTTCAGGGAGGGCAGCAAAGCAGCGCCTATTGTGATGCCATCCATCATAGCGCTGAACTTGAGTACGATGGGCTTCTTTTCTAGGCCTTCCGGAAGCTGGGGGAACTCGTTAGCCTCCACAGGGGTTTGATTGATGCTTGATGCCTTTTCTGAGGGCTGCGGGGTGGGGGTATCTTCCCTGTTTGGTGGGGGGGCACTGCAGTGAATAATAGGCGGGTCAAACTTGGCATAATTCCAAAACGCAAAAAGGATGTAGCAGAATTAAAACTATTATTCAAACTTGGTTAAAAATGTAATAATCAAACTGTAATATATTTTCTTAATAGATATATTAAAAGGTTATATTAAGGAAGTGGGTGGGTCTTCCTCGAAGCCTGAGCAACTCGAGGAGGGGATCATCACTGGATGCACAATTTCAGTGATCCTCTTTGCGCTCGCCATGAATATGCTGGTGAAGTCGGCTGAGGTTGAGTGTAGAGGACCACTCACCAAGTCCGGTGTCTGACAACCTCCCATCAGGGCCTTCATGGATGACCTTACCGTGACAACTACATCTGTCCTGGGGAGCAGGTGGATCCTGAAGGGTCTGGAGGAACTGATCACTTGGGCTTGCATGAGCTTCAAGCCAGTGAAATCCAGATCCCTGGTGTTAAAGAAGGGCAAGAGCGTTGACAAGTACCACTTCAGTGTTGGCAGTACCCAAATACCGTCGATCAGCAAGAAACCAGTGAGGAGCCTGGGAAAAGTGTTTAACAGCAGCCTGAGGGACACGGCAGCCATCCGAGCGACCAACCAAGAACTGGAAGCGTGATTGGACAAGTCAGGCCTTCCAGGCAAGTTCAAAGCCTGGATATACCGGCATGGCATCTTTCCACAGATCCTCTGGCCCCTCTTGGTCTACGACGTCCCGATCTCCACCGTTGAGGGATTCAAGAGGAGAGTCAGTAGGTTCCTAAGGAAGTGGTTGGGTCTTCCCCGAAGCCTGAGCAACTGTACGGTAAGAACAACATGCTGAAGCTCCCCATCAGCAGCCTGAATGAAGAGTTCAGGGTGACCCGTACAAGGAAGGTCCTGCAATACCGGTGGTCGAGCGAACAAAAGGCCTCCCAGGCCGGCATTCAGATCAGGTCGAAAGTGGAAGGCAGCAGAGGCCGTCGAGGTCGCTGAGTCTCGCCTGAGACACAGTGCACTGGTGGGCACAGTGACACGTGGAAAGGCTGGCCTATGTAGTAGCTCAAAACCATGCTACGATAAGGTGAAGGGGAAGGATAGGAGGGCCATGATCCAGGAGGAGGTACGAGCATCAGTCGAGGAGGAGCGTGCCACTCGGATAGTTGGAATGCGACAGCAGGGAGCCTGCATAAGACGGGAGCAAGCGGTGGAGTGAAAGGTGACATGGGCCGAGCTCTGAAAATCTGAGCCACACCGCATCAAGTTCTTGATCCAGGCTGTGTATGATGTTCTACTGAGCCCGTCCAACCTTCACATCTGGGGGAAAGTCGAGTCACCAGCATGCCCTCAGTGCCAGAAGAGAGGGACCCTGGAGCACATTCTCAGCTGCTGCTTGAAAGCCCTGGGTAAGGGGCGCTACCATTGGCATCATGACAAAGTCCGTAAGGTCAGCAGTGGAATTAACCACTGCAAGCTCATCCGCCCAGTGAAGAAAACCATCGCTTTCATCAGAGCTGGTCAGAGGTCAACAGCAGCTTCCAGGACTTCCTCCTCCGGCCTGCTCTCAAGTGCACAGGACTTGGACCTGAAGGTTGACTGAGGAAGCTGGGGAAGCAACTCAAGTTCCCATTAACTGTTGTCGTCACAACATTGAGGCCAGACATGGTCTCAGAAGCCTCAAAGCAGGTCATCCTGTTGGAACTCACTGTCCCTTGGGAAGACCGCATCAAGGAAGCAAATGAGAGGAAGAGAGGCAAGTATGCCAAGTTGGTGGAGCAGTGCGGTGCCAATGGGTGGCGAGCGAGGTGTGAGCCCATCGAAGTAGGGAGCGGAGGGTTTGCTGGCCAGTTCCTCTGTAGGGCAATAACACGCTGGGCATCATGGGAGAGAGGAAACGAAGGGCCATAAAGATGGTCACAGAGGCAGCTAAAATTGCCTCAAGTTGGCTGTGGATCAGGAGAGGCGTGGGTGAGGTGGTGCTACCAGGACACAAGCCGGGACTTGCTCAATCCCGGCTGGGTCGCCTGGGCGAGGGTGTCTGTTGCAAGACCCGAAACACCTAATGAATCCAGGATAGAACACTGATGATGTGTCCAGGTGCATCGCAAGATGTATATATATAAATTACATTATATGTCAGAAACATGGATGTAGTGATTCCATGTAATGTATAGTATCATAATATAAATATATATATCACACACGCGCACACACACACACACACACACACCAAAACGTGATGTTCCCCACGACACAAACGTGGGGAATAAAAGATAGGTTCACAATTTTTCAACCCAGGCCTTTAAAATGCTGGTTCCCATCATTTCTAAAAACACAACTTCACTGAAACTCACTGTGCTTCCAGTCCAATGAGGCAAATATTCAAGCCTAAAAATGTATGTTTAATCTCCTTTTCAAAAACGGGAAACTCATAATATTGTCAGTCTTTATAACAGCGTTATTATAAAAGAAAAGGGTTGACAAAAAAGGGTTATCAGGGTTTTATTGACTCTTCAAATCATCATCATCGTCGTTTGGATATAGCCAATGGAAGAGACCAGAAAAAGGAAGTAGCGCTGCTTCCTACTAGCAACCTTGTGTAGCCAGTGTTATGATTTGGATGTTTGCAGCAATTGCTAAAATGCCCTCAGTAAAATGTGATCTTACTGTTATGAGTTTAAAGATGCTGGGTTGAAAAATGGCAAACATACATATCCTTTAAGGGGATGTTTCATATACTTCAATTGGCACGTGTTCAGATGAGTCGTTATTTTATAAATGTAGATATGCAGATAAATCGTAAAAAAAAAAGAAGAAAAATCATGAACTAACATGTTAGAGGGCTGTCGAATGAGGTCAGAGATCTGCTTGGAGAGCTGGTGGGAGCTGCGGACCATCATGCTGTGCAGGGTGGCTGGGTGCTGGGGGATGTTGATCACAACGGCGCCCACTTTGAACACAGCTGCGTTGTTGGTCTTCAGCCCGCGCTGGGCACTGTATAGGGCCTGTGACTTGGCAATATTGCACTTCACCACCGTCCTAAAAAATTCAAGAGTGACACTTGAAAGAGCAGATATAGGCAGCTATGCGTGTACCATTCAAGTGGACTCAACAAGTGGACAATGAAACACCGTGCACATAAAGGGATGGTCACCGGATAGCGGTTTTGTACTTTGGAACTCAGAACAGTGGAATGGGTGATTGGGAAATGAGAGCCAGTCCTGAGTTAAATATTAATATTGTTTCATATGTTACTCATATATGAAACACGCCTTATACTCTATTATATTGAGGGACTGTTGTCCCTCAATATAATAAGCTGGGGGAAAGCTCTGAACCTATTAAAAGGTTCAGAGCTTCAACTGAAATTCCCAACTCCTGTCACCAACATTATAAAGGATGTTTATATTGAAATGAAATGCCTTTGCCAAAATTGCTACTATTTCTTAGATGCAGAAATAATGGTGAAATTGCAAATGAGAACTGTGAGAACCTTTCACAAACAATCCTGCAATATCTAACAGTTGGTCTAGTACACTAGAACAGCTGTGTTTTTTCTTACAGGAATCAACGATCAGCACAGCCCTACATGTCACATCCTATTGTTCAGAGATGGGGTGCACGCGACCAGCACGCCACAACTGTGCGTTTTTATTGTAGCTGTTTTAGGTCGATTTATTTTACTAAATTTTCCTGTCGAGCAAAACAAGAACCACGCATGGTTCTTGTTTTGCTCCACAGGAAAATTGAGGGACACTTTCGTCTTTTGCTGTGACAATCTTAATGCCCCTCTGTCAGCAGTTTGCCTAAAGCAGCAAAATGGCTAGAGCCTAAGTGGATATGGTGACATCCCTGTTTTATCCGAACCAAAGTATGCCCTTGATTGCAGGATTTATTATTTAGAAGAAAGGACAATTTATACAAAAAAAAAAAAATCCAGTTTTTACTTAATTAAGTCCCATTGCAACAGAAAGCAACAGGGACATGTGCAGCACGGAGCTTTTTTATTTTATGTTTTATTAAATTAGGAAATGGAGGAATACAAATAAATGTAAAATGAAAACACACTATTTTATTTGTTGTGTTCAGGGACACGGGAATAGTGATGCACTGGATATCGCTCACTCCCCATTATGCAGCGTTCCAAGATGGAACGGGACAGTCACTTAGTTGTGGTTGTGTTGAAAGTTTTGTTTTGTACAAATAAAAACTGAAAAAAAAGGCTGGAGGAGGAAAAAGTAACTCCACTCCAATTATCTTAGTTATGTTTACATTTTTCATTTTCCATACAAGTAGGAAAAAAGGGAAAACAAAATAAATCATTCATACTCTGAATCCCTGTTCAGCCTTAACCCTGCGCTGTCTCAACATGTCTTTCAGAGCTTCAACTGATTATCAGATTATATTATATATTACTATATTATAATAAAAATATGTTAGATATTAATATCATTGCATTATTATTATTACATGACCTATATGATTACTATCATTTCCTCCAGCCATTACGCAGCGGGAGGAGAGGCAGATGCCCCCTGCTGTTAACAATACGCATTTCAGTGTGGCTTCAGCTTTGTCCTGTGGTGACTGCTGTGTCAAAACCTTAAAAAAAGTAAAGCATCTGTGTTCCTGAGCGCAATAATCAAATTATAACAGCGCAGCCATTTGAAGGGTGCATATTTAGGAAAAGTCAAGGCAGGATTAAAACGAGGCTGGTATACGTGTGAGAATATTTAAAATTGAAATTCCAAACTCATACATGCGTGTCCATAGCCGTTGAAGTGTTATGTCCCAATTGTGGATTTATAAAAAGGTTCATGGAGCACCTGGATTAAAATTTTTCAGGGAAACTGTTCAATGAAAACAAACGGTGATGACAGAAGACTCAAACAAATGGAAAATCCACATTTAGGGCATTATCAATGTTACACGTGTGAATCAAGTGTAAAGTTCTAAATGGCAGAAGAAACATACAGAAACTCTTGTTTTGCTGTGCTGGTGGGAGATGTTGGAAAATCCTCCAGTCTAGCAAGGGTTCAGAGGGAAAAGCCAAGGAAAAGGGAGAACAGAAGAGAAACGTTTTAACGTAATATTAGAGGGAGAAAGATGCTTATCACAAGGGAGTTAAGTGATAATTTGGAAAAGTAGCAGCCAATGATTTGGTTTCTTGATTGACAAAAGTCAATTTGTGACGTGATCGCCACACCAAACCTTTCTTAACAACACCTTGAAGTTGAGGATTTTGAGTGATGCCTATAAACATAAAACCAGTTATTTGGCATCAATGTGTTTATGCCGCGGCATCTAATCGTCAGGGCCGGTGCCTGCATAAGAAGTTTTGACTTTGATATAGGTTTCCAAACAATGTTTGTGTATTGGTGTAATTCCCAAATTTCCCAGCTAGGCTAGTTGATCTCCCCTGCAGCCTCGTATTGAGATAACAGTTAGCACGCAGCCCCGTTCTCTCGATAAAGGAATGTAATTGGTATTGACAGCATTTGGGTATCAAACTTGGCATTGAATGCAAAATAAACTTTTAATTATTAGTATTTTTAGAGCTTATACAGTTTATTGTGCGTTATCACCGGGTGTCATGACATTTCACTGCATATATGTATGACTAAGTAAATTTATGTGACAAATAGTCTCTCTAAAAACTGAATACTCAATATATTTGACACAATGACACAATAAGAGTCTGGCATAGCAATACAGAGTGCTTTCAAGCTTTGATCAAAAATTTGAAATTGAAATTGGCTTGACTGAACAGGGCATTAACTCCAAACCTCGGGTAAAAGTGTACTTACTGGATGTCAGGTGTGATCCCTTCCAGAAGAACAATGTTCACCCCTCCAATGTGAGCTGATGCACAGGTCTCTGTCATTTTCTGGTGGAGGATATCTACAGTAAAAAAAATTTAAATAAAAATAAAAAACACACACAATGCCATTATCCCATTGGCGGAATATTGTGGTGAAAAACTTAAATTAAAAGAGATTGAAACTCTACTTGAAGCATAGTTGCAGGTAATAGTCAGGTTTATTTCAATCTAGCCCACATCTTCAAATTAGGGCTTCACAAGCCCACATTTCACAGAAAAAAAATTAACAGCATTCAATTGCCTGAACTACCATACCACTTTTATGTATTTTAATAAAATACCTATAATGATTCAGTATGATTTCCAAAAAAAAAATGCCTGGAAGCACGGTTTTGGCTTCCTTTGATGGGTTAGAAAAGAGAATATGGATCCAATAACATGTAGAAAAAATATAAACACTTCTATTTGAGTGTAAATTAAGATGGAACAAAGCAATAAGTCAATTTCATCCTCAAGGATAATTATAAAATACAAAAGGCAAAAAGTGGCAAAATTACATTTATTTATTTATTTATTTATTTTTTTGCACCTTTCATCTTCTCCTTAAGGGTGAAACTGCCATGGATTTTTTTCAGTTCAGCCTCCATAG
The DNA here is from genome assembly GCF_960531495.2 of Zeus faber. Classification (NCBI taxonomy): domain Eukaryota; kingdom Metazoa; phylum Chordata; class Actinopteri; order Zeiformes; family Zeidae; genus Zeus; species Zeus faber. Next base: position 31,339,317 of record NC_137198.1, on the reverse strand, counting down.
TCAGTCCACCGATGTCAGCCTCCAGGTGGGTGCGATTCACCATGCCAATGCCGAACACGATGAGCGTGACGTGCTGTGGGTCCGAGCTGACCAGGCTCCTCCGCCTCCCGCCTGCAGCTGGCGGCTTGTTGGGCGTAGTGGGTACCTGCTGCTCGTTCTCAAACACCACTTTGCAAAGAGGTTCCGAGGGCACACGCCCGCCATCTGCACAGTAGGGAATTAAATTAAAATCAGCATCCATCACCAAAGACACGCAGAGTGGAGGGGCGGGGTGGGTATTGGTGGCTCTGCAGTTACTGAACCCCCAACCTTACAAAAGTGCCGAATTTATGATTTTGAGCTAACGAATATTTACACAAAAAATACTTTTTTTGCTAAATCAACTCCCATAGCAACGTAGAGAGGTGCTGATGCAACACCGGAAGCACAGCCAACAGAGGAAAGCAAATCTTACAATACAAAATCGAAAATAAAAGCATTTTTCCCTGGGGAACGGCTACCTATCGTCGCCGTGACACAGCTCTCCAGCTCTGTCTTTGTCCCACACTGTCTGGGAGAGACGGTGTGGGACAGTGACTCAGATGTGTTTGCATTTTTAGTTTCATACAAGTACGAAACTAACGGAAATTAATCTAAAACAAAAACTGTTTGTTTTTCTGTTTGGCACCGGAGACTCTGGACTGTCTCCATTATGCAGCGCTCAGGTATTGCTAAGTAGGAAATTAATGAAAAATATTTAAAAACGGCACCAAAAACTGGGGGTCCGGAGGAAACAAACCTCCCCTCCTGTTCTCTTAGTTTTCATTTTTCATCTTAGAAAAACGTAGAAAAATAAGGAAACTAAATCTTTCTGGAAATATGTCTCAATGTGCCGTTCAGAGCTTCAACTGATTATATTTGTATATAACAATATTCCAATCACAATATCTTAAGATATATTTATTGTTAAATGATCATTGTTAAATGACCAAATTGACCGGATTTATTCAGTTCAGATTCAGTTCCCCTATGCTATTGCTGGAGGAGAGCCGGACGGCCACCAATATGCTTCTCAGAGTGAGAATCCGCTGTGTCCTCCATTAACTTTTTTTTCCCCCACCACATAATCTGAAATTATAGAATAAGAGCTCCAAAACAAGACATCACTTGTGGGAATCAAACAAATATTTTATAAGCTATGACCTATTAAAGACTAAGGTTTTGATAACAGAAGCTCTAAGAAATCAAGCTTTTAAAGTTTTACAAAGGGTTTCCATACTTTTGCAGCACAAAAGCACAAACGACTTTTGCTATAGCCCTTCAATGAGATAACGTTGAATGTGTTTTACTGAAACAATGTTTGAGTCATTAATTCGTCCCGCAAATAATACCTCTTTGTCATTGGCTGCTATGGCCATAAAAGGAGAGAAACTCATGGTGTGGCCCCCATCCCCCCATGACCTCAACCCTATTGAGAACCTTTGGAGAATCCTCAAGCAAAAGCTCTTGAGGGTGGGAGACAGTTCACATCAAAACAGCAGCTCTGGGAGGCTATTCTGACATCCTGCAAAGAAATTCAAGCAGAAACTCTCCAAAAACTCACAAGTTCAATGGATGCAAGAATTGTGAAGGTGATATCAAAGAAGGGGTCCTAAGTTAACATGTAAATTGGCCTGTTAAGATGATTTGATTGAAATAGCTTTTGATTTCAGTAAATGACCTCCTAATGCTTCAAATTCAACAAATGACCATTTTCTGTTCTTTACAACCTATAAAATGTTTTGAAACTCTGTTGTGCATCATAATTTGGAACAGTGTATTTTGACTTTTTTATTTTTGAAAAAAATACTGTTATCATTGGGAGGTTTGAATAACATTCCAATTATACCCTAACGGTTGATGACTTGAAAATTATACTGACTGTCATTTGCATCGACTATTTAGGAGAATCAGAGAAAAATATCGTTTGCATAATAATTTGGAACGCGGCGTAATTTGGAATGCGGTGTAGATTGTTCTTTAAGATTTTTTGATAACGGCTGTTTTCAGGGCCTGTGGGAAGAAACCTGAGAGAAGAGACGTGTTGACAATTTGTAGAAGGTCTGAGGCCCTGCAATTTGAAACATTTTTGAAAAAGCCTGTTGGCAGAATATCAAGGCAGGAGGAGCAGGAGGATTTCAGTGGTTGTAAAATGTCCAACAAGTTTTTATTGTGGATCGAATCAAATTGTGTCATGGTATTTAAATTGATTTTTAGTGGACACAGGGACCGCACATATTCTGTACCTGATATGGCGGTACTGACTGCATGTCTAATTTTCTGAATTTTGTTAGTGAAGAAGGAGGCAAATTCATTGCAGGCCCTGATTGAAAGAAGTTCAGAGGCTTCTGACACAGGAGGGCTTGTTAACCTGTTGACAGTAGCGAACAAGGCAGGCGCATTATTATTGTTTTTGGCAATGATGTCAGAGAAGATGGAACGCCTTGCATTTCTCATTTTCAAATTAGAAATGCAAAGTCTCTCTTTATAGATGTCATAATGAATGTGAAGATTAGTTTTTCACCACCTGCGTTCAGCTTTTCGACACTTTCGACACTTCAACATCTTTTTTCTATTCTTACCATTGTGGCATTTCTCCATGGAGATCTTTTCTTACCAGAGCCACATCCACCTTAGTGGGTGCCATGGCATCAATAGCATTACTAATTTTAGAATTGAAATCCTCTAGAGAGGGCCGGTTTGGAAGAGAAAGCCTGAATAAATATTTCACTGGTGTTTTCAGTGATACACCGTTTTATGATTACCTCTGCTTGAACATTTGTGTGTCTGGAGATAGTACTCTCAAAGAAAACACAGGAATGATCAGAGGGAGCAACATCAATCACCACAACCTTAGCAGATGATTAAATCAAGAGTGTGGCCCTTGTTGCTTGTGGGCACCGTCACATGCTGAGTCAGTCCATAGTTCACAACACAATTCTTTGGTCCCTTTGTCCTGGGGGTTGTTAACATGGATGTTCAAATCACCAACAAAAACTACGATACAGTAGACAGCAGCAGTAGATAATATTATAGACAGTCATTCAGCAAGGTCATCAAAAAAGGCCTGTAAATATTTAGGAACATAGCTCAAGAGGAGGAATTCAACCGAAGAGCCACATATTCAAATGAAGCAAAGTTTCCATAACATATCTGCTTCCTTTGAGGGAATCATTAAACAGAATGGCAACTCCACCTCCTTTCCTATGCACTCTAGCTTCACCCATAAAACTGAAGTTGGTAGGGGTTGACTCGATAAGAATAGATGCACTGTTATCTTGGTCTAACCAAATTTAAGTTAAAAACATGAAATCAAGGTTGTGCCTGATAATAAAATCATTGATTAAAAATGTTTTTCCTGCCAAAGACCTAACGTTTAATAAAGCTAGATTTAGTGTGTAAAAAGCATTAACTGCTATTTTTTTGGGACAGGCTGTGGCTGACGAGGAATGGATGCTAAATTTGTTAAATTTGCTGAATGGGTTGGGTGCTTCCTGTATCTTAGCAGATTCCCAATTATTTTGCTCTGCATATTAGTCGTCCTCTCATTTCCCAGGATTATTTACTCTTAGGCTTAGCATAGAGGGAGTCCCAGGGAGGAGATTTATTACTGGGTACACAGCCCTCCTGTTTCTTGCTTATCTTGTTGGCGCTAATTAGCCATGTGTTAGCATTATCTTGTCCACTGATTTCAGTCCGTGGGAAAGTGGTGTAGTTCCCACATAGTCTGTTCACTTCTAACCAGTGAATTTTGGTTTCTAGCACTGCAATCTCCTGTATACATTTGTGGAAGTCACCTGTGGAAAAGGGGGGCATCTTGCTGCTAATTAGCTTACTTAAGCGAGGAGAGCTGTGTCCACTGCAGCTGGTGCTGGTAGTAATCCTTTCTGTACAGTTGTAAAATAAGTGTGGAGGCGCTGTTTCTTCATTAAGCGTTACAGCAAGAAAAAGGTGCTGAGAAGGTGAAAATAGAAGCAAAGCAGAGTGCGGCGTGCAAAGCAAAACACGTCAGCTCTGCACGAAGGACAGACGAAGCTAAGAGCATCTGCAGACCCATCGATAGCCGCCCCTCCACTCTGCTTCTCAGTTGCTTGCGCAAGGACTGGCCTCAGTTGCTTCGTTTATTTTGTTTTTATTTTACATTGTTAAAGCTAGAGTACAAAATACTTCACCATCCTAAATACCTGCGAAACTGACTGACCTAGTGACTATTTTTAAACCATTTTCTCCATTAAGCCAAGATTGTAAATCCATTACAAAATGTGATGATAGTTACTCTTTAAAGGCAAAATCTTGCTCAAGCTATGAGTATCATTCATCATCTTGCAATTCATCATTTTACGCACAACAAGAATTTGGCATCAGTCCAGTTCCACATATAGTTATGGCATCATTCGATGAGTTTTACATGGATTTTGACAATGAAAACATTTCATCATAAAACATTAAAGGCGAAGAGGGAGAGAAGGAAGGCAATTAGAGGAAAAAGCCACACATCCAACCTGAGATATAGTTGTCTGGGGTGCTCTTCTCCAGGATGCCTGTGGGGTCTGATATGAGCGAGTAGAAGTTCAGCAGCTTGTACATGTTCTGCCAACACTCTGCAGACGGCTCACTCTGCTCGGACACCGTGATGGAGTCAGAGTCGTCCATCTGGATGGCCATGTGGTCTGCCACGTCACGGGAACCTTTCCTCGATACCTGAAGGGGTAAAATAGAACAATTTAACAGTTCAGCATTGATGTGCAAAGTTGTTACATCAATCAATATCAATAGCTGCTTTGCATGCGTTGACATCTGACAAGTCAGTTGTCGGTTGAAGAGTCCATTTTATTCATATTCTCACATTCACTCTTTCGATTTTGCAATTAACTACTACTATGTACATTCTCAAGCAGTTTATTATTACTTTTTTTCTTTCCTTTCACTTAGTTCATCTTGCTTGTTGAGCTGTTCATTACTTATTCTTATTTTACTGTATATATTGTGAACCTGGTATTTTATCTTTTCACTCTGTATTTCACATTCCCCACTGAGCCGCTGCAACACTTGAATTTCCCCTACCGGGGATCAATAAAGTACTATTCTTATGTACTATTCTTAAGTACTTCTGACTATTCTTCTTATTTTTCAATTATTTAATTAACGATTATTATTAATTTTATTAATGGCTCTTATCATTTGTGTGCTTCTAGTGAAGGAACACCTTCACTAACTTCACTACCTTGGACGTGCGCCGCTCCGATCGCCCCAGGGTGCTACGTCCCCGGGGCTCCCTCCTACCCAATGTGTCCAAGCATGATGGAGGCCCGTTGGGTGGCCCTCCGCTGGCAGCTGCCACTACACTAGCAACCACTCCTCCACCTCCAACCATTCCTCTTTTGCATTTGAGGGTCTGGGTCACGCTCCGGCCTGCCCCGTTGACGCTTCCCCGCGAGCTTCGGCTGAAGTCCGACGACCGGAAGTGGCGGTAGGGCCGGGTCTTAAAAGTGGGCGTGGGGGACGCCGAGCCTGCAGTGTAGCGGCTCAGTTTGATGTCTGTCTGGGTGGCCTTGATATCGTCAATCATTGTGCTGAATTGGTGGATGAGGCGCACCAGCGCCATGTCCACACGCTGGCTGATGGCCTGGCAGGCTGCAGTGAAGTCGCAGTGGAAGGTGTTGTAGTGGCGGCGGTTGAGATCGTGGAAAGACAGCGGGGCAGCAGTGGGGCCCTGCGGGGCGCTGGTGGTCTTCTCCATGACCACTGCGTTCAGGCTGAACGTCTCGATCAACAACGCTGGCTTAAATTCGAACAGGGGGAGGTTCACCATGCCTTGTCTGCAGTGAGGGACAGAGTGAGGGGGAGAGAAAGAATGCAAGAGCAGTCACAGCTGTGACTAATTTGATATAGTTTTGATCCAACCGTATCTACAGTATATTTCTGTTTTCTCTAGCATAGCCATTAGAAAGAACGCCATCAACTAATTGTGAACACCTGCCAATTAATCTCCACCATCAACAGAAAAGTGTAAATGAATGATAAAAAAGCATACAGTATCTACAACTAAAGATAACTTCATTGTACAACAAAATTTGAGATTTTGCAATTATAGATCCTTGACTGTTTCCTATTTCATACACAGAATGTGACTTGTCAGCGCTGTAGACGACATAGAAATAAATGCCTGTTATCAGCGCAGGTAGTTTTGTGTTCACCATCTTAATAAATAGGGACTATAACATCCATTATTTCAAATTCAGTATTAATTTATCCTGTATATTGCTTTACATTCTACACTATTCAAAGTTCAACAGGATGAAATGAGACTCACCCAGACATCACCCCCTCGACAAAACCCTACATCACTCCCCATGTAAAATACTGCTCCAATAATGATACTTCTAGCATTTGGGGAAAGGTCAGTTGCTGGGAGATCTGTGTTTTTACCTCCGGGATCTTTTGTTTTTTCGTTCTTTGGAAGTGTCAGAGTCCACAATGTCTGCTCGGAGACACTCCAGCGTTCCAGAAAAGGAGAGGTGCTCTCCGAAATACATCTTATAACTAAGCGGAGTGGAGTCTTGGGCTTGGATCCCAATGTGGCTCAGCAAAGGCTTGAAAACAACCTTTTGGTAGAAAATAAGGTAAATAAGGTAAAATGAGTTTTAGAAAGGTGCTCACCGGTTCAAAAGGAAGTCAAAAACAGAAGGATATTCCTTTAACAGGTTGATAAGATAACTTTCATATTCCCTGGGGTGTAATTTAAGATGGAAGGCGTATGATTTCTTTTCTGGAACAAAAATGTAATTTAGTTAAATATAAACACACAGAAAGAACTAGAGACTAAATGCTGCAGCACACACGCTACTGCAATCAAAATATATGTATCATGCTGAGAGATCCAGTTGAATGATCAGCTCCTCTATTGAGAAAATCGTTTTATCAATTTGTATATCCATCCATTCATCTAGCTATCCATCATATATCTATCTATCTTTCTTTCTATCTATATATCTATCTATAGAACAAGTTATATAGTTAATGGCATAATACACTAATAGTCACATCAAAATAATTTAACATCAGCGGGTGGAACTAATGATGACTCATTTGACCTCAGTACAGTGAAGGCTTGGTTGCCCTGAAAGAGGGGATTTCACAGGAGTCCTCAAAGTTATCAGTGAGTCTGATCACTTCCGGAAGGCCCACATAGGAAAATATGGCAATGTCGCCAGGGGAACCCATTCAAATTGTTTATTTAATTAAATGTAACTAGAAGGTAGCCAGAAGGTATGACATTCATGAGAAAAAAAGTAGCAGATTTCTGTCAGTAGTCAGTACAAACAACAACTTTTTAGAGACAGGACAGCAGATTTTGATATTCTCTGAGAAAATAAATCTTTCCATATTTAAGATGATAATGCTGTCAATTGTGTTCTTGCTGTAAGAACTGATAGCTAAATGTAGCATTTATTTCTCAAAATATTAGCCTTACTTGAACAACAAATATAGTAAGAGAGCATAGACATAGCAACCTGGGCATCAGCCAGTTGTACAGCAACAGGGCACTGGTTGCCCTCCTCAATGTCTGCCATGTCATCCTGGCTGGTGCTGTGCTGAGAATGGGTCCCATCCAGGGTGTTCTGGTCACTGGACAACACGGTGTTGAAGTCTGACGCAGAAGGGATTGTAGGCAGGTTGCAGGTGCCAACTGTGGGTTTCAAAAAGAGTGTTGGTAATGTATTAGTTCTTCGATACCAGTGGGGAAATTTGTCCTATGTCCATTTACCCATCCTCACTATCTAGGACAAGTGGGCAACCACAGCACAGCACCAGGGGACCAACTCCAAGTGTTGCATGGATGCCTTGGATAGGACACATCGCGCAGGAGTGCGTTATCCTAACATGGATGTCTTTAGGGTGGAGGGTGGGGTATTAGGTTTTTTTTTTTAATGTGATAATCGCAAACACTTTCTGCCTTTTTATTAAAGTTTGTTTAGTTTAGGTATAGAAAAATGTTTATACGTGACGTGCAATATAGTTGTTTATTACAACTATATCTTGTCATTGGTATCTTACTTTTTTGTATTAAAGTATATCCAGAGTATCAGTGACTGTAGATGGCGTATCTAGTATATGTTAATTATGATGTATTCATGCCGATTTGCGATAACAGTCTAATTTAAATAGTTTATTTGTAAAGTTGAGTTGTGTTTTTTACTTGGATTACATTTTCAGTAAATTACGTTTCCATGAAATACAAAAAAACATTATGACCTTCTGTGAGTAATTACCACTGCACGGCTTCTATTTTTCACGACTCTTTGCTGGATCTTGACCGCATCACTCAGTCGTACATTTCAGTGGTTTCGAGTAGACGTAGCGACGAGTTTTTGAAGGACTACTTTATTTTGTAATTTTCATTAATCCGGCAAAGAATTGGGGATCACGGATTTAAAATATAAATCGAACAGATCTACTTACATCTACCAGGTAAGAAACTATACAAACACACAAGTAAATCCATAGTACGGTGTCGAACTACAGAACTACAGAGTAACCCAGTCTATGCCACATACTGGCGTTTACTAAAGTAAATAGTAACATGACGTCACAAAGTGTCTTGCTGTGAATCTCGTCTCATTAATTTTGCTTAAAAATAGTGACGTTTCAGTTAACCAAGAGAGCTGAATATTTGCAGTCAAAGTTGTGGATCGACATCCTTGTGACATGCCTTTTTAAACAACACCTCAACCGTGGTTGTAGCTTCTGCCAAAGTATGTCTTCCAGATAGTTTTAGTCGGGTTGGACATATTTCAGCGTGAAATGCATTGGACCGTGTCTCTGATATCGATCAAATTCTATGGCTAGACCCCTCAAAATAATAATGATGAACAATGATGATGATAATAATAATAATAATAATAATAATAATAATAATAATAATAATAGGATGACAATAATAGCCAACTTGATGTCACGGTAATAATATAGTATTATACTGTATAATATCATCTAATAATCAGTTTAAGCTCTGAACACAGTGCACAGTGATGTGACAGTGCCGGGTTGCAGGCTGAACATAAATATTTAGATTTATTTAGCTTCGCCGGCACAGCAAAACTCATTTGCAAAAATCACTGGCTTGGCGCACATCGGCTGTTTTAGATTTGGATATTCTTGTTTCCTCCTTGTACAAAACGAAAAACGCAAACACATCTAAGAGACAGGCACCATCACACACTGTCACTCTGTTGGTATGGGATACTGGATATTTTTTTCTACAAATACTTTACTTCTAAATAATAAATACTGAACTTCTGTAATGGAGAGCTATCGATTCACAAATCCTCCCTTAGGGCCCTATTGGCTAAAAGGTGGAGTCAATGAATCGATTGCTGGAGGACTGAACAAAAAATATGAATGACTTTTTTTCCGAGACGGGTGAGACGCAAGCGGTTTGGGGGTGGATGGCTGGTGGGTGGGATGAAATGGCTACAATCTGTGTTCCTACCCGAGGCTGCTTATACCCAACGCTCCAGAAAGAAGAACTTACCATCAGATATTTGTTGAGCTAGAAAGCTCAATATTCCCAGGCTTCAAGGTTGAACCATCGAAGCCTGGGACCATTCGTTTTGAGAAGAGGGATGAGTAGACAGATTACATATACAGCATTACTGGTCCATTGAATTGTTACTTTAAGATAAAACTTTTCTTGAAACATTTTAAAAACCCTAGGCGGAGAAGCATTCTGTTCACAGGCCCTTTACTTGTGTCGGTCCTTGCTATGTCTCCATGACCATACAAAACAATAGCTCTGGATGGTCATTCGTAGTAATTTCACAGTTTATCCACATCCGCAATGTAACTCCCCAGGTGGGTAACACCTTCGACCGGTGCTTGTCATGGGTGATGTGAAAGGGTCACCCTGTGCTCCCATCTCATCCGCCCAGGATAGTTCGATGTCCTCTGGTTGTAGAAGCGGGATGCATTCTACTTCTATTCATAGTAAGACACCTTTCCTTGGTGACAATACAATGGGGGGTAAGCCGCAAGTGAGCGGCAGCACATCTGCTGTTTCGGCCCAAGTGACTGATGCATACATTCAAGGTTTTAGCACTGCCATGACAAGTCCAGTATATCAGTGATGGTACATTTACGATGTTTCACGACTTCTCTGAAAAAATGTACCGAGCAAGTGATTAGTACAGTGTTTCCCAAAGTGTGGGTCGCAGTCTCTTGGTGGGCCATGAAGGTACTGCAGGATGGCCACGAGAGGTAATTTACGATAAATTAATAGACTTTTTAATTTTGTCTGAAATTACCATAACATATTTATGATTAAATGTTTAGATTTAAAAAAGTAATCAGAACTAATAACACAAGTTACGCGTTATTCTTCATTTATCTGACCAATTTTTGATCAGGATCGTATCTTTTATCTCTTCATTGGCGGGGAATCGTAATTGACAGAATACCTCATCATTGGCAGGGAAAAGAGTTCAAATGGTGCATAGAATTTTTCCGTTTATGAAATAAAAAATATATAGGGAAATACTTCATCTTAGTCTTGTATGTTGATCAGAGTTGTGACTAAAGGTTTGGATGGACAGCAGAACATTTTCCGATTTTAAATTGGGCCAAAGCCTTTCTTAAGTTTGGGAATAGATGATTTAGAGAACCTTCTCTTTTCTGGTTGAAATAGGTGAAAATCATCAGATGTGGTTATCACAAGCTTCAGACGTGACTAACAAACCACTTATACTACTGACACTGATTTACTCATCTATTGTACTGGCTAGTTTGTTCACCAGACGCATCACCAAAACATCAAGGTAGAAACCCTGACCTCCTTCTGGGCTGTTACTTGTTGGCAGTGCTTGGAATTAAAAGTGGTTAACAGGTGAGTTAACTGGGTCTAGTAAATAAAGTTACAGCACAATGGCATTAAATTGGCATTAAAAAACATTCCTGAACTCAAACCACAGGTATGATTTTTTGCTGCTCCTTCTAGCCACAAAAACATACATCTATGATACTGTTGACAGCAGAATTGTTGGCAGTGTAGTCTGACCTGTCTGCACATTGTTGTGGTGAGAGCGGGTAAGAGGAGAGTCTTGGTACCCCGCCCCAGTCCTGTTTCCCACGGCGTTGGACATCCAGTTGTAGAAGCTAACAGAGGATGGCTCAGACAGCAGCGGGTGCTCAGTCAGCATGTCTGTCCCGAGGCTGTTACCTGAGACCAAGAGAAACAGCGTTAGGCTATGGTCACAAAAGCATCTATGACGTCAAATTTCTCAACAAATTCAATATTTTTATGATTGGATTTCTATTTGAATTGGGTAGGCGTCAGATTTATTCACATCCGCCTTTGGTTGGTGTGTCCTTTCCTTGTCGGACAGAGCTGCAGGTACCTGTGCGAGTGAGGGAGCTGCTCTTCGCTACAGTGGCAGCGGAGGGGTCAATCCTCTGAGGGGTACCTTCCAGTAGGTTGTGTAGGCTGCGGAAGCTGCCCGTCAGGTTACTGAGAAGGCTCTCCTTCCGGGGGCTTTCCTTTGCGGGGAGGCCGACCCGGCTGATGTGGGCTGGGGAGTCTGCCGCTGTGTCGCCGCTGGTGTAACTCAGCGACTGATAGGGATGAGAGCCCTTGGCAAAGAAAAACAAACAAAAACACTGTTGGTACTAATTGCATGACTAGAACACCATTACAGTATTGATTTCCTTCAGCTGAGTTGAGGAAAATTAACTGTTCACCAGAATTTTTATATTTTAGCGGCAATAAAAGGCTCTTCTTTGTGATGCGGAGGGTATTATTATGGGTCATAGTAAGTAGTAGTTAAGTCATAGACTTATACGATGATAATGACACTTTACACTACAGTGCATTCAGAAAGTATTCAGTATACTTATTTTGCTGCCTTCCTCAGACGTTGTGAAAAGGCTATTCATTTTCAATCATATATTGAACTGTTTTTGGTTAATTTGGACCACACTGTTTGGACAAATGTCAGAATATAATAAAGGTAGAGAAAGTGAAGGGTTGGCCATCTGGCAATTGGGCCAATGCAAGAAGGGCCGCCATACTTTGGAATGCCGAATCACCAACCAGAGTCAACCGGGCGGCCCCTTGGCATATTGGGGGGGCCTGTAACATGTATTAACATACTAATTGGTTTGAACGCTGATATAATGTCACCTTTAAAGCATTACCATACCTTCAATCAGTGCACTCAATTGTATATATACCACCTACGTCACATAGGAATTACTATCACTGTTGTAGTAAATTGACAACAATTTGAGTTATGCATCAAATAAAACCATTAAGGCAATTCAATAATTTTTAAATTTTGTGTTGCATGAGCAGTTGTTTTATTTGCTGCTTATTTTAGTAAGAGTAAATCGTCTCCAAATGTATGCCGGGTAATACATGCTGCGTGCCTCATCAACAACTGCCAAAATAAACCGTACATCATCATCAATCACCAGTTTGTGACTCTTCCAGTCCCTGTTACGACTTCCAAGCGCTCATTCTTCTCACTAAAACAAATTAAAAACTATCTGAGGAGTACACTGGGACAGGATAGACCAAGTGGATTTGCCATATGATCAATTGAAAATTACCAGGTGAAGAAGTTGGACATAGGGCGCATTATGGATGACTTCGTGGAGCACAAGGCTCACCAAGTGTGTCAAATAGTGGTGAGTAGCCTACTTGATGAACTAATTGGCCGTCATGCCAATTTTTTTCAAAACATTCTAGCTATTGATAATTTATAGGAGGTTGCCTACCTGCCCCTGATGCTCATTAGTAGAAGCGGGTTCCAAAATTATATGATGGCTATGACACCGATCACAACCTGTCAGTGATGCTATGTGTGCACGCTGTCGAGAACGATTTGTGGTGCGCAGGCAGGCATGCATTGCAGTTTTATGAAAGAAGCTTTCCTTTACATAAATAAAGGCATTTCCAACATAAATGGATGCAGAAACAGCACAAGATGGTGCATTAAAATTCACCACAATGCAGGAAATGAGCTGTTTGACGCTCAAAATTTTGCTGATAAGACCCTTTGTGGTGGAACAGTGAGGCCAGCAACACTGCAGAACTCCGGATCCTGATGCTGGACAGGGTAGAGTGGAGGGCAGCGATTCCGGAGTCCCGAGTTGGTGTCGGCTAATCCCGCACCTCCTTGCATCACATCGATAACGCTCAACTATTTGGTCAACAACTAAACATTGCTACCCGAATGCAACCAAAGGGACCCATACAATTTGAAAAGTACCTTAATTTTGAGCACAGAATCACTGTGCGTGTGGGACTTCGAAAGCTTCCTCATTATCTCCACGCCACTGACAGGGCCAGAGTTACCTTCTTTTGGTGGAGGACGACTGCATGCTCCCTCCAGCAACATTGTGTGTTCACTCACTGTGAATTCAGAGAAATTTGGTTAAAGGATAGATTCGCTATTTTTCAAAACCCAGGATTAAAACCCCTTATTTAAAATGTTAATGGTTCATAACACAACTTCAACCCTTACTATTTAGAAACGTACCACTCTGCTGCAGCTTCAGACAGTGCCTCAATGCAGTCCAATGGTCCAAACAATTAAGCGTTAAAAAATGTTAACTCCCATAGTGAGTTCCCGTGCCTGTACTGTTAACTTTGTTTTTTTCTTACGTTAGTATGGATGTAATTTAAAAAGATGACGGCTCCCTGGGGAGAAATTTGGGAAAATAAGAGGAAATTCAGGGACCAAATTGGATGATTTTACACACAGAGCGGAGAGGGATTCAGTGTCTTGCTCAAGGACACTTCCACATGCTACAAGCAGGAGCCAGGCATTGAAACAGCAATCCTCTGATTACAGCCCACACCTGAAAAACCTGATAAAATGCACAGTTGGCAACAATTTATATATATATATATATATATATATATATATATATATATATATATATATATATATATATAATATCAAGACTAGACTATCCAAAATGTTATATTGTGATGCAGTCCCGCCCAAAAATCACGATACACAATATTATTATTATTATTATTATTAACAATAAATACATTTACAATAAAAATCCTTTGTTTTCTTTGGAGAGACGGTGACCCGATGTGTCAGTTCATGGAGAACGGATTGCAAGTTGCACATAGGCGTTCACGTAAGCTGTGCAGAAAGGCTCTCCCGTTTACCAGTCAGTCATTATATTAACAGTTGGCATTACAATAACAGGATAAAACAGAGAAGCTGTGTAAGATAGATAGATGCAAAATGCACAGGTATAACATTTCAATGGGGAATTATAAATAAGGGGAATCATAAATATATTTTTCTATGTGTGTATGTGTGTATAATCCATGTCCGGACAAGGACACTCTCTCCGTGCGTCCCGATCCGTGCCCACTTCCTCCAAATAACTCAACCAAAAACAGTGTCGGGACGGGGCACGGAGGAACGGGGCTCAACTCGTAGACTCGTTAAGATCATTTTCTGCGCATAATGTATGGAGAGAGGGTGATTGGGGACAGGGTTACGGAGAAAGTGTCCCTGTGGTGGATGGTAGATGGCTTGAGCAGCCAGACCTGGCGCTCGTTGTTTGGGCTAACAAGGGGCAGGTTTAAAAACCCTATCCACACACGCACTCAGGATAGGAGCCTGTGACATGACATGTTTAATCTGCTCCTGGCTAATTCCACCCAGCCTTCTCTCTACAATAAACTGGTGTTAACAACCCCCCGTCGTCTGTGTCTCTGTGCCAGAGGTTCCTGAAAACGCCACTTGGGTGGCATGTGGTAGCCAAAATTGCCACACTGGCGCCTGAGCAGGACCGGGACCATCCAGCAGCCCAGCAGCCGGGCTACCCCTCCAAGCAGCCCCCGCAGCAGCCAAGTCAGGCCACACCGTCACCAGTCAGCACAGCAGCCCAAGGCCCCACGCTCGGGAAGGGAGGAGGGAGCAGAGTGTCATCGCCTGGGGGAGGTAGGCTTCAGCCAGGAATTCTTCCTGGCCTCAGATTGGTGTTGGGAATATGTGGATAGGATGGCTTGAGCAGCCACACCTGACGCTCGTTGGTGGGGCTAAGGAGGGGCAGATTTAAAAACCCCATCCACACACGCACTGAGGATAGGAGCCTGTGTCATGACATGTTCAATCTGCTCCTGGCTAATTCCACCCAGCCTTCTCTCTCCAATAAACACGACTGTTAACAACTCCCCGTCTTCTGTGTCTTTGTGCCGGAGGGCCCTGAAAACACCACTTGGGTGGCGTGTGGTGGCGAAACTGCCACAGTCCCATTTACGCAAGGTTTCATCCATAGCATTCCTTACGCACTTGTTTTGTTCCATAGGGAACAAAATAAAATAAAAACACTTTTGGCACGCTGATCGCGGGCAACCCATCGCTGGCGCACGCATCGTCAGTGCCGTCAGAGCTGCAACCTTATCACCATCCACACACGCCACCAGGTCCAAATCCTCCGTCTGCTTCCTCACTGCTGTGTGCATACTTCCACATACTGTACATCCTCTCTGCGCGCAAGTGAATGAGTCTGTCCCTCGCTCCCCCTGGTCCCATGGACGGAAAGGGGCGATATGTTGATAGTGAAAATATTGCATATGGTGGTGTCAGGATATTCGATATTATCGAATATCGGCCCAAGCCTAATGAAGACTGTCTGACTATAAATGTTTGTCCCATTGGACACGTGTATATATCAATAAATCGGAACCATTCCAAATTGATAGGAGTGTGCTCGGGACTGCAAATTATCCTAGACACACACACAAATAATGATACTAATAATGATTCTCCACATTGAGAATTACACTTTGAATTGGTCTTTAAATCCAAAACTCATTGACAATTGTAACAAAAATAAGAATTCCCACCTGCGTCAAACTCAAATTCTGCTCCATCAGCACTGGTGTCGCTCTGCAGAGCAAAGCCATTGTCAAGGCCCAGGATGGCCTCAGCAAAGCTGTGCTGAGGCTCCCTCGACTTGGACAGCTGGTTGGGCCTCATCAGGCCGATGGCTTTAAAACCCTGAGTAACCACAATGAATTTCATCCACTGTCTGGCCAAGGCCACTAGACCTTTCTTCAGAGTCACCAGTGCCGGAAGCCCATCATTCTGCATGGAAGAAGAGATGGTAATTGTAAAGGGATGCAGTTGGGGGGAGGCACCATTCAAATCTGAGAGAACTGAAATAGTTAGCAAAAGTAGAGTGGGCCACACTGCCCCCCCCAAAAAAAAGAAACGCTCAAATACTTTTAATAGTGAGTGTGATAAAGATAGGGATAAAGAGCAAGCAATACACAGAATGGCTGAAGCCTACCCCTGATGACCCACATTCTGCAACCTGCACCATACAGTATGTCCATCACTGCAAACGCTGCCATCTTGCGCATTTTTTAAATCGCCAGAAGCAGCCAAATAAGTTGAAAAAACCTTTCTTGAAGGAAATTTAGATTTTTCCAGAATTGTGCTCCTTTGTGTTTTTTTTATTTTTTATCTCTCAACATATTTTCAAAACAGAGTTTGATTTATAAATAGTAGAAAAATGTTAAACCGTGGAGTTAAATATTGCCGTTAGATTACATGGGGAAACGCAGTTCACTTACCGAGACGCTAAACAACGCTGAACGACGCAGATCGATCGTTAACTTTAAAGCGACCGTCGAGGTGAAGATCATTCATCTATATTCCATGTGATGTGAAGTCACAATGTGAAACCATTCTGATAGAGTTCAGCCTTTAAATATTACGTGATTTATACACACATGGGGACAGCGTTGTGAGGGGGGCGTATCACTGACGTCACCGTCACTACCGTAAACAAGACAAGGCTCCGGTTTCACTTGTCTGTGAAAACTCTGGTTGATTAGGAGAAGTGGGTGGAGGGAGATCTAATTCATTTCACGGACCTCTATCTGACCAGTGCAATAGATCCAAGTCAGTTTAGGCAGCGCGCACTGGACTTCATTTCCTGCAATGATAGATCTCCAACAACATGAATCTGATATTACTTCTGACTTGGAGAACATTTCAAACAGCAGATTTCAACCCGAATGTGACTATGAAACGTAATATTTTCAAGAACCAACGGAAAATAAATTCCACTTTTATAAAACATCACAAACAACACAACACCTATCCACCACACCTAGCATTCTGGACCAATATCACCAAGAAGCTATTAACCCTTCTGGGTCGCAACATTCCATTCTCCCCGTCTATACAGTATGTCTTCTCGGTGACCTCTCCTCAGTCGACCCACCACTGAAACACAACCAACCCATTTTGATCGCCTTAACAATGGCCAAGAAAACAATATTACTCAATTGGAAAAATAGAGATAATCTCACCACATCCCAATGGTTGCAGTTACTAATAGATTACATCTCAATGGAAAAATCTATTGGCAATATCCCAAAACAATGTTGATTCATTTAATGAAATATGGGCTACTTTTATCACTGACACAACTCCATCATTTAATACTTGAGTCTTCCTAAGTCGGTGCAATGTCGTTGCGCTTTGGGGCATGTGGGGGCCCTCCTGGTCTGCCGGGGCTCCGCGGTTGGGTGGCTGCCCGGGCGGCTCTGGCGACATCCGTTGTGGTGTTCTTGGGGGATCCCGGGGCCCCACGCGGGAGTTGGATGGTTTGGGTCAACTCGGCCTGTCTCCGGGGGTCCGTGTGTGGGTACCAGGGGTGGTTGTGGGTTCTGGGGCTCGGGTTGGGGGCAGATGGTGTGGGTCTCAGACCCCGTGGTCGGCGGGCCACTGGGGTCACCCGCCCTATGGGCGGGGTGGCTGGGCCTGTGTGTCCCTCTGCGTCCCGTGGGAGGGGGGGGGGGGGGGGGGGGGGGTGACCCATCGTGCCAGGGCTGGTTAGGCATTCCATCTGGTCCTCTCAACCTGAGTCCTGAACCTGGCTGGCTGTGCTAGGTGCAGGGCTCACCATGTGGCCTCCTTCGTGGGTGGCGGTCTCCAGTCATCACATCGGGTTGCCAAGGTACCTGCCCTCTGATGCTCTCGGTGCACGGGGTGCTCGTCGCTGGGGGGTCCGGCTGTAGGTTGGGGTGCCGTCTGCCCTTTGTTCTGTAGTCCGCATGCTCGGCGGCTGGGGGTTGACCAGGGGCCTGATGGGGGCGTGGAGCTGCCCAACATGGCGAAGGTGCATGGCGGACGCTCTGCGCCCTTGGCTGATCGCTGTGGCTTGGCTGCCACCAGGTACGGGAGGTGGGCGCACTGGGGCGCGTTTAGGTCCGGGCAGGGGGGGTCTGCGTGGTTGCTCCCCGGCCTGCTGCACCCCTGGATCGATCCGGTCGCCGACTCACCTATCTCTCCCATTGCCAGAACACATACACCACACAATAGACAGAGGGCTTGCGGGATGGGCGGGGTGCAGGCTATGTGGGTCGGGATGCGGTGGGCAGCTGCCATCTTGCCTGTCACACTCCTGCCCAAGCGTGCTTCTCGTCCGTCCCAAAATTGTAATCCCACTCACATTAGCTTAGAACACATACACTGGCACACCAATCCTATTCCGAACAACATTCCATCAGACCAGGGCCTGCGGGACAGGAGGGGTGCGAATGATCCCGGTTCGACTTGCCTGAAGGACTCGCACCCCCAATCCTGCAACTTTAACTGCAATTACCAACAGCACACATTGAGCACTGGGGTTCTCCCCCCCCCCCCCCGGGGTGGCCGGTCGGTGTGGGGGCTTGGTTGGCCGGGTGGGCCCCCCTCTCTTGGCCTGGCTGGAGTCCTGACGGCTTGTGCCTGGTGGCTAGGGATGTGCTGCGGCCTGGCGGGCTGCGGAGAGCGCCGCTGGGTGCCTTCCGGGGCCCCTGGTGGGACTGCTTGTTGTTGTGGGTGTGGGTTGGGGTGTGGGGGACGGCTTTTGGCCTTTTGCTTCTACGGCGCGGCTTCTCTGCGCAGGCGCCCCAGGTGCTGGGGACGGCAGAGGGCCTGTATACCTGGTGGCCTGCCGGCATTTCCGGGGGGAGTGGGGGGTGTCACATCGAGGTGCCACCCGCTGGGCACTCGCTGGGGGATCTCCAGCAGCTGAGGGTTGTCCGCAGGGCTGTGGAGTTCGGGCGGGCTTCGGGGCACCTTGCGCGCCTTGGAGGCACCACGACATAATACCGACCTTCTACACCAGTACCAATGGGGATAAATCATGTACACTCACCGGTGGACATCTTAAGCACGCACGCACACCTGCTTGGAGTGCACCCCAGTAACCTCCTGGTTGCATACCTCTCCTTTCCTCCCTCATTTACTGCCATTACTACTACAGGAAGAGGCCACGTGACCAGTTGTAGTTCTAGTTTGCCTGGACCTAATTCAGTTTTTCAATACATTTTGTCATCCAATGTTCATGTTCTTGTGTAAATGTTGTTTGTTTCTATGTTTATTTGTCTCACCATGGTGATTCTCCCCCTCTTGGAGTAGTGATCAGTTGTTTATAGACCCAAACATTATAAATAGTTCTCCAAAGAGGGGGGTTGGTGGTGGAGAACCAAAAACTGTGCTCTTGCAGCAGTTGATTTAAGAATAAATAAAGAGTTGGATTGCAGGTTGAGAACTTGAACTCCACTTGCAGGCTAACTCTGTCCTGAATGCAATGGCATACAAATACTACTGTTGTATTCCCAGCATGCTGACACAGCACCTCTACCTAATATCCCCATTCAGATACAGTATGTGAGGATTGGATTAATGGCAAATTAATTATGGCCGATTTTGTCTTAGACCACATCCATTGTCAAGTTTAATGGTTAATATTAGCCATATTGCTTATCTGATCATAAATCTTTTATGATACTTTTGTGAAGCTAGGTCCTTTTAGGTCCTGTACCAAGTTTGGTGTCAACTGGTCAAAAGCTGAAAAAGCCTTAGTGGAAAATTTACCGTCTACATGACGGCAAATCTAGTAGTCGGACTTTGGTCTTCTGATTGACTTTGTTGTAGAGCACGGATGGCTGGATATACTGTACATACCAATTTTGTGACTTACGGCATAGATAATCTGGATAATATTTGTTTCTGAACCATTTGCGGGAGAATATCTATGCATATCAATTAACATCTTACAGGAAATTGCACAAACATTTCCAAAGAAAGACGGTAATAATAATAATAATATAATAAGGAACGAGCACAAGAAAAATTTAGTTTCAGCACTATGGGCTTGAAAAATAATTGAATCCCAAATAATAAGATATAATAATAATATAATAATATATAATAATATAATTATTAATAATAATAATAATAATGACAATAGTACAATTGAAGTTTGAGGTTAATAGGACTCCTTTACTGACCATGGTAGCCTCCTCAATGACAGAGTAGTCCGCCTGCTGAAGATAGCGGTGCAGGATGTTACAGAGCATGCAGGATGGATTCTCGTGGAGATAGCGAGCTCGCTTGCCGACACGGTTGTACTTGCTCCGAATAGGGATGTGAATGCTTTTTTTCTGTTTAGGGGAAAAAAAGGCAGGTAATGCTTTAGAACAAGTCCACATATGAGGAATTGGTTCTTGTGAGCTAAGCTTAACAATCCAAAAAAATTTGGGATTGATGAAAAAATTATTTGACTGTCTTAGAGCAAAGACAAGGGTAAACCCAGACACAGAGGAGAAAAAAAATCAAACAAACAAAAAAAAAAACAAAAAAACATTTCTTCCGCTCTCTGCATTTCTCAAAATAACACATCTTAAATCCACCATCAGGGAGTTTTCAAATCATATATTAAATCAAAATTACAGAAAATAACACATTCAGATAATAACAATATAAAATGAGATTGTAATCGTTTGGCTTTTGTCTCATTCACTTTCACATCCCATTATGAACAAACAAGCGCTATACCTATAATGAAGTCACTCTTAATGACTAGCAATTATTCACTGATGTTTAGCAGTCTGTGACAACTAACCTCAAGGGCTTCGGTCACGATGCATCCCATAACAGCACACACGCGAAGTGTGCCCTCCATGTCCAGTTTGCGCAAAGAGGATTTCAACTGGTCGATGGGAACCAGCCAGGCTCCGATGGCAGGGGTAGCAGTGCTGAGCAAATTCAGTTGCCTGTATGAGAGAGAAGCATAATTAAGTGTAAAAATTAAGTTAAATCAAACACAGGCCAGGCACGGCAATTACCTTTGGCAATCAAATTTGCAATGTTGTAAGGTTTGTGTCAGCCCCATTTTCAACCTGCTGTGACCAAATATCAGAACTGACACACAAAAGAAAAGATACATGTGAGAGAAAAATAATGATCAATGTTAATGATATAATCCAAATGATGATTCCACTTGTCGACTTTCAGGAGACAGAGAGAGAGAGAGAGAGACACAGAGAGAGAGAGAGAGAGAGAGAGAGAGAGAGAGAGAGAGAGAGAGAGAGAGAGAGAGAGAGAGAGAGAGAGAGAGAAGAGAGAGAGAGAGAGAGAGAGAGAGAGAGAGAGAGAGAGAGAGAGAGAGAGAGAGAGAGACTACATATTATCTACTATATACACCCTGCTCAGCAATTCTATACAGGTTGATGGAAAATGTTTTTATTTAGGTCATGTTGTACTGTATTTCAGCGCAGCCTTACCTAGATATGGCCTGCAAAGGCGAACGCACATTGGTGGGAGCAGAAAAGCTGAACCAGATCTCTCTGATGGTTAATTTCATACTGCTGGAGTCGAGGGGCGGAGGCATGAGAGGGAGGTCTTTCTTTAAGTCATCAGACCTCTACCCCTTCATCCTAAAGAAAATTAGACAACATGAAATAAGTTTTTGTCAATCCTTTCCCTTGAGATTTTAGTTAATTGGGAAATGTCCAATAATCATGAGGCGTGCTGAATGGGACGCCATGGAATTTTATATTGATATCCACGTTCCACATATTCACACATCTCTTGTCTTCCATCGTAGTTTCTAGCGTCACAAGATGTTACCACTAACTAGTGTTAGCAACAGCAACTGTAGGTGGAGTGATATGATGGGTATGAAATCAGGCAAGCAAGTAACAAGTCATGAATAATAGGACATTACTCTAAAATAACTGACCACAAATCGTTGTTTTTCACAAAAAAAAATAGAGCATTCAATAGAGCTATTTAATGAACATAAACTACGAATACACTGACGAATACAGGAACGAATCACTGGCCAAAATTCTGGAATATGCATAAACTATGAACACTAGTGAACACTGGAATAATTGAAAATCTGGAATATAACAGAGCGATTCACATTATATATACTAGCATTAGTACTATAAATATTAGAATATGCGGGAGTTAAACCCAATTAAACTCCAACTTCAGTTTAGCAAACCAAAAGGTATCATACCTGTTCGTCTGAGTCTGAATGGTCGTTGACATCGGAGGTGGGGCTTTGTGCATCGTGCTGTAGGTTGTTATCAGAGATACATCCGTGCTATAACCGCTGCCCGTCTGAGAGCCCGTAGAGCCAGTCGATTTTGAAAAACCCATCTTCCCGGCAGCATCAGCACGTCCCATCACGCCAAAGGCACTGTACAAAACGGCTCCTGACTGACGACCACCTGCAGTTAAATATACACATATTCATGTTTCCGATTATTTTACCCAAGACAATCAATGGGCATCGGCAATAAACGGAACCAAAATCCGTTGAGTAAAATATTTTTCCAACATCATGACTGTGTGATTGGGAATCGGGAATCTTTTTGATCGGTGACAGCTCTCAAATGAATGCAATAATTAACTTAATGCAAAGAAACATGCTTATGCCAGATTTCACTGCAGTGTTTTTTATATAATATCAAAACTTCATGACAGTAACATTGCAATATATTGCTGTATAAAATATCTAAAAAAGTATTTGATTACATCTAATCCTGACCCCTCTATTGTGATATGTATTGTCTGAATCTAGGTGGTGCATTGTTGGAATCTGCATGTATAAATAATTGGCATCAATTCATGAATAGAATGCAGTCCATTGTCATTACGTCATACAAAAACACATTTTAGAGGACATCAGCATGCAAATTATCTGCTTACGTGGTTGATAAGGTGTAGGGACATAATTTTCGATCAGACTATAAATGGCTCTATCCGCACCTCCAAATGTGGCCTGAGAAATCAGATCTCACTGCATCAGTCAATGCATCTTGGGTGTGTTTGCTGCAGAATCCCTTATGTTACCGACCCTTTCATTAAATACTGGACAAATTGTCATAACTTTGACATAATTTACCTCCCAGGGTGTTATGTTTTTGTTTAAAGAAGCATGGGATAATCACATTAATTAGAATGCAACCATTGTAGAGGGTGTTATACACACACACACACACACACACACACACACACACACACACACACACACACACACACACACACACACACACACACACACACACACACACACACACACACACACACACACACACACACACACACACACACACACACACGATTCAAACCACCACTAATAACGACTAGAATTCTGCTCTGAGGCATGAACTCCACAAGACCTCTGAAGGTGTCCTGTCGTATCTGGCACATAGCAGCAGATCCTATAAGTCCCGTAAATTGCGAGGTGGGGCACCCATGGATCGGGCTTGTGATAGCACATCCCACAGATGCTCATTTGGATCGGACCCTAACCCCGGCCATCCACATGATGTAAAAGAAAACATCATTCATCAGACCAGGCCACCATCTTCCATTGCTCCATGGTCCAGTTCTGACGCTCACACGCCCATTGTAGGCGCTTTCGGCAGTGGACATGGTTCAGCACGGGCACTCCGACTGGTCTACGGCTACACAGCCCCATACGCCACAAGCTGCGATGCACTGTGTGTTCGAACACCTTTCTATCATAGCCAGCATGAACTTTTCAGCAATTTGTGCTACAGTAGCTCTTCTGTGGGATCAGACCAGATGGGCTAGACTTCGCTTCCCACGCTAATCAATGAGCCCATGGGCGCCCATGACCCTGTCGCCAGTGCACCAGTTTTCCTTCCTTGGACCACTTTTGGTAGTGGGAACACTCCACAAACCCTGTCGTTTTGGAGATGCTCTGATCCAGTCGTCTAGCCATCACGATTTAGCCCTTGTCAAAGTCACCCAGATACTTATACTTGCCCATTTTTCCTGCTTCCAACACATCAATTTCAAGAACTGACAGCCGAAAGAAGAAGATAAAACTGGATTATATCTTACAAATGGACTTTCGTAATACTATTCTGGGGAATAAATCTGGCTAACACACTGCTCACGGATCATCAAAATTTTATTTTGGTATTGTAACTAAAATTCTGGATTATTCTCTGCATTATTTTTATCATGATACATAGGGGTCCAGCCAGCAGAGCAGTTATTGCTGGTGTTTGTTTTTACCTGCGTTTTTGAGGGCCAAAAGTATCTCAAACTTGACGGCAGAATGCACAGATATAAGGTTGAGGTCTCGTTATGAACGGGATGTTTCAGATGTCTTGTCGTTCAAGTTTGATTAATATCGATCTACATTTGGGACAGAAATTAGTGGAAAACTGTCATAATTTAATTTGTTTCAGGAGCGGGCCGCTTTGCGATATCATCATCAGAAGTTATATAAGTCTAAGCTTCGTCTTTTTGAAGCCATTTTCCTCCAGTCACTTGCGAGTATGAGACAGGGTGAGGGTAATTTACCTTTGTGCTGATCTTCGTGCACAGAGAGTAGCTGCTTCGTACTCCTTTCTGCTTTGCTTTATATTCCTTTCAACTCTTTTGTTTATAAATATATACACACAGTATGTATATAATATTGTATATAATATGTGTATTGCCGTAAATCAGTACTTCCCGCTGATTTGTGACATAAGCCCCTTTTTCCCACAAGGAATCCATACTATTGCTGGATAAAAAATATTCTGCAAAGGTAGTAGGTAGTCATTCCCACATAGCCTCTTTTACAGAAAAGTTTCTGTGGTGTGGGGGTGGTGTAGTTTGAGCAGCTACGCCTGTCTTGGATTTAGGTAATTGGGCCCAGGATCAGTGTGGCTGTATACCTGTGAGGAGCCCTTGTCATGTTTCACATCTGCTCCAGGCTTGTTCCACCTCCACCTACAATAAAAAAGGTGTGTCCTCAACCCCATCCTCCATCCCTGTGTGTCAGAGGGCTGAAAAGGCCACTCGGATGGCGTGTGGCAGGGGAAGCTGCCACAGTTCCGTAGAGTCCATAGAAGACTGTTACAGATACATTGGCGATTGTGGCACCGCCCCCTGCGGTCACCTGCGCTCCGGTTGACTTTGGCACATTTTAGTATTTTCTTCCGTTTTTATCATAATGTACGCCAAAAAAGCATTGGCAGTTACCTCATATGACCGCGATGCACTCATGCATATAAAAATTTCCCTAAACTAACAACTCTGGAACTTTTTATGCGTGGAAGCAGAGTGGCCGGCGGAAATCCTACGCGGGAACAATCAACAACAACAACAAAAATGGAGCCGCTGTTCCACGAGCGGGCCCACGGAGGAAGCACCGAGGTAAACGAAGCGGCATTCGGGTCAGAATGAGGACGCAACCTTACCGTCCACCTCTGCCAAGCATCCTTCTTGCCAACGTCCAGTGCCTGGAGAACAAGATGGATGAACTTCGAGTGAGGATTGAATTCCAGCGAGACACGAGGGACTGTTGCGTCCTCTGTCTGAGGGAAACATGGTTGAACCCACTGGTGCCGGATGAAGCCATACGTCCAGCCGAGTCCTTCTCCGTGTTCCGCGGCGACAGAACGGGGGAGTCAGGGAAATCCAAAGGTGGAGGCGTCTGCCTCATGGTAAACAACCGCTGGTGTAACCCCGAAAACACCAAGTTTCTCTCCCCCTCCTGCTTGCCGAACCTGGAACAGCTGACCATCCTATGCCGTCCATTTTATCTCCTCCGGGAATTTAGAACGGTCATCATTACAGCCGTTTATATCCCACCGCAAGCGGACACCGACGCAGCTCTGTCGGTCCTGTACGATGTGTTGTGCGGATTTCAAAACAAACATCCCGACGCGGCTGTGGTGGTGACTGGGGACTTTAACAGGACCAACTTTAAAAAAGTTCTGCCTAATTTCCACCAACACATCACGTGTGCCACCAGGGGAGATAGAACTCTGGACCATTGTTACACGCCGTACAAGAACGGATACAAGACCATCTCGCTCCCTGCTTTCGGAAAATCTGACCACGCCACGATCTCGCTGGTTCCCGTTTACAGGCCTCTGATCGCGCGAGAACTGGTGGTGAGGAGGGAAGTGAAGCGGTGGACGGACAAATCAGAGGCTGCACTTCAGGACGCTATGACTGACGTAGACTGGGACATGTTCCAAACAAGTTCAAGTGACGTCAGCGAGTTTACGGAGGTCGCAGTAAGTTTTGTGACTACGCTAGCAGATAGCATCATTCCCATGGTGAAAGTTCGGATATTTCCAAACCAGAAATCGTGGGTTGATAAATCCATCCGCTGCGCTCTGAATGCTCGCACGGCCGCTTATAACGACGGTCTTGTGTCTGGAAATATGGACAATTACAAAGCGGCGTCGTACAATCTGCGGAGGGCGGTGAAGGACGCATAACGGGCGTACAGAGAGACCGTGGAGCTACAGATGGAGCGGGGGGACACGAGACCACGCTCACACATCTGGATGGACAGAAGGGGACCTATGTGAGATTGCTGTTCATTGATTACAGTTCAGCCTTCACACCAGAGTCCCCACCAGACTGGCTGTCAAGCTGAAGGAGCTAGGACTGAACGCTCTGCTGTGCGCCTGGATCCTGGACTTCCTCACAGCCTGCCCCCAGGTGGTCAGGGTGGGGAAGCACACGTCAAGCGTCCACACCCTGAATACAGGATCCCCCCAGGGTTGCATCCTCAGCCCCCTACTGTACTCCCTGTACACACGACTGTGTGGCCAGGTCCAGCTCCAACACCATCATCAAGTTTGCTGACGACACCGTTGTCGTGTTCCTGATCACCGACTGCGACAAAAAGGCCTACCGCATGGAGGTGGCTGACCTGTCACTCTGGTGCCAGGACAACAGCCTCCACCTGAACGTCAGCAGAACTAAGGAGCTGATTGTGGACTTTAGGCGAGGACCACAATCGAGGACGCACGTGCCCTTGGTGATTAACGGGATTTCTGTCGACAGCTTCAAATACCTGGGAGTCCACATCACAGAGGACTTAACATGGACTTTACAAACAGACACTCTGGTGAGGAAGGCGAGGCAGCGTCTATACCACCTCAGGCAGCTGAGGAAATTCCGGGTCTCGGTGAGGATCCTCAAGTCCTTCTACTCTGGAGCAGTGGAGAGCATCCTGACAGGCAACATCACTGCCTGGTTAAGGAGCTGTATTGCTCAGGACAGGCGGGCCCTGCAGAGGGTGGTGCGTTCAGCTGAAGTACCACTGGAACTACCCTCCCCCCCTTGCAGGAGTTATACACCAGGAGGTGTAGTAGCAGAGCCCGCAGGATCATGAAGGATCCTCATCACCCCAACAACGGACTGTTTCAGCTGCTGCGGTCAGGCAAGCGCCTCCGCAGTCACACAGCGAGAACAGAGAGACTGAGACAGAGTTTTTTCCCGCAAGCCATAAGAACTGTCAATGCTGACCTTACCAGGGGTCCTCAATGAGCCATACACATGGGCTCCACTACCTACTGTACTATATGTAGCATACTGTACCGCATACTGTGTCATTGTTCAGGGTTGTTCGTGATGCCGTATTGCTGCGCCGTACAGTTGTATACTGTGCTGTATTATCCCAAGCACTACCTCACTTTATTCACATGCCACTTTAATGCACATATCTGTAAATACATAATTGCCTATTCCATATACATAAGCATATTCCTTCTATCTATTCCATTTTTTCTCATTTTATTTTATTGTATTTTATTTTATTCTATATATTTTTACTTTATTCTGTAAGTATTCGACTTACTGTATTACGTTTTAGGAGTCAGTTAGTTGGTCTATTAGAAAGAAATTTTTCCTAGGACATATTGTGTGTTATCACCGGGTGCGTTGCATTACATTCACTGCATATACTGTATGTATGAAAGTATGTATATGTATGTGACGAATAAACCTCTTGAATCTTGAATTACATAATGATCACGTGAGAGTTGTCTAATATCACGCTAGACTAGGCAACAGAATTGTTTTTTAGACCAGTGCTTTGCTCCCCATCTCACCGCCCCGCAGACTCTTCCCTCTGCTGACAGAGGAGGCAGAGCCCCCTCGTCGCCAGACACAATAACCCTAAAAGGAGAAGGAAATCTCTCAACCCGTTCAACCTCTCCCTGTCTGCTTGCTCCCTCCAGCAGGCATGCAAAAAACCTGTGCCCGATGTCACCGCACCGCACCCCGAACTCTAAAAGATATGGCTAGGGTCTGAGTGGCACAAGAATAAAATGTAACAATACAAAGACCTGTCTCCATGTTTCAGTTATCTTTGCAGCCGAGCTCCATGGTTTGGTCCTACCATTTTTCAGATTTTTTTTTTCTCCTTCCTGAACACAAATAAATTTTTAAATTTTTGTACCAAATACATTTTCACCAAAACCTATAATTTACAGAATAACTTCTATGGAACATTGCCACTGGCTCCCATTCCCAAATTAGGCCAATACGGAACATTACCAGTAGATTTACGGCTTTCAGTGCAAGTGGGAAAGGGGCTATAGTGATAGAAACGGTATAAAAGCTTGACCGATATTGGTCATAATTGTAATTTTTTGCTTTTTAAATAAGTATAATAAACAAAAAACATTGATTATATATCCTGTACTTATCTGTTTTATACAACTTTTAAGTTACTCACCAAAATAAGCGCAGAAGTCCAACTAGGCATTATAAA
Source organism: Zeus faber (assembly GCF_960531495.2). NCBI lineage: Eukaryota > Metazoa > Chordata > Actinopteri > Zeiformes > Zeidae > Zeus > Zeus faber. Next base: position 31,310,424 of record NC_137198.1, on the reverse strand, counting down.
TCCATCCATGTTTGTTTAGACATGGACACAGGTCGCCAAGCAGTCAGTGAGGCTGCATTCACGGAAAACGCTGAAAACTAATGTTTCTGAAGTGATGATGCGTTCACTGGAACTCGGAAAAAAATAAAATAGTTTTTTATTTTATATCATCTTTTTAATATTTCTATCTGTCAAAAATCTCTTTGTGTGTTTATTTTTACTTATTTGTTTGGTTATAAGTTAAATGTTCTTAAAAATAAAATATTTTATAAAATATAAGTTTTAAACACCGGTAATCAGTGGGCTAGGACTCTCCAAAATCGGGATTGGCATCGGACCCAAAAATCTGGCATCAGCCGAGTATTGTCCAGAGTTCATGTGTGAAAGCAGATCTAGACAGACAGCTTGAGCTGGGGCTGCCTTTAAAGGATACTCGGAAAACTGTAACTCGTGCTGTGTTTTACAAAACACCGGAAACTATATGGTTCATTGTTCAAAGAAGACACTTTCGCGCTGCAGGAAGTTCTCAGAACCATTGAAGGAACCGACCTTTTGTGTCCGCACTGCGTCATCCAGGAATGACCCTCATTCTTAAAACACTGAATGCCAGAAGACCAACATGTAGTGACATAAATGCACATTGATTGGTCCAGACGCAAGTCTCCACAAACTGTAGGAGTCGAAAACAGTCAACATATTCCGTGTTTGTGTCCTCAACACATGGAGTTCGCTTGCAGCTCAAGAGCAACGGGTCCGAATCGTGACTGTTTTACTTTAGTTAAAAAAGTTGATGAAATGTATCTTAGGGACATCCAGTGCTCAATCCGCTTAAATGGAACAATTTCGTTGGGAACTTCCACACGTGAGTGATTTCCTCCACAGAGACAACCCTGAGGCAAGACTCAGTGGAATACAGGTAGTAAACAGCCACGTTCAAATATTTAGGATTAAGAAATAACACGCAACAAGTGTACCTGCTTGTAGTAGTAATTCTGCCTGTCACCAGGACTCGGAAAACGTGCGTCATTATGTCAGCCGATGCTGCGTTCAATGGAAAATCTGGGAATCGTAACTCCTTTTAGTGTTAATGCTCATGTAAAGAAGAGTGACAGCACAAGCTGATGCTACGTTCCATGGGAACTCGAAAATTTGTAACTGGTGTTGATATGAAGTGATATGTTTTACGGGAACGCTGAAAACTGTCATTTGTAACTAACACTACTAAGCTGGACCCAGTGTATTTCTACCTGCAGCTATATTATTATTATTATTATTGTATTTTGCCCATGGACGCTCATAATACTAATGGAATTATAATTTTTGGATCATATTATTCTATGTTTGTATATTATTATAAAATTCTATAAATATACTATACCATATAATACTTTGTACATTACAATACCACCTTGGATCATTAAACTGGACTACTGTGGACATTATAATATATAGTTTACTATATACTTACTATACTTGACATCGACATCTGTACTGTAATTGTTGCTACTGTATTGTTCTACCTGTATTGCCACTTTCTGTACTTAATTTTTAGTGCAGCTGCTTTGTTGATAGATGTGTACGTATGTTATTTATTTTTATTTCTGTCTTACACACACACACACACACACACACACACACACACACACACACACACACACACACATGTATGAATAATTATAAAATAAAATGTTTTATGATTATCAAATATTCCGTTTGATATATTTGTCTACAATGTGATTATTATCAATGAAGGCAAAAAGGTTACAAATAAATGATGTATTCATGTGATATAATCCACCTAATGGCTCCCTCGCCAAATATTAACAATAAAGGTTATTAAAAAGACAATTATCTGGTGGGAAAAACTTGCTGTTATGTATGTTAACCTTTAACAGTGAGGTTCTCGATGCCACACTCGAACATGATCCAGCCCCATTTTTCCAGCGAGGCCGCAGAATGGGCGAGGTCGGCCATGGTGGCTGTGCTCTCAGTCTCGTCCACCAGGGAGAACTCCTCCATCTCTTCCAAGCTGAACAACACTTTGGACTTCTCAAACGGGATGGCTGTGATGGCTGACGTGCCGATGTCTGCGATTGCAAAATGACAGTGTACAAAGCAGGGCAGAAACACGTTAGAAAATCATGTCGCGTGAGACAGGATTGTGCATTGAAACAAAGCAACATTTAACATATATTATCAGAAATTTGATAATACACTTGATTGTTTCTTCTTCTTTTGTTTCTTCTTGTGAATTAATTTATATAATAATATATAATAATAATAATATTTTTACATTTTCTTTTCATAATTTTCTTCATATATAGCATATACAGTATATTAGGGCTGTAGAGAACGTGTTAACGCATTATCTTTAAACTGTTTTAACAACGTTAAATGTTTTGACACCGTTTATGCAGTTTCAGAGTTTGAACAACTGATCAGTCTTAAATTCCCTTTGACCTGTGATCTGCGCTCCGCTGTGCGCACATCGCAGGTGTGCCGAGGATACATTCCCCATGAATATGAATATCTTGACCAGACAATCCCCTAGCTCGATGCCCATTCACGCTTAGAAAAAAAGAAAGCGCTTGATAAAAACAGCACCATGGGGCATCAAAGGGCAGGTGTTCAGGCACCCTCCACTGCCCCCTCTGCATGTACCTTCTCCTGTGTTGTAAAGTCTCTTGTAAAACTATACATCCGTTTGGCTACAATATTCTAAGCAACAATCAAATTGCAAATGTTGAAATATGACTAAATCTGGCTTCATGTTAAACAGAATTTGTCTGATAAGGGAGTCTCTCTCTCTCTCTCTCTCTCTCTCTCTCTCTCTCTCTCTCTCTCTCTCTCTCTCTCTCTCTCTCTCTCTCTCTCTCTCTCTCTCTCTCTCTCTCTCTCTCTCTCTCTCTCTCTCTCTCTCTCTCCTCTCTCTCTCTCTCTCTCTCTCTCTCTCTCTCTCTCTCCTCAATGGAAAGGAAAAGGATGTGTGTATATACTGTATGTGAATATATGTGCACATGTATGTGTGTATATAAATACAGTGGAGGAAATAATTATTTGATCCCTCACTGATTTTGTAAGTTTGCCCACTGACAAAGAAATTAACGGTCTATAATTTTAGTGGTCATTTTTGGTAGGTTTATTATAATAGTGAGAGACCGAATATCAAAAAGAAAATCCAGAAAATCACATAAAAAAAGTCTATAATTCATTGAGTATTTATTTTAAATAGTAGTATTTTAAATTTATAAGTATTTGATCCCCTACCAACCATAAAGAATTCTGGCTCCCACAGATTAGTCCTCTCGCATTACGAAAGTACTCCTAATTTCAACTTGTTACCTGTATAAAAGACACCTGTCCACAGAATCAATCAATCAGACTCCAACCTCTCCATCATGGGCAAGACCAAAGAGCTGTCTAAGGACATCAGGGAAAAGAATGTAGTCCTGCACAAGGCCAGAATGGGCTACAAGACCATTGGCAAGAAGCTGGGTGAGAAGGAGACAACTGTTGGCACAAAATGACTGTCAATCTCCCTCGGTCTGGGGCTCAATGGGTATCAATGATCATGAGAAAGGTGAGGGATCAGCCCAGAACTACACAGGGGGAGCTTGTTAATGATGTCAAGGCAGCTGGGACAACAGTCACCAAGAAAACCATTGGTAACACACTACGCCGTAATGGATTAAAACCCTGCAGCGCCCGTGAGGTCCCCCTGCTCAAGAAGAGCCATGTACAGGCCCGTCTGAAGTTTGCCAATGAACACCTGAATGATCCAGAGAATGCTTAGGAGAAGGTGATGTGGTCAGATGAGACCAAAATCGAGCTCTTTGGTATCAATGCGACTCGCTGTGTTTAGAGGAAGAGGAATTCTGACTATGACCCCAAGAACACCATCCCCACCGTCAAGCATGGAGGTGGAAGCATTATGCTTTGGGGGTGTTTCTCTGCTAAGTTGACAGGTCGACTTCACCGCATCGAGGGAAATGGATGGGGCCATGTACCGTGAAATCCTGGGTGACAACCTCCTTCTCTCAGCCAGGACAATAAAGATGGGTCGTGGATGGGTCTTCCAGCACGACAATGACCAAAAACATACAGCCATGGCAACAAAGGAGTGGCTCAAGAACAAGCACATTAAGGTCACGGAGTGGCCTAGTCAGTCTCCGGACCTTAATCCTATAGAAAATCTGTGGAGGGAGCTGAAGCTTCGAGTTGCCAAGCAACAGCCTCGAAACCTTTAAGATTTGGAGAGGATCTGCAAAGAGGAGTGGTCCAAAATTCCTCCTGAGATGTACTACTGTAAGATGTACTATGTAATACTTATTTCACTCAATGAAATGCAAAATAATTTATATATTTTATTTAATGTGATTTTCTGGATTTTCTTTTTGATATTCTTTCTCTCACTGTTATAATAAACCTACCAAAAATTACCACTAAAATTATAGACCTTTCATTTCTTTGTCAGTGGGCAAACTTACAAAATCAGTGAGGGATCAAATAAATATTCCCCCCACTGTATGTATATACATGTGTGTGTGTGTATATATATATATATATATATATATATATATATATATATATATATATACACACACACACACACACACACACACACACACACACACACACACACACAGTGCATCCGGAAAGTATTCACACCCCTTCACATTCCCCACATAACACGTTATGTTACAGCCTTATTCCAAAATGGATTAAATTATTTTTTTCTCTCATCAAATTATACACAATACCCATAATGACAAAGCAAAAAAGGTTTTTCAGAGATTTTTGCAAATGTATTAAAAATAAAAAACTGAAATATCGCATGTACATACAGGTACATCTCATAAAATTTGAATATCATGAAAAAGTTCAATATTTTGTCACTCATTTCAGAAAGTGAAGATTCATTACATACATTCATTACATATGTGAAATATTTCAAGCCTTTATTTATTAACATTTTGATGATTGTAGCTGTAGATAATGAAAACCCAAAATTCAGTGTCTCAAAATTAGAAAATTGTGAAAAAGTACAATATTGGAAAGTCATGGTGTCACACCCTAATCAGCTAATTAACGCAAAACACCTGCAAAGGTTTCCTGAGCCTTTAAATGGTCTCTCAGTCTGGGTCAGTAGGCTACACAATCATGGGGAAGACTGCTGACTTGACAGATGTCCAGAAGACAGTCATTGACACTCTCCATAAGGAGGGTAAGCCACAAAAGGTCATTGCTAAAGAAGCTGGTTGTTCACAGAGTGCTGTATCCAAGCATATTCATAGAAAGTTGAATGGAAGGAAAAAGTGTGGTAGGAAAAGGTGCACCAGCAAAAGGGATGACCGCAGCCTTGAGAGGATTGTCAAGTAAAATCCATTCGAGAATTTGGGGGAGCTTCACATGGAGTGGACTGAGGCTGGAGTCAGCGCATCAAGAGCCACTAGGCACAAACGAATCCTAGGCATGAGCTACAAATGTTGCATTCCTCGTGTCAAGCCACTCCTGAACCAGAGACAACGTCAGAAGCGTCTTACCTGGGCTGTGGAGAAAAAGAACTGGACTGTTGCTCAGTGGTCCAAAGTCCTCTATTCAGATGAAAGTAAATTCAATTCGGTAATTCATGCAAAAGGAGGCCCAACCAAGTATTGAGTGCATAGAAATGAACATACTTTTCAGAAGCCTGACATGTCTGTTTAAAATATCCTTTTTTTATTGATCTTATGTAATATTCTAATTTTCTGAGACACTGAATTTTGGGTTTTCATTATCTATAGCCAAAATCATCAAAATTTCAAGAAATAAAGGCTTGAAATATTTCACTCTGTGCAATGAATCTATATAATATGGGTTTCACTTTCTGAAATGAGTGACAAAAAAATGTAACTTTTCATGATATTCTAATTTTATGAGACGTACCTGTATGTATTCACACCCTTTGATTTGACACTCAAAATTGAGGTCAGGTGCATCCGGTTTCCACTGATCATCTTTGAGATGTTTCTACAACTTGATTGGCGTCCACCTGTAGTAAATTCAATTGATTGGACACGTTTTGGAAAGCCACACACCTCTCTGTAAGGTCCCACTATTGACAATGCACGTCAGAGCAGAAACCAAGCCATGAAGTCAAAAGAATTGTCTGTAGACCTCCGAGACAGGATTGTATCGAGGCACAGATCTGCGGAAGGGTACAAAAACATTTCTGCAACATTGAAGGTCCCGAAGAGCACAGTGGTCTCCATCATTCGTAAATGGAAGAAGTTTGGAACCACCAGCACTCTTCCTATTGTTGGCCACCCAGCCAAACTGAGCAATCGGGGGAGAAGTGCCTTGGTCAAGGAGGTGACCAAGGACCCAATAGTCACTCTGACAGAGCTCCAGCGTTCCTCTGTGGAGATGGGAGAACCTTCCAGAAGGACAACCATCTCTGCAGCACTCCACCAATCAGGCCCATATGGTAGAGTGGCCAGACAGAAGCCTCTACTCAGTAAAGGCACATGACAGCCCGCTTAGCGTTTGCCAGAAGGCACCTAGAGGACTCTCAGACCATGAAAAACAGGATTCTCTGGTCTGATGAAACAAAGATTGAACTCTTTGGCCTGAATGCCAAGCGTCACGTCTGAAGGAAACCAGGCATCTCTCATCACCTGGCTAATACCATCCCTACGGTGAAACATGGTGGTGGCAGCATCATGCTGTGGGGATGTTTTTCAGTGGCAGGAACTGGAAGACTAGTCAGGATCGAGGGAAAGATAAACGGAGCAAAGTATAGAGAGATCCTTGATGAAAACCTGCTCCAGAGTGCTAAAGACCTCAGACTGGGGCAAAGGTTTACCTTCCAACAGGACAACAACCCCAAGCTCACAGCCAAGACAACAAAGGAGTGGCTTCGGGACAAGTCTGTGAATGTCCTTGAGTGGTCAAGCCAGAGCCCAGACTTGAACACGATTGAACATCTCTGGAAAGACCTGAAAAAATCTGCGCAGGGACGCTCCCCATCTAACCTGACAGAGCTTGAGAGGATCTGCAGAGAAGAATGGGAGAAATACCCCAAATACAGGTGTGCCAAGCTTGTAGCATCATTCCAGAGAAGTCTGGAGGCTGTCATCGCTGTCAAAGGGGCTTCAACAAAGTACTAAGTAAAGGGTGTGAATCCATATGCACATGCAATATTTCACTGTTTGATTTTTAATACATTTGCAAACATTTCTAAAAAAAAACCTTTTTCCCTTTGTCATTATGGGATATTATGTGTAGATTGATGAGGATAAAAAATGAATTTAATCCATTTTGGAAAAAGGCTGTGACATAAAATGTGGGGAAAGTGAAGGGGTGTGAATACTTTCCGGATGCACTGTGTGTGTGTGTGTGTGTGTGTGTGTGTGTGTGTGTGTGTGTGTGTGTGTACACACAGGCCACTTTATTAGGTACACCTGTTCAATTGCTTGTTAACGCAAATAGCTTATCAGCCAATCACATGGCAGCAACTCAATGCATTTAGGCATGTAGACATGGTGAGGATGACTTGCTGAAGTTCAAAGCGAGCTTCAGAATGGGGAGGAAAGGGGATGTAAGTGACTTTGAATGTGGCATGGTTGTTGGTGCCAGACGGGCTGGTCTGAGAATTTCAGAAACTGCTGACCTACTGGGATTTTCACGCACAACCATCTCTAGGGTTTACAGAGAATGGCCCAAAAAAGAAAAAATATCCAATGAGCGGCAGTTGTGTGGACGAAAATACCTTGTTGATGTCAGAGGAGAATGGGCAGACTGGTTCGAGACGACTGAAAGGCAACAGTAACTCAAATAACCACTCGTGACAACCAAGGTATGCAGAATACCATCTCTGAACGCACAACATGTCAAGCCTTGAAGCAGATGGGCTACAGCAGCAGAAGACCACACCGGGTGCCACTCCTGTCAGCTAAGAACAGGAAACTGAGGCTACAATTCGCACAGGCTCATCAAAAATGGACAATAGAAGATTGGAAAAACGTTGCTTGGTCTGATGAGTCTGGATTTCAGCTGCGACAATCAGATGGTAGGGTCAGAATATGGCTTAAACAACATGAAAGCATGGATCCATCCTGCCTTGTATCAACGGTTCAGGCTGGTGGTGGTGGTGTAATGGTGTGGGGGATATTTTCTTGGCACACTTTGGGCCCCTAAGACCAATTGCGCATGGTTTAAACGCCACAGCATACTGAGTATTGTTGCTGACCATGTCCATATCCCTTTATGACTACAGTGTAAAAGACGCCCCAAACAGGCTCTCAGAGTATAGCTGGGGTAGGGTTGGGGTTAGCCCACATAATAACTCCAGCAACTTTGAAGAAATTTGGCATACGCACATTTATGTATTAAATGACACACCGAAGCTGATATACATACTCATATTATTGATAGACTCATTGATAGATATTTTGTTGGGTTGTCCGCACTTTTAAATTGCCAAATACTTCCACTGTTATAAAACATGTATATTCTTACTGTTAAACAAAAGATGTTGTGTGTCGATGATGCTGTTCATCATTCCCTCAAAACACAAGAGCAATGCAGAGATTGCCACATTCAGCAGGCCATGCGGCTGTGTTGGTCCTCCAACCATTTGCATTCTGGGAGCTGGCTGAATAAATCCAAGTGTGGGGAAAAACTTGGAACGTGATTATCTCAGAATCACGGTTTGCTACACCCTTGTCATTAACCTGTCATAGCTTTAAAAATATTTGCTTGATTTGCACAAGTGACACCTTGTTTTGAAGCTCTGGTTCTTCACTTCCAAATGATGCGAAAATGTACTGTGGGGCAAAAAAGTATTTAGTCAGCCACCAATTGTGCAAGTTCTCCCACATAAAAAGATGAGAGAGGCCTGTTATTTTCATCATAGGTACACTTCGACTATGAGAGACAAAATGAGAAAAAAATCCAGAAAATCACATTGTCAGATTTTTAAAGAATTTATTTGCAAATCGTGGTGGAAAATAAGTATTTGGTCAATAACAAAAGTTCATCTCAATACTTTGTTATATACCCTTTGTTTGCAATGACAGTGGTCAAACGTTTTCTGTAAGTCTTCACAAGGTTTTCACACACTGTTGCTGGTATTTTGGCCCATTCCTCCATGCAGATCTCCTCTAGAGCAGTGATGTTTTGGGGCTGTCGCTGGGCAACACGGACTTTCAACTCCCTCCAAAGATTTTCTATGGGGTTGAGATCTTGAGACTGGCTAGGCCACTACAGGACCTTGAAATGCTTCTTACGAAGTCACCCCTTCGTTGCCCGGGCGGTGTGTTTGGGATCATTGTCATGCTGAAAGACCCAGCCACGTTCAATACCCTTGCTGATGGAAGGAGGTTTTCACTCAAAATCTCACGATACATGGCCCCATTCATTCGTTCCTTTACACGGATCAGTCGTCCTGGTCCGTTTGCAGAAAAACAGCCCCAAAGCATGATGTTTCAACCCCCATGCTTCACAGTAGGTATGGTGTTCTTTGGATGCAACTCAGCTTTCTTTCTCCTCCAAACACGACAAGTTGAGTTTTTACCAAAAAGTTCTATTTTGGTTTCATCTGACCATATGACATTCTCCCAATCCTCTTCTGAATCATCCAAATGCTCTCTAGCAAACTTCAGACGGGCCTGGACATGTACTGGCTTAAGCAGGGGGACACGTCTGGCACTGCAGGATTTGAGTCCCTGACGGCGTAGTGTGTTGCTGATGGTAGCCTTTGTTACTTTGGTCCCAGCTCTCTGCAGGTCATTCACTAGGTCCCCCCGTGTGGTTCTGGGATGTTTGCTCATCGTTCTTGTGATCATTTTGACCCCACGGGGTGAGATCTTGCGTGGAGCCCCAGATCGAGGGAGATTATCAGTGGTCTTGTATGTCTTCCATTTTCTAATAATTGCTCCCACAGTTGATTTCTTCACAACAAGCTGCTTACCTATTGCAGATTCAGTCTTCTCAGCCTGGTGCAGGTCTACAATTTTGTTTCTGGTGTCCTTTGACAGCTCTTTGGTCTTGGCCATAGTGGAGTTTGGAGTGTGACTGTTTGAGGTTGTGGACAGGTGTCTTTTATACTGTTAACAAGTTCAAACAGGTGCCATTAATACAGGTAACGAGTGGAGGACAGAGGAGCCTCTTAAAGAAAAAGTTACAGGTCTGTGAAAGCCAGAAATCTTGCTTGTTTGTAGGTGACCAAATACTTTTTTTACCGAGGAATTTACCAATTAATTCATTAAAAATCCTACAATGTGATTTCCTGGATTCTTTCCCCCCATTCTGTCTCTCATAGTCGAAGTGTACCTATGATGAAAATTACAGGCCTCTCTCATCTTTTTAAGTGGGAGACCTTGCACAATTGGTGGCTGACTAAATACTTTTTTTGCCCCACTGTGTATGTGTATATATATATACATACACACACACACACACACACACACACACACACATATACAACAGAAAAGAAAATTGTAGAAAATATAAATTACCAATACTAAATCTTTTTTGTTGGCTATACTCTGAAGCCCTATGCTAATGAGGAGGAATTCTTTTTTTTTTTGCATATTGCCACTGAATAACCTTTTTTCCACCCCAATAGCAACTCCTCCAGGAATGGGTATCCATTGAAACAATAATCGTAACCCACCTGTGGAGTCCAATCCTCTTAGCTGGCTGTGAATGCGTTGGATGTTGAGTCTCGCGGCAATTTCCTTTCCTTTCTCAATGCCGGCATTAGAGCGCAGTGATCCAGATGAGTGAGGCTGCATTTTGGTAGAAGAGGCATACTTCTCCAACATAACAGAGGGCCTGCCGTGTTCTGAGGTAGTGGGTGTCTCCTCTACAATACCCCTGAGTGAAGAAACGAGTGTGTTTTGCATTAATGCATGGCAGATTTACACAAAAATTATACTTCGGGGAAATGAAGAAAAAAAGTGTGAATTAAAAATTCTACCTGTTCATTCGAAACTGAGTGGCAGTCTGGTCGAAGCACAGGGCTACAAGGGACACATGGATGACACACTTGCTAGAGCACGAGGGTGAACCCTCTTCTACAGATGCCTGGAGGAGACACAGGTTGACCTGCAGCGAAAGGGAAGTCAGAGTCACTAAAGTAGGTCACACACACACACACACACACACACACACACACACACACACACACACACACACACACACACACACACACACACACACACACACACACACACACACACACACACACACACACACACACGCCCCTTTATTAGGTACACCTTTTCAATTGCTTGTTAACACAAATAGCTAATCAGCCAATCACATGGCAGCAACTCATTGCATTTAGGCATGTAGACAAGGTGAGGATGACTCGCTGAAGTTCAAACCGAGCATCAGAATGGGGAAGAAAATGGACTGCATCTTATATAGCGCTTTTCCAGTCTTGCGACCACTCAAAGCGCTTTACAATACACGCCTCTCATTCACCCATTCACACGTCGATGGCAGCGACAACCATGCAAGGTGCACACTAGCTCATCGAGAGCACTTTAGGATTCAGTGTCTTGCTCAAGGACACTTCGACGTGCTGCCAGGAGGAACAGGGGATCGAACCAGGAACCCTCTGATTACTGGACGACCCGCTCTACCTCCTGCGCCACCGTCGCCCTTAGAAAGGGGATTTAAGTGACTTTGATTGTGGCAAGGTTGTTGGTAGGAAGACGGGCTGGTCTGAGAATTTCAGAAACTGCTGACCTACTGGGATTTTCACGCACAACCATCTCTAGGGTTTACAGAGAATGGCCCAAAAAAGAAAAAATATCCAATGAGCGGCAGTCGTGTGGACGAAAATACCTTGTTGATGTCAGAGGAGAATGGGCAGACTGGTTCGAGACGACTGAAAGGCAACAGTAACTCAAATAACCACTCATAACAACCAAGGTATGCTGAATACCATCTCTGAACGCACAACATGTCAAGCCTTGAAGCAGATGGGCTACAGCAGCGGAAGACCACACCGATGCCACTCCTGTTAGCTAAGAACAGGAACCTGAGGCTACAATTGTACAGGCTCATCAAAAATGGACAATAGAAGATTGGAAAAACGTTGCCTGGTCTGATGAGTCTCGATTTCAGCTGCTACATTCAGATGGTAGGGTCAGAATTTGGTGTAAACAACATGAAAGCACGGATCCATCCTGCCTTGTATCAACGGTTCAGGCTGGTGGTGGTGGTGTAATGGTGCGGGGGATATTTTCTTGCCACACTTTGGGCCCCTTAGTACCAATTGAGCATTGTTTAAACACCACAGCATACTGTTGCTGACCATGTCCATATCCCTTTATGACGACAGTGTACCGATCTTCTGATGGCTACTTCCAGCAGGATAATGCACCATGTCACAAAGCTCAAGTCATCTCAAACTGGTTTCTCGAACATGACAATGAGTTCACTGTACTCCAATGGCCTCCACAGTCACCAAACTCCATCCAAGAGAGCACCTTTGGGATGTGGTGGAAGGGGAGATTTGCATCATGGATGTGCAGCCGACAAATCTGCAGGAACTGCATGACGCTATTATGTCAATATGGACAAAAATCTCAGAGGAATGTTTCCTACATCTTGTTGAATCTATGCCACGAAGAATTAAGGCAAAAGGGGGTCCAACCCGGTACTAGCAAGGTGTATCTAAAAGTGGCCGGTGAGTGAAATTAGGGACAACAAACCACAAAACATGCACCCCAAAATAAATACATTTGCTGCATTAGTGACATTTGAATATTGCTGTGACAGTCTGAACCAGAACAATGCACGTGCATTCATGTTTTGTCACGTGCGTCACAGGCACAGGTTTAGAGACAATTGCGAAGACAAAAATCACAAACAAATGTGCAAATTGATTCAGTGACAAAGAAACAGATGAACCACAAACGAAAAATAAAAAGGAAATTTGTGAAGTATTGGGAAGCCAATCTGTTTTGGTGTGACTGACAAGCTACAGGATGGATCAGGCATGCACGAGGTAATATTTGCTCTATTAACTTATTATAGGCTAATTTACAGTAACACTTTGGAGATTAACGTCCAATATTTGTATGTTGTATAGTATGGCTGTACCCGAATTTTGTCAGTCTAATCCGATTTGGCTGTTCAATATGAAGATTCGACTATTGGTCCCTTTTTTTCCAGTTCAGCACTACACTAAACTCCTATATCAGCCGACACAAGTCTCATGTTTTACCTGTAAGACTCATGTTTTAATGCCTTTCTTCATTATCTGTGATGTGAAAACATCTGGTTTCCACACAAAGTAAAAGTGTGCCTCCTGCTTATAGTTCAGTTATGGAATCCCAGTGCACCACGGAGCATCTCTATTTTGTTTTTTAGCATTTCTTTCATTGCTTTTCTCACAGCTCTAGCCTCCGGTTGAAAACGCCCAATCAGCCAGGAAGCGATGCTGCGTTCATGTACAGTTGTACTGTAATGTCCTGCACAGTTAACTAAAAGTAAACTAAAAACTAAAACCAAACTAAAAACTAAAACTAGAAAAACATTTTAGTTGAACTGGACAGAAAAAAACCTGAAAACTAACTGAAATTATATTGTGTTCTTACAAAACTAAAATAAAATAGAAATATACAGGAAATGTATTTAGTTTTAGGTGTTTTTCAAGCCAATTTGGTCAAATTTGTCATTATATAGCTGTTACAATACAATGACCAGTTCTTATCTTTGTAGAGAGACAGCATTAATAATGAGCATTAATTAATTATTAATTATTAATTAATTAATAATGGCTCATCTGGTGGAGAGCTACTTTTAAATGGAAAGATGCAAATTAGAATTGACCATTGTTTACAATGAGGGGACAAACAGGACTGTTGAGATCTTATTGTCTCTGTGGTGAGCATATAATGTGTATATATGGGTGTAAGAGAGACAGAGGCAAATTGTGTCTCTTTGTTATGTCTCTCCATTGTGGGACCAGAAGTGTTATCAAAGCTCTGGTCTGTCTTGACTTGTGTGATAGCAACTCATGCATAACAGCATGCAGACATGGTCAAGAGGTTCAGTTCAACAGTTCAAACATCACAATGGGGAAGAATTGTGATCAGAAAGACTCGTGGTGTGGAATGACTGAGGTCTATTTCAAACTACATGATCTTGTGTCACTGACCTCCTGAACTATTTCAAATTGCATGATGTTGGTCGCAGACATATCGATATTTCCAAGCAAAAGATCGGGAGGTCAGCGACGGCTCAAAAAGTCATCTGTGCTCACTTAACTAACCAACCAAAACAGTGGTGTGTAATAAAACATCTCTGGATGTACAACACATCAAAGTAGGGATGCAAATTTAAAGTTATTTCCTTAATCGATCGTTATTCACCTTAACAAACAATCGATTAATTGAAAACATAAAAGCTAATGACATCACAAGGGAGTGGCACGTACCTCCAAACCCCTACAATTTTGTGAGTTAGCGTAAGGGGCGCGAGGAAGGTTTCTCCTCATTTAATCTCATATTATTTAAAAATGGAGAAAATGGAGAATCACTGAGCTGGCTCGTGCATACACAAATGATTAGGACCCATCTTTGCGACAGTTAAATATTTTCACTTTTTACTGTCCTCCATGACAGAATGAGCCGGATGTTACGTAGCAGGTCAAGGAGCAAATATGGAGAGGCGAATAAAGTGATAAAGCATTACTAAAATTCTTATATAAAATAACAGACAAAATCATTTTGTTTTCATTCAGCATTAGTTTTCTACTGCTGTTAGCTGCAGTTTTCTTTGCATATGTTATTTGTTGTTCTTCTGGAAGACCATCTACATCTACATACTGTTCAATGGGCATTTTTTTCCTCAACTGCCCGCTTTGGTTTTGGTGAGTACTACGTCATGGCTGGCTACAGGCTGCAATGCATTTCAAATGGAGCTCGGCTTCAACCGGCTGTAAGGGGCGGAGCGACGACCAGCGACAAGCTGACAGCTTCATGGCGAGAAGATAAGTTGAACAGGTTACAACTTTTTGCAAATGAGCAGCGCAAGGCGCTGGGCGAGAGCCTGTAGGAGGGAAGATACGCTCTCAATGCCGCTGATCACTGCATAATTGTTCATGATTAAGCTGTTTTCGAAAATGAAAAATGTACCTTAAACAATCGAGAAAATAATTAACATGTAATTTTATGTTTCTCCAACAAGGACAATTCTTTATCTTTAGGGACTGACGGCAATATTTACCTATTATTTTCCAGGGGTCATTTATTTTGCGAAATAAACTGCTCCACAATTTTAATAAAAAAAAAAAGTTGACACGGCACTATCAATCTATATAATGTATATTAACCATGGAAAGGGAGAGAGGATTGAAATGTTTGGTGCACCTGCAACAGCGAGTCTATTTGGAGCCAACAAGACCCACAAACGGAAGAGGCACAGAGGCCCCGTCGCCGACGGTGTGACCGTATAGTAACGAGACCAGAGCTGCTTGGCTTCACGCTGCAGCCCCGTCGTTGGCAATGTGTCCCTCGCTTTATGATGAAAGGAATATTTTCTTGGCACACATTAAGGCCTTTTATAACAACTGAGTATTCTTTAAATGCCACAGTCTGCCTAAGTATTGTTACTGACCATGTGCATCCCTCTATGGCCAGTCTATCCATCTTCTAATGGCTACTTGCAACAGGACAACGCATCATGTCACAAAACACGCATGATCTCAAGCTTCTTCTCTCAATAATCTCAGTCAAAAAGAGCTCCTTTTGGAATTTAATTTGTAGAATTTATTTATTTATTAATGCAATTCAGCTAATTGGTTGTGTTGCGACAAGGTAGGGTTGGGTATACGCCAAATAGCCGTATTTGATAAGAGACCATTATTTTGTCTGTATGGTAGTATTCCATATTATAGTAAGAACAGCTCAACTAAGCAAAGAGGAATGAATATCCAACATTACTTTAAGACATGTCAGTCAATCCGGAAAATTTAAAGAACTTTTAAAGTTTCTTCAAGTGCTGTCGTAAAAAAAAAACATCAAGCGCTCCGATGAACCTGGCTATCAAGAGGATCATGCAGGAAAGGAAGACCATGAGTTACCTCTGCTGGAGAGGATACGTTTATTAAAGTCACCAGCCTCAGAAATCGCCAATTAACTGCACCTCAGATTGCAGCCCAAATAAATAGTTCACAGAGGTCAAGGAAGAGACTACAAATTGCTGAAAAGAAAACTATTGAAGGAGACCAAAAGCAAGAATTGCTGGGCCAAAAAACACGAGCAATGGACATTAGACTAGTGGAAATTTGTCCTTTTCTGTCTGTGGAGTCCAAATTTTAGGCTCCAACCACCATGAGACGCAGGGAAGGTGAATGGATCATCTCTGCGTGTGGTGGATGAGAATGTGATATTGTGGTGGGTGCTTTGCTTGTGCGATTTAGTTAGAATTCAAGGCACACTTAATCACTTTGCCCTCTCAAGACCTAGCCTGTAAACATTGACATTATGTGAGAAGAAAAAGGACTGTTCAGTAATTGTTGATTTATACATTTGAAAAAAGATCAGGGATTAGGACTTGTTT
Organism: Zeus faber; assembly: GCF_960531495.2. Lineage (NCBI taxonomy): Eukaryota > Metazoa > Chordata > Actinopteri > Zeiformes > Zeidae > Zeus > Zeus faber. The sequence continues at coordinate 31,293,879 of NC_137198.1, read as the reverse complement.
CTAAGAATTTGTATCCCAAAATAATTGTTGTAGAATATAAATCATCTGACAGTAAATTATGTTAGCTAGTCCTTCTCATCATACCTATCGGCACTCTTACCTTGGGAACGGAGACATTAGCCTGGAGGCCCTTGATTTTCACGTTGTCTGGTTTGGTGGACACGTCCGTCTGGCCGTGGGAATTTTGGAGGAAGCCAGGCGCTGTGCCCTCGCTCTTTGACAGCTTGTGCTCCTGCTTGGCTGTTTGGCTCTGCGCAGTTGAAAGACTGTGCTCAGTGTGACCACAAACCAGAGCAATTTTAGCTCACATTTTAATTACACTCTGATGCTTGGCGACCAAACACACACAATGAAGAAAACGCAGACGGAACCTCGATGTAAACCGAGGCCGGTTTTATTGCCTGCCGTGAAGCTGATAACTACCCCAGGGTTGAGGTGCCCAGTCGGAAAATAACCCCGGGATGGCTGTCCCTTTTTATTACAAACTTCTCTTCAGACACCCATACCAGGCGCTGGCCTCCTTAGTTCCCTCTTTCCTCTCTTCCGCACTGTCACTCTCTACCAGGAAACCACCCCCTAAACACCTGGACAAATTACCTACTATCCAGGACATCTTCCTTCCAATCATATGAACTTATGTAAATTATAACAACCCAACAATGAATTTGAACCTCCATCTCCCCCCTTCCCCCAGTCATACACATGCACTACGCACAATACTGTGCATTGATGCTGAGTCCGATTCTTTAGAATAATGCTTATAAATACATTCAACAATATACTGTATGGTTTTACTTGTTCACGCCTGTGTATTGTCTACTTACAGACTCGCTGACTGTGGATTTGCTGATCTGGTAGGCTTCATTGAGAACTTTTCCGTGCAGGTCATCCAGAATGGCTGCAGGGTGGCGGATGCTTGCAAAATGGACCATAGACTCGATGTACCTAAATACAAATTTTGGGTCATGATGCATAATTCACTCAACATTTTGATAAAGCCTAGGCTGAAATAGACCAAAACTATAAAATGCTCAGAAAAAAAAACAACCTATAAACAGCTCAGGTAATAATGCAGCCCTATTTTTGCATCAGTGGCCAAGTCTATATTGGCCGATTCAAGGATTGTTGGTACCTGTCCAGAGCCTCAGCCACCAACGGGGTTAGCACCACATTGATAGCCCCCTTGACCTCCACGATGGCAGTGGTTCTCGTCTGGGCCAGGGGCTGCTCTAAAGTCCAGTCGTCTGTCATTGTGTCCTCATCTGTCCGGTCCATGGCCTTCTTATCCAGAGGGGTGTATGGCGTGCTGGGCAGGAAGGAAATGTTGTGCAAACATCCATAAAGGATGAAATTCAGGATGGTCCAGAGTGGAACTTTACAATGGGACTCAGTCACGAATATGTGCGTAGAAACTGTCTCACTTTGTGTGGAAAGGAGCTGGATACCATCCAGCAATATCCATAAAGCTAAATATGCCATCGTCACACCTGCTTGGAGATTAATACATATCCTATATTACCTAGGTTAATTTAAGGATCTTAGAATTAGAAGAGCCTTGGCCAACATGTTAAAAAAACACAAAATACACATGAGACGTAAAGAAGAAAAATAATGTGTTGGACTATTGTCAGTAGGAAATATTTTTTTATTGTTATAGTGTATAATATTGTATAATATTGAATATTTACTTATTTTTGTAATTTTGGCACAAATATGACAATTGGCAATTATTTTGCTTAATGTTTGGCAATATCATTTTGCAGGCCTCTGTGTGATTTGTCCTAAAGTAAGAACAAATTCAAGTCAGTAAAGTATTGGTTAAATTCCAAATTTTTTGTGTAACATGTGTACGTGAGATTTAAGTGTGGTGCACTGTTTGTGAATGTCCATCCAGGATTTCACAACTTTTTGAGATTTCTGCAGTCAAAAATGCTAAATTTTGCTGTCCTTTCTGAAATGATGTGAAACATTTTGAGATGGGTTTTTTTCATGTTAATTTTATATAGAGTAGTGTAATAAACACTATTTTGTGCTCATTTTTAGGACGATTTTAAGCAGAATACATAATACAAAAACAACAATAACTTTTACAAAACTCTATTTTAGCTAGCTCAGAGTTTCAACATAAAACTGCATGCTACCATAATCTGCTACGAAAAGAGATTAAACTAGGTCAAAAGAAAAACATTGTCTCACAATTGTTTTGCAGGGTCTTTAGACCTTGAGGTCTTGTTACTTTTGTTGGCTAACAAGAGTGATTTCTGTTCATTGTTACTGCCTGTCAGCCATCAACAATCAGCCGTCATCTTCTTTACACACGCCAGGGTGCACACGCCTTCTTGACACAGGCCAGGGGGAAAAAGGTTGGTTGACATGTGGTTGGATTGGGACCTTTTTCCACGATAACAGTGCAGTAATTGGTCAAAATTACAAACCCTCTTTTAATTGGATCCTCTTATGCACTCAAAGTGCAGGGATTGGTCAAAATTGCAAGCTCTCACATATAATTCACTGATTGGTTAATTTTGCATTGAATAATGCGATCGCAGGATCGCGGAATCCTGACTGATGATTTCAATGTGACAAAGCTTTCCAGTGCAAAGTTGGAGGTCAAAAGGCAATAAAAATGATTTTGCCCAAAACTACCTGTTAGTGGTTCCCATCAGATGACCTCCTCTGTCAAGGAGAGAACGCGCCGAAAGTCCTTGCTTCACCACCTAAAATATGAACAGTATGCCCAATGTTACCTTTCATAATGTATAAGGTAAGATGGAGTCAATGGTTTAGGTAATAGTATCTCATGTCCCCCATAAGGCCCCGAGAATACTTGTAATACTTGCACGGGTCAACACCAACTTTTAAAAGTGGTTGCCAGGCATCTGAAAATAGGGTTGCAATTTTTTGGCATTTCATATTTTAAGTAAATAAGATACTATGCAGTTATACATAAGCTTAATAATGAAAATATGACATCAAAGAACGTTTAAAAGCTTTATTATAGTGACTAAACAAAATTCTTTGTAGTTTGTGTTTTATCTGACACTTGACAGAATTTTAATGTTCAGAGGGAAAGAAACAAGTCAAGACAGACAAGAGCTGTGATAACACTTCTGGTCACACAATAGAGAGACATAAAGAGACACAATTTGCCTCTGTCTCTCTGACACCCATATGTACAGTATATGCTCACCACAGAGACAATAAGATCTCAACAGTCCTGTTTGTCCCGTCATTGTGAACAATGGTCAATTCTAATTTGCATGTGTCCATTTAAAAGTAGCTCTCCATCAGATGAGGTCTGAGCAATGCTCATTAATAATGCTGCCTCTCTACAAAGATAAGAACTGGTCATTGTATTGTAACAGATATGATGACAAATTTGACCAAATTGGCTTGAAAAAAGCCTAAAACTAAAGACATTTCCTGTATATTTCTATTTTATTTTAGTTTTCTAAGAACACAATATAATTTCAGTTCGTTTTCAGGTTTTTTTCCTGTCTAGGAACTAAAATGTTTTTCCCCACACCTAGTCTTAGTTTTTAGTTTAGTTTTAGTTAACTGTGCAGGACATTACAGTACAACTGTACATGAACGCAGCAGCGCAGCGTTTTCAACCGGAGACTAGAGCCGTGTCTGCGTCTCAGTTCTGATGTAATATCAACGATCGTGGATGGAGTTGTTCTCTCGGACGGATAAAAATGAAAAAGAAATGCTAAAATCCCCCAAAAATAGAGATGCTCCATGGTGCGCTGGGAATTTATAGTTTAACTAAGGAGGCACACTTTTAATTTGTGTTGAAACCAGATGATGAAACATTAAAATATGAGTCTTACAGGGAAAAACATGACTCATGTCGGCTGATATAGGAGTTTAGTGTGGTGCTGAACTGGAAAAAAAGGGACCAAGTCGAATCTTCATATTGAACAGGCAGATCCAATTAGACTGACAAAAATTCTGAGTCGGGTACACTCATACTATACAACATACAAATATTGGACGTTAATCTCCAAAGTGTTACTGTAAATTAGCCTATAATAAGTTAATAGAGCAAATGTTACCTTGTGCATGCCTGATCCATCCTGTAGCTTGTCAGTCACACCAAAACAGATTGGCTTCCCAATACTTCACAAATTTCCTTTTTATTTTTCGTTTGTGGTTCATCTGTTTCTTTGTCACTGAATCAATTTGCACATTTGTTTGTGATTTTTGTCTTCGCAATTATCTCTAAACCTGTGCCTGTGACGCACGTGACAAAACATGAATGCACGTGCATTGTTCTGGTTCAGACTGTCACAGCAATATTCAAATATCACTAATGCAGCAAATGTATTTATTTTGGGGTGCATGTTTTGTGGTTTGTTGTCCCTATTTTTTATGTTGAAGTGGTTGCAAAAGGGGGCAACTAGAGGTCACAAAATGGTTGCTAATTGACTCAATCTGGTTGCTGAGGTCAACCGTTAGTGACAAGTCCTGTACCTACCATGTGCACGACACGCTACCGTATGTAACCAGAAGCTGTGATGCTCCATTCAATAATACCTTAAAGATGGGAACGGAGAGCTGGTCGAAGGAGGTTGAGTTCTCATCGCTCATAGGCGTATCCAGATCCAAGGGTCGGTGCAGTGAAGATTTTGAAGTCCTCTTGTTTGTGGGTTGCTTCACAGACCAGTTGGACACCTGTTGAAAGTACAAGTCAACATTTTTTGAGTCCCACTTAAGTGACAACCAGAGAATCACTGTTGATTCCTGCAAATTAATTGGCTTGTCGAAAAAAATATTTGGGTTGTGCTACAACCCTGGTTTTACGAATGAAGAACAAGTTTTTACTATGACTTAAGCTGTCTCCTGACAGCTCCACTGAATAAAGATGAAAGCCCCTTTTAACCAACCAAGTCTCAACTTGGCCCTGACAGGCTAAAATTGGGCCACTCCAACACCCATCATAAGGCCTGCCCTCAGTATATATACTGGGTCACCACCTGTCACTCTTCCTCTGACCTATTCTTCAGCTTTTGAACAAGCCAGTCAGTGAGGTCCCCAGTAAAAACTCTAGTTCTCCATTCATATAACCAGAGTCGTAGCACAACCCAAACGTTTTACTTCATTTCAAACTTGAGTCCTTACTATGCCATATTGTATACCCCCAACCCCCAATGACAGGTAGTCCATTCTAAGAACCAACTAGCAGATGCGAGCTAAAACCCCAATCCCAACGTATAAGAACCCATTCATAGGGTGCGGGGGTAAATTATATTACCACCCCACCCGACCCACAACAATGCTCATGGGTGGGGATTCCGCATACAGCCGAGCTTAAATCACCTGACCGTAACCACTCTAAACCACATAGCATAACTCTGTACGCAGGCTCACACCTGGCAGCTCTCAAAACAGCCTGCGGCAGTGCTGACCAGCATGTCGAGAATGTGGAATACGGTGAACATGTGTGGGTAGCCCAGGAAGCAGCACCACACTCCTCCTCAACTGAAAACCCTCGTTTTCTCACCAGGTAGCCACACCGCTAGTAGAATGCGCTTTAAGACCCTCTGGGGGTTCCTGCCCCACGAAGGAGTAGACCAATGAGATTGCTTCCACTATTTTGGCACTATATTTTCCAATATTTTGGCACGGTGGCGCAGTGTATTGCACTGCTGCCTCACAGCAAGAAGGTCCTGGGTTCGATTCCCACCTGGGGCGCTGTTGGCACCGTGCTCCGGCGGGTTATCTCCCAAATAGGAGCCTTTCTGTGTGGAGTTTGCATGTTCTCCCCGTGCTCACATGGGGTTTCCTCCACCTCACGTCAGTAAGGACCCCCACCAAAAACATGCACCCATCATCGTCTGACCAGCGATGGACACTTATCACCTGGTCCCCGGGCGCGTCTACGTATGCTGTCCACTGCTCCTGGCTGTGCCCCCGGAGGAAGGACAAGCCAGGATGGGTCAAATGCAGAGGATCCATTTCACCGGCCACCATCAAAAGCATGTGCATGTGTGTGTGTGTGTGTGTGTGTGTGTGCAAGCATGTGTTATTGTGTTGTGTGATAAATAAGACTGTTTCTTCTTCTTTCTTTCATGGTATAACATTGCTGAATGTTACAAGATTGAGAAATTCCCCGCTCAGCTTTCATTGCCGCAGCTTCATGTGCTTCATAAATGCAGTACAATGGGGCAAAGCCTTAAGCCTTAAAAACCATGTTAAATCTCCTTTTCAAAAATGGGAAAAGGAGAGAAGAATCATTTTAATGAGGCATAGGATGAAAAATGGCAAACATAGCCTTATACTGTTATATAATACTGTTCAGTGTACTAATTTTTTAGGTTCAGTAGAAAACGCACAAGTAATTTACCAAGCAGTCATCAATTTCACATTGGTGCTTAAACTGGCATGCAATCCCTAATAAATACGGATTAGAGAAAATTCCCAACACCAACGCTAGGCACTTTTTAAGGTCCGAAATGGGTGAAGGCCAGGGTGGCACCCAATACCTGGCTGTGTGGCAGAGCTCACCTGATACTGGGCTAGGTAGTTTTGGTAGCAGGCCATGACGTAAGGCTGCCGAGTCACCGGGCCTGGCTCAGCCGTCTTCTCGGCCTCCATAGAACCCTCCTCATCCATGGCCAGGGCTGAGACAAAGGAGGCCTGGGATGTGTGACTTGGCAGAGGCTGCGACGGTAGCGGCGGGTGCATGGGAGGCAGGGGAAGGGACCGCGGCTCTGTGATTAGTTCCCCATTGAGCACGTAGGTCAGGGGCCCTTCCACGCTGTGGTAGATGGAGCTGCGACTGTGTGGCGACAAGCGGTATGGTTTTACCCTTCTCATGGGTCCTAATACCCCTAAAGCCCCTCTGGGTTTTCAGTCAAAACAGAGCAGGATCATACAGAGGGCCTGCAAATATCTGAGGGCAGAGTCAACATCAGTACTCATCCATGCCAGACGTGTCTAAAACATAAAAAAAAAAAAAATTGTATGAGGTACATGTTTACTAAAGGATAAGGATTTTCATCCAGAAACATCAATACCAACTAACATTATGATCACTAAAATATGTTATTGTAAGAAGGAACCACATCACCTTCATCCAAAGAAAATCAACATAAAACAATCAAGCTTCTTTCCTAAATTTGTCTTAAAATGTTTTACAAGTACATATGATACCCTTGTACCTGTATCTAGATTACGATACAATGTATCAAGTTTGGCCCTTCAGGGGAAAACAATGGTGTGAACCAGGACTGGAGCGGCCTTCACATTGAATCTTAAAAACTGACCCACTGCGGCCCGCAAGTTTAAACTCTACGATTTCTTCCTGTGATTGTTTTTGACTCACTTAAAAGAGGTAAAGGAAAATTACAGCTTAGTTCAAAACCTTTTTTTTTCCCCAACTTGGCTTTAAATCAAGGCTGTGTTTGGGATAATGGCCACACCAGGAGAACTTCTTAAAAGTGGACAACTTCCGTATATTAATGCCCTGTATACCCTGATTAGTGTTTCTGTATTCCCTGCATAGTATTTCTGAAAATGAAGCATTGTTTTGTTTCTTGGTCAATAAAGCTTGTTTTAATTTAAATGAAACTCCTTTGCCTTCAAACTGGGTAGTGAGAGCGGCGACAAACCTACTCATCAAGGGTTTCGCTTTTTACTATTTTCTACATTGTAGAATAATAGTGAAGACATCAAAACTATGAAAAAAAAGTTGTTAATAAAAGTGTTAAACAAAAAAAAGTGCATAAAATGTGATCTGACATGCCGTTGTCCAGGTTTATTATTGTACAATAATTTAGTAAAAAAAAAAATGTTTTACCATCGCCACAACGCACGCATGCGCAAATGACGTGAAAATGAAAGTTACATGAAAATTATTTCATCCCATTCAAGTGGAGGGCTGAACGGGAAGTTATCCGGCTCGGCTGGCGTAAGTCTCTAGTAGACCTGCTCTATGGGCGCAGGGGCCGGTGGGGAATTCCCCAAGCTCTGGGTGAATGACTTGAGTGACACTCTCTTTAGTGAGTGACTCATACAAACTCGAGTCACGAAAAAGAGTCGAACCTTGCATCTCTACAACTGTGTATTTATCAATTTGTGCACTCTTCACATGAAATAAAGGGACATTTTCAGCTTTCTTTCACTGATTGAAAATATTTACTGTCTAATGTTTCCTGGAGAAGACACCAGGAGAATGAGGTCACCCATTTTCGCCAACATATTCTAAATCTAGACGCGCATTACAACAGCTGCCAGGGAGGGCGCTCAAACCGTTAGATCCGTTTGTTGGACTCTGTAATGGTGGCCAATCCAACTGTGGTTAAACCAACCTGTAATTCTCCATGTGATACGGCTGCTGCTGAGGCTGTTGTATCTGCTGCCTTCTCTTCTTCTTGCGACCGGGGTACGTGCCAGGACCCTCTTCGGCACTGCTAATTGGCTCAAAGTCTTCAGCAGCGGAGAAATAGGCCTCGCTGTCTGCCACAGACATGCTGGAGTCAGCAGAGCGGTACTGGTGGAACGTGGTGGAGTCAGCGGATGGCGTGAAGGGGAAGGAGCCGTAGCTCCTGCGCTGGCGGGGCGAATCTAGAACATTCTCGTCGCTGCGGGAGACCTCACTGCTGAACTGGACAGCCCCTGACAGAGTTGGCGGGGGCTTGTCGGTGAAGACAGCAGCGGACAGGCTCTTGGTGCTGCCGAGTCGACTGGAATGGACAGACGACTGTCGCTTGAGGGGAGAGCATACTGGTGAGCACAGTGACGAGCGCTCCTGTGTGCTGTTTGGGGAAGCTGGCGAGCCCTCTGGCACCTCCTCTAGGGTACTGTGAAAAGCAAAGTAATGTTTGGAAAATATTAACTTGAACAAGCTAATATTAAGAGAGCTGAGCTTTAAGCTAAAGTTTGGTAATGTTGACTAACATTATAAACTCATTAATACACATCCCTTGCTCTGCACCATCATGCAACACAGTGCAAGAACCTGTCTCTACAACAGGGATAGTGATATCCTCTGGACTTTGGTGTGAAATCTGCCATTGGACTTAATCTGTCTGACTTGACAGGCAGACAAACTATTTGTCAACAGGTACTGATCAATGCATCTTCCGTCGCATTGATCAGTACAGTAATTGATACGTTTTCCACCCCTGCTCTTGCAGACTAGCAGAATCTCATTAGATGTTTCTGTAGCTTTTGTTCGGTGTATACACTTGGCTATACATACCATGGACCCTGCCGCCATTAAATGCCAACCTATAACAGCTCCAGTGGGGTCTGTCCACTAGCCATGACTAGATAATACATACGATAATAGACAGGATGAATTATGCTAGGAGACAACACACAGAAGCACAGTCTAGCCAAAAAACTTCACACACACTTGTACCTACTCCTAGAAGAGAACCTCAGGCGCTGCCAGGTTTCGCCAGGCTGCCTCTTGCAGAGCAATATAAAAAGTAATAATTTTTTATCTACGAATACCATTTAATATAGTAAAGGCTATAAAATTGATAGTTGTGTCCGGATCAACTGTTGGCTGATCACTCACCACCGACACTAAGTAGTTTCCTGAAGGAAATCCTGCAGTGCTGTGATAAATATCCATAAAACCAACCAACATGACTTAGCTGGCCACCATGCTGTGACAACCACTACAAGTGCCGGTGTGAGTATTCACTCACTTAGCGGCACTCTTCCCGTTCACGTGGAACACTCGGTCCTCTGTGCTTGGTGAGGGCGTGTCCCTCTCCCCCGCCAGAAGGGGGAGCGCAGCACTGGATGAGCTGTTTTCCTCGGAGGATGAGGATGAGCTGTGTGAGCACTGAGGAACCTGGAGACTAAGAAGCTGCAAGCCTCTTCTTTCAGGCAGCTCGGGAGGCTGGCATGGTGAGTGGCTCTCCCTTTTCAGCCCCACACCCCTCGCTAGGAGGAATAAAAAGAACAAAAAGAATGCATGAGCTATCCTCTCTAATGACACATGTCATTAACTAGGAGTGTCTAAATCACAAATTACCCAGGAAACTGATTTCCCAGGATGGGGATTTAATGTCTGTCTGTAATGTCATTGCAGATTACCTCAATTGTCTCTGTAAAAGTCATTATATAAATTTCAAATAATCAGTTAGTCAAAATTTCAACACTTTTTGCGTCACATTTTTGTATCACCTTTTGACAATGATGCCTCAATACAGTCAATACAACAATATTAGATATACAGTAGCTGCCAAATTCATATGGATTGCATTCTTTCAGTATAGTGATTTCTTTTAAATTCAGTATTACAATTGTTTAGTTTTGACAAAATGTGGGAAGGGGAAAGAAGAAATGTAATACCGAGAAGAATGTTTTTACATAAAAAAAACTGTTGCAATGACGCATTACTTTTGCTGACCCCGCTACCATCAAATTCAAAGTCCGATTTTTTTTGTTGAACTGCTTGAGGGGAGTTACGCAAGTAGCATGAGACCACTTGGCTTCCATGCATCAAAGCAGATATGTTAATAAAACTCATAGAAACCCATGAGAAATTGGCTGGGATATAAAAAAATAAAACCAAATGTAAATACATATTTTAAAATATAAATGAGCTTTAAGAAAAAAAACTCATACAAAGTCTCAGCTCATATGTGGCATCTTTACCCCTATACAACTCAGTCAACACAGTAGAAGTATTAAATTACCATTACCAGCCCACACAAGTGCTCCCCCAAAATCATCACTTTTTCCCCTCCTTTAACGAAGCACCCGCCTACCCTCCACAAGCTTTGGCGTTTCCTTGGCGATAATCAACTCTCCGGGCTTCAATAGGGACTCGCCGTAGCACATGTCTGACTCTGTGCTGGAGCTGGAGAAGGCAGATGAAGAAGAGGGAGTCATCTCCTCTAACTTGAAAAAGTCCAGGCCCATGTTGTTGCCACCGAAGAACCTGCAGCCCCCGAGACAACCACAGCGGTTCCTGCCGCGCTTGCTTCGAATGCTCGGGTCCTCAGGCCACAGGAACCAGAGTCTGAAGAAGAGAGGGCAGTTTAGCTTTTCAACAGGTTTCTGATTATTATGTTTTTACTCTCGCTCACCTCTTGGTCTGACTATCATGCAGTTCCAGAAACTGCCTCTGGACCTCAAACTTGGCTGGATGGTCTGCGGCCAGGGCGATGTCCGCTGTGACAAGGTTCAGGTTGACAGAGCCAGCCTCAAGCCAGAAGGAGCGTCTCAACATGGGGCCCTGGCCGGGACAAAATCCTTGGCTATGAGCTAGACCTTGGCCCACTAGCTGTGGTCTGGCCCCCTCATTTAGCTGCTGCTGCTCGATATATTGGCAGACACTGACGTCCTGAACCATGGCGCTGACGCCCTCCCCCACTGCCTGGTTGTGCAGGTTGCAGTTTGCGAGGCGTATAGCCCCTGTCTGGGAAAGGAGCAGAGAAGGCCATTGGTGCACTAGTCAAATTAAAATAATGAAAGCCTTCAAATTGTGACCTTGAGTGACTCTTCATACCATAATGTCATGAGCTTCTGTTAAGATTAGCAAGTCCCTTTACTTTTATCGCAAAAAAATAGATTTTTATAACAGCAGTTAATGGAATAATACAAAGCAATCCAATTAATTTGAATCACCCATTACAGAGTATTTAATTTCAGTTGAAATAAAGAAATATCTTTAAAATATACTCTTGCTCCAGGGGCTACATCACCTTTATGTTGGCAGCACAGCCATGCTCCACAATAAAGAGGTCAGCACCATCCACAGCCAGTCGGGTCATAGTGTATTTCAGCTCCTCCGATGTCCGACAGTGGCCGGGTAGGCAGGTCAGCTGATAAAACAATATATATTCTCTTTCGAGCATGCTCCCCAATGCATCTGCACCGATGGCAACTTCCAATCCGACTCCCTGAGCTGATGCTGTGATTGCCTAATTGTTTAACCCAAGAATCGAATAAAGGCACTTACTAAAGCATTTATAAATAGTAAAATAAGGTATTCTGAATTATTCTATGGTAATTGTGCGCTATCTGCCGTTGAAAAGGTGTGGATTGGACCATTCGGCCCAATGTAAACCATGAGAATTCATGCAACTTCAACATGTACAATTTTTAACTATGCTCCATTACTTCTTAATTAAAAATGTATATTTATTGGTCATGTCTAATACATATAAATACATGTCTGATCTCACTCCAAAATGTTTATTTGATAAATGTTTATTAAATCTTTATTTGTTTCCGTACATAATTATGGAAGGCGGAAGTAGGTCCAGAATCACTTCGTCAAACATCAAGCCCTAATTGAGTAAAACACATCTGATTTCAATGATATTTTGCTCGACAGCCAAATAAACAGTATTTTGGTGTGCATGGGAAATATGAATTACACTTGAAAACGCAGGTGCTGGTATCAGTCATGTTATCCACTTACAGGGAAAAATTACATTATGTCCGTAATCACGCGTGCTAAGGAAATTTGATTCATAATTCATCAAATAAACACCTTAACGCTTTATGGACAATCCTTTAGTTTCTGACTCACTGAAGATGCATCGGCATCAAATTTTCGTATTAAAATGGCACAGAATGTGACTTTTTTTTTTTATACCATTGGCACAATGCAATTTCCACTTCTGGGGTCCCTGTGATATATGCAGTTAAGCATGTACCTTAGCTTCACAGAGGCGGCGATCTAGACCATGCTGGCAGAGGACGGATGGTTTGGGTTGCTCCAGTTGGAACTCTCTAGAAACCACATGGAACACAAAGTTCTCTCCCCACTCAATCACACTCGCCATCTGACACACACACACACACACACACACACACACACACACACACACACACACACACACACACACACACACACACACACACACACACACACACACACACACACACACACACACACACACACACACACACACACGTGAATCCCTTATGCGTTTTAGATGACAATCTCCTGTTTCTATAGCAAATAAATTCTAGCCTTTCGTATTTCCTCAAATATATGCCGGTAGTCAATTAAAAACCGGGCCTCCAATAAATGCCGGGGATTGGTATACAGAAACACATAAGTGCCTGTCTTAAATACAGACCAGGGGAAAAACTGATTGGAGCTGTGGTGGAACTCCACTCCCAAACAAAGCAAATAAAAAAACTGTTTTTATTGTAGCTGTATTTCATTTACTCGATTTGCTTCTACTGTATAGCAGATCACTTCTTGGGGCAAATGCCCCGATCTTAGCGCTCTCGCTCTCTAACGCTCCAAGCAGGAAGTTGCCGGCAGAATTCCCCTGTGGGCTACCACTAGGCTTGGGCGATATCCAAAATTGTATATTGTGATCCAGCCCTCCCAAATATCATGATACACAATATTATCATCGTCGTTGACGGGGGCAGTGACTGAGAAAGTGTTTCCATCATACACAGCATTTTTTCAGTTTCATTCTATTAGAATAAATACATCTACAATAAAAAAAATGTAATAAAAAAAAAAACTATTTGCTTTCTTTGGAGAGACGGTGAACCGCTAATGCCGGATCACGGAACCCAAGTTCACGTAATCTGCGTCAGTCAGTCAGTGTGCATTACAATAACAGGATAAAACAGATAGCTTTCAAAATGCACAGGGATAACATTTCAATGGGGAAGTATAAATAAAGGGAATCATTAATATAATTTTTATGTGTGTGAATCGTCCGCGTCCGAAAACTCTCTCCAAGTGCCCTGATCGCCGTGCACAAAACATTGTGGGGATGGGGCACATAGGAACGGGGCATGACTCATTGACTTGTCAAGATTATTTTGTGAGCATAACGCATGGAGAGAGGGTGATTTTGGAGAGAGCCACAGAGAAAGGGTCCCCATTACCAAAGTTTCGTTCCATACTGTTCCTTAGGCACTTGTTTCGTTCCATAAGGAGACACAAAATAAAATGACCTACATCTAAAATAAAAACACTGATTTGGCACATCTGTCCCATCGGAGGTGCATCCACGCCAAGTGTGCCACCACATCTAAATCACCATCTGCCTCCTCGCTGTTGAACTGTTGAACCTCCTCGCCACTTTAAATGCACATATCTGTATATACATAGGCATATTCCTTCAACCTATTCCATTTTATTTCAATTTATTTTTTATTGTATTTTATTCTATATATTTTTTATCTTATTCTATAAGTATTGCACTTACTGTATTACGTTTTAGGAGTCAGTTAGTCGGTCTATTAGAAAGGAATTTTCTACTTTTTATTTTATTTTAGTACTTTTTCCTTGGACTTATTGTGTGCTATCAGCGGGTGCGTTGCATTACATTTCACTGCATATATGTATGGAAGTATGTATATGTATGTGACAAATAAAAATCTTGAATCTTGAAACTGCTTTGTGCATACGTCCACATACTGTAGATCATCTCTGCGCGCAAATGAATGAGCTCCATTAGTCACTCCCCGTGGTCCCTCGGACGAACAGGGGGCAAATATCAGCCCAAGCCTAGCTACCACCACACCTGTGACTTTTAGGATAGCTACTAGCTCTCTCCTGTTTCACTATACATGTGTTTGCATGGCATGACACATTTTGAACAAATAATGAAAGCGTAGAATCAGAACTTCAAAACAAGTTATCACTTGTGGGAATCAAGCAAATATTTTGGAAGCTATGACTTAATACAAAACAAAATTTCTGAGAAATCAGGCTTTAAATTAGAGTTTCAGAAGCATTTCCAGACTTTTGCAACACAAAATACCCATTTAGAAACACATTTTATGCTTTAAATGGGTACATTTGGATAGTGCTGTACTCCTTCAATGAGTTAATGTTGATTATGTTTGTTATAAGAATTTTATATGTCTATGTTTTGCTGTACTTTTTACATGAATTTCTGTACAAGGTATGTGTACTTTGCTTTTCTTATAAAGGCTAAATAGAGTTCATGTCTTAAAAAGACATGAACTAGTCACTTTCTGTGCCATAATGTGAAGAGGAGAAAGGCAACATGTCTCGACCATCAGATACGGGAACTTCAAATGACGACTTGTCTCAACGAAACTGCCCCATCAGCGAAACTGTCTCATCAGCAGGACCCATGCGGAGGCGTCGCAACTTCTGCTGACCGACATCTCAACGACTCTTCAGCTTCGCCACTCCTAGAAAACTGTATAAAAAAAACTCAGATCTCCAGTGAGAATTGAGCAATTCCTCTGTGGCACTCTGTCGTGTTGATACACTGAAACTGCTCCTCTTGTACAAGAATAAATACTTTATTAACCTAAAGTATATGTCTCCGATTTCCTCTGTAGTGATTAGTCTGACCACAAACAAAGTTTATAACAATTTAACTTTAAAAATGTTCTTCTGACTAGTATTTGAATCATAGATCATAATTCAAGTTAAACTTGAATTTAAGTTTTTGTTCTTTTAAGTTCTTGCAATACCAGAAAATAACAATTCCCAGAATGAAAATGGTGGCATCCTTATAAACCTGCATGCCTTTGGTATGTCAGAATAAAGCAAAGAACCTGAAAATTATTGCTCAAGAGATCAACTATATTCTAAAATGGCCTGGACAAATTTGTTGGTATCCTTAACCTAATATTTTGTTGCACAACCTTTAGAGGCAATCACTGCAATCAAGCGATATCTGTAGCTCTCAATGAGACTTCTGCACCTGTCAACAGGTAGTTTGGCCCACTCCTCCGGTGCAAATTGCTCCAGCTGTCTCAGGTTTGAAGGGTGCCTTCTCCAGGCTGCATGTTTCAGCGCTTTCCATAGATGTTCGATAGGATTAAGATCAGCGCTCAGAGAAGGCCACTTCAGAATAGTCCAATGTTTTGTTCTTATCCATTCTTGGGTGCTTTTAGCTGTGTGTTTTGGGTCATTATCCTATTGGAGGACCCATGACCTGCGACTGAGACAGAGCTTTCTGACACGGGGCAATACATTTTGCTACAGAATGCCTTGATAGTCTTGAGATTTCATTGTGCCATGCACAGATTCAAGGCACCCCGCAGATGCAGCAAAGCAGCCCCAAAACATAACCGAGCCTCCCCCATGTTTCACAGTAGGTATGGTGTTCTTTTCTTTGAAAGCTTCATTTTTTTGTCTGTGAATATAGAGCTGATGTGACTTGCCAAAACGCTGAGGTTTTTACTCATCTATCCAAAGGACATTCTCCCAGAAGCATTGTGGCTGGTCAATATGCATTTTAGCAAATCCCAGTCTGGCGTTTATGTTTTTCTTTCAAAAGTGGAGACCTCCTGGGTCTTCTTCCATGGAGCCCACTGTCACTCAAAAAGCGATAAGACACTGATGTACCTTGACCTTGGAGTTCACTTGCACCTGTTTGGAAGTTGTCCTTGGCTCTTTTCCTACTATTTGCACTATCCTTCTGTTCAATCTGGGGTAAATTTTCCTCTTGTGGCCGCATCCAGGGCGGTTGGCTACCGTCCCATGGACCTTAAACTTCTTAATAATATTTGCAACTGAAGTCAAAGGAACATCAAGATGCTTGGAGCTGGGACTTTTAGCCTTCACCTTTACCATGCTTGTCTATAATTGTCTTTCTGATCTATCAGACAACTCTCTCCTTTGCTTTCTCTGGTCCATGTTCAGTGTGGTGCACTCGACGATACCAAACAGCAAAGTGACTGCTTTTCTCCATTTAACTAAGCTGAATGACTGATTATAAGATTGAAGACCTGTGTGATACCAATTAAAGAAAACAGTTAATTTGAAATATCACGATAATCCAATTATTTATAATCTTTTCTAAGAGGTACCAACAAATCTGTCCAGGCCATTTTAGAATATAATTCATCTCTTTAGCAATAATTGATCTCTTTTCAGTTTCTTTGCTTTACTCTATGACATACCAAAGGCATGCATTGTCTCAATGAGCTGTAAGGGTACCAACAAATTTATCCACGTCTGTGTGTGTGTGTGTGTGTGTGTATATATATATATATATATATATATATATATATATATATATATATATAGAATCTACTGTTGATTCCCTGGTACATATAGTTCAGTGCTATACTTATTTAACATGAAACTGCCATCAATTATTGTGGCAGTTTCCCCTACCACACGCCACCCAAGTGGCATGTTTAGGAACCTCCAGCGCAAAGACACCGAAGACAGGGGTCATAAACACAAGTTTATTGTAGAGAGCGGGCCAGCTGGAATAGCCCAGGAGCAGACAGCATATGCCATGACACAGGCTCCTTTCCTGAGTGTGTGTGGGGATGGGGGTTTTACCGACTGCCCGTTAGACCGATCAACGAACAACATGTATGCAGCCAGTCTGATCCCAATTACCTATATTCAGGTCAGGTGTGGCTGCTCAAACTACACCATCCCGGCACCACAATTATAATCTATATTATTGCACATATTGCACAATTTCCAGAATGTGAAGTTGTTGATACAGAGGTGAAGGTCTACTGTAGGTTTCTTTTAGTATTGCTAATTGTTAATATGTTTATCATTAGGTTTATTGTACATTACACATTTTTTCTGTCTTCCAGTTCGAGTACATTTTTTGGGTCATTTTCCTGAAGTTTTTTAGGTTACATAAAACATTTTTAGGTTATATTTACTGTTTAGCCTTAGGTTTAGTATATATATATATATATATATATATATATATATATATATATATATATATATATATATATATATATATATATATATATATATATATATATTTTTTTTTTTTTTTTTTTTTTTAATTTTTTTTTTTTTTTTAATATATTTTTTTTTAGCAGCATTTCAGCTGTGACAATGATCACCGAAGCTGGTTCGTTCCCAGGCTCCTCCCTGGTTCGATCCCAGGCTCCTCCAGCTAGCATGCTGTAGTGTCCTTGAGCAAGACACTTAACCCCTTATTGCTCCTGATGGCTGCGTCCGTCCGTGTTTGAACAATTGTAAGTCGCTTTGGATAAAAGCGTCTGCTAAATGAGATGTAATGTAATGTAATGAAGCGCAATTATTTGACAAGAGCACCATCACGTTGTAAAATCTCACACACACACACACACACACACACACACACACCCACACCCACAACCCACCCACCCACCCACCCACACACCTGTGGAACGGTGACTCGACCCTTGAGTTCCCCTGCCTGCATGTCGATGAGCCAGGCATACTCCAGTGTGTCGCTACCGACAGGGAGGTCCTGGGCAGAGAACATGGCATGGGCTCTCATCTGCAGGCTGGACAGAGTCAGGTGGCCGTCCCGCAGCACTGCATCAGCTGTGGGACGCTGTGAAGTCAGGGTGGAGGGGTGTTAAAGGAAACGATCTCAGTGACATTGATGCTTAAATTCTGTGCCGGCTTTTCTCAATGTTGTTGTAGAGAGAGGAGGAATATTGAAAACAACAGCGTTTTAAATATTTTTTAACACACAGTTTGATCATACTGTGAGGCATGGTGGGGTCGACGAGACAGATACAGTGAGACGCAGACGTTCTGAAACCTCTGTGTAAAGCCGAAGCTGCTTTTATTGCCTGTTGTGAGGCTACAACTACCCCGGAGTTGAGGTGTCCAGTCGGAAAATCACAACCTGGGATGGCCGTGTCCCTTTTTATTACGGACTTCTCTTCAGACGCCTCTCCTCCAATCAGATGAAACTATGCACATTATAACAACTTCAACCCCCCCCACCAGCCCACAGACACACACACACACACACACACACACACACACACAAACACACACACACACACACACACACACACACACACACACACACACACACACACACACACACACACACACACACACACACAGCATGTTTGTTCATTGCAATTAAAATGGATCTTGATCAATAAGCAAATCCAACTGCAGCTCTAGGTCTCAATGTGGACTCCTATAAAACATTTAAATCGATTGCACTCTTTACAACAATGTTTCTATGGAAAATGCTCGCTTAAACGCGTGCAGTACACCTCTTGCACAAAAATAGAGAAATGCTGTGCGGTGCCACTCGGACCCAATACGGCTTACATGGCCGGTGGAACCGCAGCAGTGGATTGACATGTATTTAAGAGGAAGCATGGCACTTAGTGTGCCAATATGTCCAGTGGACTTACACCATAAGTTAGTTTTATAGTTTTAGCTATTTGCTCTTACAGTGATTGACAAATACTCTGTTTTTACATCTTTGCAGACATGCCTTTGCATGTTAAAAAAAAATAAAAAACTGAAGATTAAGTCTTTGACATTGGCTTTGTCATTGGTTTGCTATGGCCTCTTGCTGTGTGGCTTTCTTGTGGTCTAACTGTATGTCGATCTAAGCCATGATCCCCATTCACATTCTGCTGCACACACTGTCTAAGTAAGAGTAGCACTGTTACGTCTAATAACGCGCTCTTTAGCGGGGTACATACTGCAAGATAACAAAGCCAACTGAAGGCCTGATTCCCCCCTTCCGACAATCATGAGAAAATTCCTGTTTTTTTGATGATTCTGTTCTGATTATGTGCCAGATTATCCTGTATCCAGTGTTTTTTACTTCCCCTGATCTACTCGGAAGTCTCTCCTAGTGCACCGATCACAAATTAAAGTAGCATTAAACATGTATTAAACATGTTCAATATTTCCGATCCCAATATCCTGTAGTACAGGGGGGAACCCTGAGGATGTCCGAGGACGTGGTCTGTAGATTATCATGTTGGAAAGGCCGATAGCCAATTGGGAGCCTAGCTGACTGAAACGGAACAAGTCAAACACAACAGCAGCTATGGCAGCAAATGCTAATGCTGTGAAGCGTAAAGTAATATGTAAAGCCCACGTTCACGCAGTCTCCAGGATTTTAAAAATAAAAAATAGGATTTTAAAAATAGTATAAAAAAAAAATAAAAATAGCATCGCTAGTTCTAGCCAGACATCCGACATGTTTGTTTACTCTAAAGTCATGTTTCATCCCACAAGATTTGCGATTGTGATTTCTGGTTTTGAGAGTTGGAACTGGTTGATTGTGAATGGAATCTGTTAGTCTATGGTGTGTTGCTCTATTGGCCACATTATACGAACAAAAGTCACATTCATCATGATATGTCGTTATGTGTGGGGTCTCTCATCTTGTCAACATCTGTTAAGATTTGAAAGATCTGGTAGTGTGGGCCACGCATTACTTGTGTGTAGAGCATGTGTTTTTGTTTTTTTTACCTGGTAGTTGTCGCTGATGAAGATATGGACTGGAGATAGGAGGAGCTGCAGCATGGTTTCCTTATAACCCTTCTTCATTTCAAAACACAGCCGCTCCAGGAAGCCCGATGGACCCTCAGGACCGTCAGAACTACAGTGCTGGTCGCAAACCATAAAGGTGACAAACATGAGTTAACAGGCCTTGGTAATCCGATCTGTGCACGTAGAGGTCTGTTACAACGGCAAGTGTAAAAGTCCGGTTAATGTAATAAACCAGTAAAGTTATATGATGTTCAGCTTATAATAAAATAATCCTTTCAGTGTAATAAATTTTCCAGTAATAGCGATGCACCGATTGTGAAATTCTGGGCTGATACTGATACCTCAGACACCAGCACTAATTTGGGACAAGTTCACACACACACACACACACACACACACACACACACACACACACACACACACACACACACACACACACACACACACACACACACACACACACACACACACACACACACACACACACACACACACCCACCCACCCACCCCTTTACCGCCATAGCTGTTGCAGGAAGAGGCCACGTGCCTAATTGTTGTTCCAATTTTCCTGGATTTAATTATGTTTTGTCGATAATTTGTGTCTGTTTACATGTTTGTTTCTATGTTTATTTGTTACATTCATGGTGATTCTCCCCCTCTTGGATAGGTAATAAGTGGTTTCTAGACTAAAACTTGTTCACACAAGAACATGCAGACTCCGAGACAGAAAGGCCCCTGTCGAGTTTGAACCCAGCCGGATTTGAATCCAGGGCCTTCTTGCTGGCAACAGTTCTGATAATGTAATCAAAGTCAACATCTAATGCATGGAAATCCATGTAAAATGTAGTAGTTCTGCAAATTGTTTTTCAATCTAAATGCATTGGTGTAATTAGTCTTGTCATTATATTGTCTATATCATTCCCACATAATATGTATCTTTTTGGCACTTCCTTGCTCGGCTAGTAGCCAGAAATTTGCACTGGCTCAGCCAGGTAAGCATTTTTTCGACTCTATGTTCTGGGTTGTCAGTTACTGAGAGAGAAACATGGCTAAATAAATATATCTTTAAAAATATACTGTATATTGTCTGCTACAAGACTAGACTGAATAGTGACAGTAATCAAGAAAGTGTTGCCCATATGAACTGTGCAGTAAAATAGTCATTCAGTAAAATTTGTCTATCTCTATCACTTACATGGGGCAAGTAATAACACCAGCATTTTCCACGCATTTATTCTAAACATAAGAAAACCTTTTTAAAACCTTGGAATACATTACATCGAAACGGAATGACAGTCATGTCCATCTTTCAAGGCTGTTAAAATGGCTCTCACCATTGGCAGTCGACCATGGACCTTGTAGAGGTTAATGAGCACAGTGATATCCCAAGGCCTCAAATCAAGGGGGTGAATGTTGGAAGCCTCCTGATGCTGGCTGTCCTCCATGCCAAGTGGTGACCAGCCCAGGCCTGAAGAAGTGGAGGTGGACAACACAGGGCTGGATACAGTCTCCTCAAAGTCAGTGTACATGTCATCCTCACCAAAGTAGTTCTCCTGCACAGGACAAGGAACATCATCATTGGATGAAAGACACTTTTAGGAAATGTCATGTTAATTGGAGTTCCAAGTAAACTTCACAAAGGACAGATTTTATACTTCAGAATATAAAAATTCAAAATTCACTTGAGGAAAAAGAAAGGGTAGTCAGGTCTTGTTTTTCTATTTACATTATTTATGAGTATTTTGCACCTTAATGGAGACTAGGGCTCGGAGCAGGGGCCCGTACAGGAGGATCTGGGAGTCTGGAGACATTTCCATCTCTACATGAAGCCTGTCCGGTGGCAGCTCCGAAGGGTCCGTGGGCACACGGTTGTGGATGGCTGAGGAAAAGACGGAGTTGTACGGCGGAGGGGCTCTGTGGGGGATGGAGCTCTGCTCGGGGGGCCTCAGGGCCGACAGCATGGACTCCTCAATTTCTGACACTAAGTATATCACAGGCAATTTTAAAAAGGTATATATGAATAGATGAACAGGTGTGGCTAAATGTACCACAGAGAATAGAACCTTGTTGCTTAGAGAATAGCCTTACAGGATTGTTTCAGCTGCTCATCTGCCTTCTGGGGATAGATGGGATGCCAGGTGTAGTCAATAATCAACATGAAGTTAGGCACACTCCAGCAGTCCACCCAGCCGGCCCTGGTGAAAAAAATCTGTGCACTCAGTCCACTTAAATTTTAATTGTACACTTAAGTATTTTTTGGTTAATGGTCAGGTTAATGTTTTTAATCCCAGATGTTAATGCACGTTTAGATCATTTTCCATCTCATTCCCCAATGGAGAAAGAAATAAAAGCACTGGTAGATGAGAGAAGCAGCCAAGGAATCTTCTACTGGTCGGCTAAGAAAAGTGCTCCCATGCAGCCAGCAAGTTCACATGCATTCATGTTTGACAAAGGTAATTTAGAGGTATGCGTACTGCAGAGACTTACTTGCAGACATTTCTGACAAAGTTTGATCAAAACAATGCTTCGCTGATGGGGAAAACGCATCACTCCATCACCCCCTTGATAAGCATTGATTACATGTTTTTGTCATAGAAAAAGGAAACCAGAAGGCAAAACCAAGTTGGAATCAATGCTTCAACTCACTCTGCGTGAGTAATGTTCCTCCAGCAGGACTTGGCTGGTTTGGGCAGAGGGGCACCTTGATTCTCCCTAGATATGAACATGTCTGGCGGTAGTTTGACGTTCTGGTAGTCTTTGGCCAGAGTGAGGAGTGGGTACCGACTGGGGTGGCACTCTGGCAGGCACAGTCGCATGTTAGTATCCTCAGCCTGATGAAACAAACAAACAAAAAGATACAATGAACTCTGATTAGGCGCCCTAAATCGCCTCCGAAAAGCACACACCACACTAAACCCACCAACCATTTATCTTGTGTGCTTATGTCAAAGTGTGTTGTAATCCAGAGTGAGCCAATCGAAGTGTGGGTAAGAGGCTGTTTTGCTCCTCCATTCAACTGCCAAAACCGGTACAAAGTTGCAAGCGTTTAAGGTTGAGTTTGAACATTTTAATAAAAGGGCCATGTAGGGTGTATCAGCATCAGATCTTATAGCAAGTCAAGTTTATTTATACAGCCCTCAATCACAATAGTCTCTTCTTTTTTTTTTAACCTGTGCTGTCAGCATGCTGGGCATACAACAGAGTATTTGTATGCCATTGCATCTAGGACAGAGTTGGTCTGCAAGTGGAGTTCAAGTTCTCAACCTGCAATGCAACTCTTTATTTATTCTTAAACCATCAAGAACTGCTGCAATAACTCTGTCCTGTGGATGCCCTGTAAAATTCCAAGAGCAGGGTCTATAAACAACTCATCACTACTCCAAGAGGGGGAGAATCACCACGGGTGAGACAAATAAACATAGAAAGAAACAACATTTACACAAAAACATAAACATTGGACGACAACATGTATTGAAAAACTGAATTAGGTCCAGGAAAACTGGAACTACAACTGGTCACGTGGCCTCTTCCTGTCAAAGTTATGGCAGTAAATGAGGGAGGAAAGGAGAAGAAAGCACCCCAGGTTGCTAGGGTGCACTCCAAGCAGGTGTGCGTGTGTGCGTGCGTGCGTGCGTGGGATGTCCACCGGTGAGTGTACATGACTTATCCCCATTGGTACTGGTGTAGAAGGTCGTTATTATGTTGAGGCGCCTCCAAGCAGCGCAAGGGGCCCCGAAGCCCCCCCGAACTCCACAGCCCCGCGGACAACCCCCGACTGTAGGAGATCCCCGGGTATCCGGCCCTGCGGCCACGGAAGACCCCCGGGCCCGCAGAGAAGCCAGAGGGCCGTGGAGCAACTCCCACGCCCAGCCCGAGGAGCACGAGGAGACCCCACACCCCAGGGGCGCACACATACAACCAACCCCGGGGCGCAGGCACAAGACGCAGCCGGCACAGAACCCGGCCACAGGCGCAAGGCACAGACCGCGGGCCCAGATCACGCCCCCACACCGACCCACCAGCGACCGGCCACCCCAGAGAAAGGAAAAAAGGAGGAGAAGGAGGCCACATGGTGAGCCCCTTGCCTAGCACAGCCAGACAGTTTCAGGACTCGGGTTGACAGGACCAGACGGAAGGCCTAACCAGCCCCGGCACGATGGGCCGGACGCAGAGGAACACGCAGGCCCAGCCACCCCACCCGCAGGGCAGGCGACCCCAGCGGCGCGCCGACCAGCCAACCACAGGGCCCGAGATACAAACCAGCGACCCACAACCCCCGCCCCAAACCCGAGCCCCAGAGCCCACAACCAGGCCTGGAACCCACACACAGACGCCAGCTGCAGGTACTCCCCCGGAGACAGGCCAGCTCAACTCAGGCAAAGGAGCGGGCGCCACCACCTAGACCACCCAACTCCACCATGGGGCCCCGAGATCCCCCAAGAACACCAGCCCACGCACCACGGATGTCCCCAGAGCCGCCCGGGCAGCCACCCAAACACGGAACCCCGGCAGACCAGGAGGGCCCCCACATGCCCCAAAGCGCAACGACATTGCACCGACTTAGGAAGACTCAAGTATTAAATGATGGAGTTGTGTCAGTGATAAAAGTAGCCCATATTTCATTAAATGAATCAACATTGTTTTGGGATATTGCCAATAGTTTTTCCATTGAGATGTAATCTATTAATAACTGCAACCATTGGGATGTGGTGAGATTATCTCCATTTTTCCAATTGAGTAATATAGTTTTCTTTGCCATTGTTAAGGCGATCAAAATGGGTTGGTGGTGTTTCAGTGGTGGGTCGACTGAGGAGAGGTCACCGAGAAGACATACTGTATAGACGGGGAGAATGGAATGTTGCGACCCAGAAGGGTTGATAGCTTCTTGGTGATGCTGGTCCAGAATGCTAGGATAGGTGGGCAGAGCCAGAAGGCATAAAAGTAGTCATCTCTGGTATCAAGGGAACAGTGGGAGCAATTGTCTTCATCCACAAAACCCATTTTGAACATTTTGTGTTCCGTGATATGGGCTCTGTGCAAAATCTTATATTGGTCGAGTTTGCATTTTGGAGTTGCGGGTTATAGAAAAGGTGTTGTTGCAAATAAGCTTCCACAGGTTGATATCGGTGGGAACAGCAAGGTCTCTTTCCCATTTCATTGTCAGTAAAGATAAGGTGTCGTCTGTTTTTAATAAAAGTTTGTATATTCTGGAAAAGGGATTTTTCAAGTGACCGATATGAGTGAGATGTTCAATCATTTCAGGTGGTTGTAGGATGTTCGTCAATTTGATTTTAACTTTTAGAGACTGCTGTAATTGAAGGTATTGAAGGAAGCCGTGGCCACCGATATTATACCTTTAGGTTAAAGTTGGGAAGGATATAAGCAAATTGTTTTCAAAAATGTGTTCCAGATGAGTAATTCCTTGTCTTTTCCAAGACCTAAAGATTATTGGCCTGTTTTTAACCAAGAAATCTGGGTTGGGCCAGATTGGGGTGAATTTGTTTGAAGATAGAGTGTGACCACTGAGTTTGAGGAATTTCCACCAGGCTGACAGAGTTGGTGCGATAAATGGGTTTTTAAAGCAATTAGGTTTTCTTATAAATTCAGTAAGGAACGGGAGATCGGATAATGATAACTTCTGACATTCAGATTGTTCAATGTCTCGCCATCCATGGGCCAATTGTTGCTCTGGTTGTATCCATTTAATTATAAATTGAAGATGGTTTGCTAGATAGTAGTATCTTAAGTTTGGGGCTGCTAGGCCTCCACAGTCTTTGTTTTTCTGTAGTGTTGCTAGTTTAATTCTTGGTTTCTTGATCTTCCAATAAAATTTGTTAACTATTGATTCGAGAGTATTAAACCAATGTACTGTTGGTTGCACTGGGGACACTGAAAATATATAGTTTATTTTTGGAAGTATATTCATTTTCACTGCTGCTATCCTACCAATTAGTGAGATGGGTAGGTTGTTCCATCCAATGAGGTCTTCTTCAATGGATTTGAGCAATGGAGTGAAGTTAAGGGTAAACAAATCTGATAGATTGGAGGAGATATCAATACCAAGGTATCTAATATTGCCCGTTGTGATGGTTAAGTGAAGTTTCTGGGTTGCAGCATTACAGTCCCCCCCCAATTGAGTGGTAAGACTGTGGTTTCAGTCCAATTTATATAATAGTCTGAGATAGCTGAGAATTTAGATACAAGATTGAACACCTCCGGTAGGGATGATATTGGGTTCCGTATGTCCAGTAGGATATCGTCTGCATACAAACTGATTTTGTGAACAGAGTTTCCTGTTTGTATGCCTACAATATTACTGTTTTGACGGATGGCCGCCGCGAGGGGTTCAATAAAGATGGCGAATAGTAAAGGGGAGAGCTGACATCTTCTAAATTTCTTGCCAATCAATTGAAACATGATAGAGAAAAATCACTTACTACACCGATCAAAGATTCACAGGGTAGAATAACATCTTTGATGGCTGTAGTAAGGGATTTTTCCTCTATCATGTTTCAATTGATTGGCAAGAAATTTACCTGATTTGTCATTAAATTCAAAATAATTTGCTCTTGTTTGTGTCATAAGGAATTGTGTCTTTTGATGGATGATAGTTTCAAGTTGAGATGTAATTGTCCTGATCTCATTTGGGATTTGCTCAGAAGATGAGTGGGCTTGTTGGGAGTGCAACTCCTTTAGATGTTCGAGTTTATTTTGGCCTTCTTGTCCTGGCATTCTTATTCTTTTTCTTGTGAGTGGAGAATGAAATAATACTTCCTCTTGGAACTGCCTTAGCTGTTTCCCAAAGTAAGGATGGTGATATTTCTGGGGAGTCATTCAGTTCAATGAAGCAAGTCCCTTCTCTGGAAAAGAAATGGTTGAAATTGTTATCTGTCAAAAGTGAGGTGTTAAACCACCACCTGCTGGGAGGGTTCCGTTTTTTTTTCATTTATCAGGTTGAAACTAATTGGCCCGTGATCGGAAATTACAATAGGGTGGATTTCTGGATTAGTGATTTTGGACAGTGCAGAGTTACTTGTCAAGAAAAGGTTGATTCTAGAGAAACTTTGGTGGGGTGGTGAGTAATATGTGTATTCTCTAGAATGTGGGTTATTTGATCGCCAACAATCCCCAAGAGCAAGATCACTCATATATTGTTTTATCGTGTCCAACGAACACCAGGATTTGGAAATATTTCTGGTTTGAGAACGGTCTAAATTTGGATCCAGTACTGAAGTCTCCTCCCAATATGATAATTGATTCATTGAATTCTAAAAGTTTTGAAAATATACTGTGAAAGAAATTTGGGTCATCCTCATTGGGGCCATAAATATTAGCTATGGTTAATTTGATGTTACCTAAAATCCCATTAATCATTATGAAACGCCCTTCTCGGTCTGATATTGTGGTTTTATTTTGATATGGGATACTTTTATTGATCAATATAGATACACCATTTTTTTTTTGAGTTGTATGATGCGGAAAACATCTGATTAACCCATTTGGCTTTGAGTTTGAGGTGCTCAGATGCAGTGAGGTGGGTTTCTTGCAGTAGACAGAAGCTGGGGTTCATCTTGGTGAGGTGAGTTAGGATTTTGCTACATTTAGCAGGTGAGTCCTTGCCTCTCACATTCCAATTAACAAACTTAATGGGTGTCATTGAAGCTAGTTAGGGGGTGATGCACAGTACATCCAAGGAAATAGCTATACTACCGTTCCCATGCTTTCCCATAGATAGGGTCTGGGGTTTCCTCCTTTATATTCCTTTCCATTGCCATAGTATTGTAGGAAGTTTGTAGGGATACATAACTACACAAACAAATGACGGGTAGACAAAGATAAACACAGAACATTGCCGGATTACACATACATAAAGTGAAAGACATTACAGAGTGAGCGATAGGAGAAGTAAGGAGAGAGGGATTAGGGAGGTGAGATGATGAGAGAAGTATGGAGGAGGAATTAGGAAGGTGAGATGAGAGTGAGCGATATTTAAAATCCTTACAGAAAATCCTGATAGATAGCATGCCTATTCCTACATCTTGCAGTATATAATAACTGGAATTAAAAGAATACATACATTATGATCAGAATAACCAGGGTGTGGTGGATAAAATACACAATACAGTCTCAAAGGGCTTCACAAACATTTCACACTGAAATCAACGCCATCCACTAGTCTGAACACCATTCGGCAAGGAAAAACTACCAGAAAACCCTTTGGGGAAAGATAGGAAGAAACCTTGAGAAGGGGCCACGGAAGGAAGAATCCCCTTTATTAATAATATAACAAATCGTAGGTTATTGTATTTCTATACTATGCAATGTTAAAACTAAGACGAAGTATGAGAGTCTATTTGCTCGTGCATCGCGCAGCAGGTAAGACGCCTCCAGGGAAGTTGTCCTCATCAGGTCCTCATATATCAGGCATCGTTCCTCAGACAAAAAGGCTTTGGGTCACAGGGAAAATTTTGTCAAGTCTCAGTGTCAGACCAATGGCCTCAGACAAAACTATTTGTCTGAAGGTCTCAGAAGACCGTCAGAATACTCAATAAGACCTCCACAGCTTGAGGAGTTGGGAGTGGCTTTGCAAGATAATAGAAGAAAATAGTTATGCAATGGTGATGTCTTTCTCTCAAAATGGGAGAAAGACAAATGACATAGTTCACCTCGGGGGCTTGTGCTGAGAACACCACAAGAACCCAGATCAGCACATCAATAAGCGCCACAACTTTGCCAAGTCATAGAAGACCCTCAGAAACAGTTTTATACTTTAAACCTCCCATCTTGTACCCCAACTGGTGCTGAGCAATACGCACACTCAACCTCCATCAGCCTTGCTGTAAACCCCTCAGTTTAACAATACCTTTGATATGTTATGGTTAGAGTTAGGGTAACCCTGGTTAAAGAACTATTTTGGACGAGCCACTTCACCTGCATTGAACGAGCACACTGGATCCTCTGAAGCAGCCGACAAACAACCAAGCCACCATACACCAAGCCATTGCTGCATCTCACCTTTCTGGACCAGACAGTCCGTGGGAATCCTGCAGACTATCCGGCACAAAGAGACGAGATTGCCTAATCTGAGCCCAACAGGGTAACCCAGGAAACTGCAATCCACTCGCCACTCAGCTAAGCAAGGCATGGGCAGTGGTGTTGGTGTGGGCAAGGCCTTGTGGGCAAGACAATTTTTTTCTTTTATTATTCAGTGTAGAATTAGCTGCGCCTTTTATGCGTTTTCAAATACAACCCCTCTTCCGTCAATCCAGAATAATACCACTTCCCTACTTGGAACTCGCTTTAATCTTTAATCAAATTTTCCGACTATCCAATGTTAGGAAAAGTGCGATGTGCACACATCACAGGTCCGCCGAGGTGCAAGGTTCATGAGGTGTTCCTCATGAATATGTCGTTCCCAGAGAATCAGCTACCTTAATGGCCATTTAACATGGGGCAGGTGCTTGCTTGCTTGCCCCCCCTGTGCCCCCCCGCTCTATATGCAAATCTTGTAATTAGAATAAAGCAATATATAATATTATCTCATAGAGAAAGATTGATATATTTTATTTTCTTAGTTTCCTACTTGTCTGGAAAATGGAAAAACATAAACCAAACTCAGATAACTGGAGTGGATTTTTTTTGTTTCTCCTCCAGACAGGGGTGCGCTGGCTCCCGTTTTCGTTTGTCTGAGGACAAGAAAGCAAATTTCCCAAAGAACTGGAGTATGCCTTTAACATCCAAGTGCTTTGCAACTCCAAGATTGTCTTGTTGCTGAAGTATCATTCCAATAGGAAATGGACAATGACTGTGTCCAAAAGGTGGTCGTATTTGTATCTCCCCCAGCACCTTAAGGCACGCGATACACAAAAAAAAAAAATGGGCTCGGGCTTAGAGAGAGTGATTTGGGGAAGAGGGTTAGTTTACAAACCATTCGCATTGTCTATGAATGAGGAAGGAGAGGAAAAAAATAAATAAATAAATAAAAAAAGGGTTTGCATTCCCCTTTATCGAAACTCACCCTCAAGTTGAAGCAGGTGTTGCAGATGGTTGGGACGAATTCATTGAAAGGCAAAGTGAAGTCTATGTTGAGCGTCTCTCCACATGCAGCGAGATACACTGTTAGTCAACAAGACAATTTGTTAGAATGGCCCAGGTTCATAGAGACAAGTTCATATTAATTAGGAATTGCTTACATTTGATAAATGTTGCTTCCTGAACAATTCTGTGTAATAGATTTGAGCCACAATTCCCTCTAGAGACTCCTTAATTGTACCTTCAAAGCAATGCAAAACACAAGTTTGACTACGTTATGACTTGGCATGATCAATGCAGTCACGATGTGTGTCCGGGCGCTCAATGTGGATCAGGATTAGAAACGTATAGAAACAGATCTGCATGAATACTATAGTTTTTATTTGTCAATTCACGTAATTATAAAATAGTTAATTGATAAGGAAAATGTGTTGATCAGGTTGGTTCTTGCCATTTTTGGAACGCATTCCAACAGTTCCCAACCCTGATGGTAACAATTCATAAAATCTTGCTGGCTTCATCACTTCAACGTAATAACAGTAGAACTAATACCAATTCTCAGCATAAGCTTTACATTTTCCTCCGCATGAAAAAACTTTAAAAAGAAATGGCCAAAAAAGTGTGAGGTATTAGTACTACAATTTTCACTAAACGCCATATCTAAATGTTGGTTTCCATCAATTATAACTGTTCATACCACAACCTTGGTTATCTCTTCACTGTTGAGGAACTTACAGCTCTGATGCAGCTTCTCACTGTGCTTAGATGAATTCCAATACATTTGGGAATGGAAGCTCACAAAATAGTCAGACAGATTCTTTGTTATCGCAAAAAAAGGTCATAAACCATGCTCATTATCACTTCTGCAAATCAGCTCTTTAGGCTACAGTGAATACAACATTACAAACTAAAAACAGAAAGTTGTATTCATTGTCCCCACCCAAGAGTGTAGGCAACACACGTGAGTATATTACAAGTTTTGTGTTTCGGAAAAGGAGATTTAACATTTTAAGGCTTGAACATTTGCCTCATTGGGCTGCATTCAAGCACAGTGAGAAGCTGCAGCAGAGCAGTTTAAATGTGTGGGAAAACACATTAAATATGGCCGGGGTTTGGGAAAAATAGAAAACATTTATTACATTTGTGTCTTCAGCACAAATATAAGAGCCTAGTGATAGAGTTTAAAAATACATCTTTTGTCTTTCTCACCATTCTCTTGGTGCTTAGTGGAACAGTCGATCCAGTTGTGCTGGTTTGCGGCCCAGATCATCTCAAACTGATGAAAGAGGATCTTGAACTTCCAGGCGTAGGGCACAAAGGAGTAGATGTCTGGAGCGCTGTCACTGGCCCAATCCTGGATCAGATCTGGAAAGCAAGGATCAATTGAGAGAGTAGATATCATAAAAATACATTAAATGTTGACATTAAAATTATTTTGGGGTCAGGTTTACCAGAGAAAAAGTTTTTCTGGGCATATATGAAGTGGTAGGTGGCTTTGTACACTTCAATCTCACACTGCCATGACTGAGGCATGTTCCAGACACGGGGGTAGCTGGCTATTACATGGAACTGGAGGGGAAAAACAAAACAAAACAAAAAAAACAAAACAGAAAAGGTACGTGTGAAGTATCTGGTGCCCATTACAAATTGTGCTGTTCCTCATTACCAGAAAGACCGGAACCCTTACTGCGAGCATTTCTGCTTCCAGAAGTGTCCTGTACTGCATGCTGCTGGTGGTGTCAACATGAAGCAGTTGACCTTTGATGGTAGGGGAATAGCCTGAGAACAGAAAAGAAGAAAAACTTGCTTTTCAGCTCCCATGCTTTTTTGCATTTTCTTTAGTCCCTGAACAACTACTGAGTGAACTCTTGATGCAACATGCTAAACAATTACCAATTTCTCCTACGGTCATGGGAATGTTGACTTCAAGGTAGGAACCTGCGCCCACATTCACATGGATGGCATTGGTTTCCTAGTACCAGAGACAGAAAGACAGAGAATGTAGAGGTGAGGACGGAGTGTGGATGGGAATGTGAATAAGGTGTCAAAATCAGTCTCACTTCAAAGAGTTTGAAGGAAAAAAAGTGTGTACCCTGTTCTTGGTAAAGAGCAGGTCAATGGTGGCGTCGGCAATGATGTTCATACGCAGCTCAAATGCCAGGATTTGTCTCAGTTTCCACGGCTGAGCAACCTCGGTTACCTTCATGGCCTGGTAGTCAGCCGGCAGGAAGAACTTCCAGAGAGAGTCCCTGGGTGTGAACACACACACACACACACACACACACACACACACACACACACACACACACACACACACACACACACACACACACACACACACACACACACACACACACACACACACACACACACACACATTTCGAAGGGAATTTATTCTCCGTGTTCTGACCAACAAACAGGGGCGAATGTGAACAATCCACCACCAGAAATCAGTCTTTTTTTTTTTTCTATTTTTTTTTTAACCTGTGCTGTCAGCATGCTGGGCATACAACACAGAGTATTTGTATGCCATTTGCATCTAGGACGGAGTTAGTCTGAAAGAGGAGTTCAAGTTCTCAACCTGCAATGCAACTCTTTATTAATTCTTAAATCATCAAGAACTGCTGAAATAACTCTGTCCTGTGGATGCCCTGTAGAATGACAAGAGCACAGTTCTGGTTATGGAGCGCCACCACCAACCCCCCTCTTTGGAGTAACTATTTATCATGTTTGGGTCTATGGGGGGAGGGGGAGAATCACCACGGTGAGACAAATAAACATAGAAACAAACAACATTTATACAAAAACATGAACATTGGAAGACAACATGTATTGAAAAACTGAATTAGGTCCAGGAAAACTGGAACTACAACTGGTCACGTGGCCTCTTCCTGTCAAAGTTATGGCAGTAAATAAGGGAGGAAAGGAGAAGAAAACACCCAAGGTTGCTGGGGTGCACTCTAAGCGGGTGTGCGTGTGTGGGTGTGTGTGTGTGTGTGTGTAAGATGTCCACCGGTGAGTGTACATGACTTATCCCCATTGGTACTGGTGTAGAAGGTCGTTATTATGTTGCGGCGTCTCCAAGCAGTGCAAGGGGCCCCGAAGCCCCCCCGAACTCCACAGCCCCGGGGACAACCCCAGGCTGCAGGAGATCCCCGGGTACCCCACCCTGCGGCCACAGAAGACCCCCGGGCCCCCAGAGAAGCCAGAGGGCCGTGGAGCAACTCCCACGCCCAGCCCGAGGAGCATGACCAAGTCCCAGGTAGCACGAGGAGGCCCTGCGCCCCAGGGGCGCACACATACAACCAACCCCCAGGCGCAGGCACAGGAAGCAGCCACCAGCACAGACCCCGGGCCACGGGCGCAAGGCACGGACCGCGGGCCCGGAGCACGGCCCTACGGTGACAGACCGACGTCCCGCCCGAGCCGCACAGGCGGGCCGGCAAGAACCCCACGCCCACCCATGCCCAGCACAAGGGGGGGGGGCCCACCCCACCGCAGCCGACCAGGCGCCCCGCCCGGCGTGAGTGCCAAGTGACCATACACGTAGCAGCAAGTGCCCAGCACGGGGCACCTCGATGTTACACACACCCCCCCCAGCGATGCCGGCAGGTATACAAGACCTCCACCACCCCCAGCACCCGGTGCGCCCCCACAGAGAAGCCCCGCCACAGAAGCAAAAGGCCAACAGCCGCTCCCCACACCCCAACCCACACCCCCAACAACAAGCAGTCCCCCCAGGGGCCCCAGAAGGCACCTGGCGGGGCTGCAAAGAGCACTGCCAGGTCGCAGCACATCCCAAGCCACCAGGCGCAAGCCGACAGGACTCCAGCCAGGCTGGGAGGAGGGGTCCACCCGACCGCCCCCTGGCCAACCACGTCCCCCCCACCGAGCCGCCAGCGACCGCCCACCCCGGAAAACCCCAGTGTTCAATGTGTGCTGTTGGTAACTGCAGTTAAAATTGCAGGGCTGGGGGTGCGAATCCTTCAGGCAAGTCGAACCCAAATCACTTCCACCCCTCCTGTCTCGCAGACCCTGGTTCGATGGAGTGTTATTCGGAGTAGGATTGGTGTGCCAATGCGTGTGTGTTCGAAGCTAATGTGAGTGGGATTAAAATTTTGGGACGGACAAGAAGCATGCTTGGGCAGGAGCGTGACAGGCAAGATGGCAGCTGCCCGCCGCATCCCCACCCACATAGCCTGCACCGCGCCATTCCGCAAGCCCTCGGTCTATTGTGTGGTGTATGTGCTGAGTTTGAGTATTGGCACAGCGAGAGATAGGCGAGTCACGACCGGATCGATCCAGGGGAGCAGCAGGTCGGGGAGCAACCACGCGGACCCCCTCCCCCCGGGCTCAAACGCGCCCCAGTGTGCCCACCTCCCGTACCTGGTGGCAGCCAACCCACAGCGATCAGCCAAGGGCGCAGTGCGTCCGCCATGTCGGGCAGCTCCGCGCCCACATCAGGCCCCTGGTCAGGCCCCTGGTCAGCCCCCAGCCGCCGAGCATGCAGACTACAGAACAGAGAGCGGCAGACGGCACCCCCACCCACAGCCCAACCCCCCAGCGACGAGCACCCCGCGCACCGAGAGCGTCAGAGGGCAGGTACCTCGGATGCCCGGTGGGATGACATCATACAGTTAATACAAAAGAACTCTCAGCAGGCAGAAGTACATTGGCGCACGACCTGAGCTGCTTCTCCATGGGCCGGGCTGGTAAACCTGGCACCATGACCAGGTGCTAAAACTCATTGCAGAAGCTATCAGCACTGACATCAGCAGCTGCAGACGAGCACGCCCCACCACCCAGACGATCACTTTCATGAAGGCCGGAGAGCAGCTACGCAGAGGAACCAGAAAGCCTCCAAGGATCCTGGCAACTGCACAGGACTGGCAACTCTCTGTGGACCCGGAGAAGCAGCAAGTTCCCACAGAACATCACCACGACTACCCTGAGGCCAATCATCCTCCATGTTCTCAGAAGCAACCAAGAACATTGTTCTCGGGAGCCGTTCCTTGAGGGGGAGGGGGGTACTGTCAGGATTCCGCTCTCTGTTGTGTTATTCTGTCCCTTGTTGTTATCAGTCTAGCCTAGTGTATGTAGTTTTGGGTTCCACCCTTCCTGATAACTGTCTCTCTCTAGCTCCTTCTGTCTCCTTCTAGCTCCCTGTCTGTCTGTCTCTAATTCTTGCCACTGTACACCTGACCCCATTCTACAATCTAGCCTGTAGCTCTGCCTGTTTCCCTGGACCCTGATTCTCTGCCTGCTTTCCTGGATCCTGATTCCCTGCCTGAACCCTGATTCTTTTCTGATTACCTGGACCTCGTTTGCAATAAATCCTCGATCCTTTGCACTTACTCCCGAGCTTCCACTGTGTCCTGCATTGGGGTTCACTAGACAGCACTCGTGACATCTACAGAGCATTGAGTGTACTGGGCATCATTGGACTGGGCCCAGCTACTGTCTTAGGCAGTAGCTGGGCAATGCAGCCAATGCGTAGACACTCCACCCAAGCCCTGGAGCGAAGCAGGAGGTCGGCCAGGATCGCACAGAGGGGATACTAAGGCTAATAGATGTTTGGCCAGTTGGACTGCTGCCACGTCTATGAAACAGGACAAATGTTTGTCCATCTGAAGTTCAACAGCAAGTCGTGCAATGTCCTCCTGGAATTGTCTATGCGCTTTTTCAAGCCCGTGGCGGTCCAGACAAGGCCTCGTTTGGAATGTGCTGGCTAGGCTAAAACAGTGAGTAATGTAGGGCACCATAACACTATAGGCCACCCTGTTGCAATACATTCCACGAAAAAGTCCAAACGTAAAAACATAGAAAAATGTACTAGTGCTCAATCAAAGAAACAAATTACAAAAAATTGCCTAAAACCAGAGAATGTCTTAATAGTAGTTTATTTCTTGACCTTAAAATGATTCCACTATAGTTTTTGATCATTTGAGCTTGTAAATACTTATTTTTAATCTATTTTTATTGTTATTCATAAAACTATTGGGAAACTTTCTTAGCTCGTAACTTCGACATCCAATGTCTCCTGAAGAACACTGTACATGCAGAAACAGTCCAAGGTCCTCTCTTTTTCAAAGGGGAAATGTAAGTGTCTAAGTATGCATATATTTATTGGATATCCATATCCACAGATATATCAGACAGCAATTCTTAACTAACCCCATAATTTCATGTATTTCAGACTTCTGCATATTTGTTGCCTACCTTTGTCGGTCAGCCCAGGGTCCATAGTTGAAGTCAGTTCCTTTACCACAGACTATGTCAAGGCCCCGACACGGAGGCAGGTCCTGCAGCTTGTCCCCCTCACAGCTGGATTCCATTTCAGCACCGTCCTGCTCCTCGGGGACGAGGCCTATCGCCCACACAGACATTCCAAAAAAATGATAGAAGACATACACATTCCACAAACTATGCAAGCCCAAAGACGAAAACACAAAACAACAGATATCATTTGTATAGTTAACAGTTAGCTATTGATTGAGGCTGCAGGAGAGGGATGTGCCTAAAATGGAATTCTAGCACATTATTTAGTATGCCAAATTAGTGTTATGTTATTGTTATGTGTGCAATCAGAGGACGCATGCAACATCCAGTGAACATATTTTTACACACACAATAAAGCCTCCATTTGATTGCTCACTATGTCAACTTTTGTTCTCAATTGTAGACACTGGCTAGTATCTTAGAGTCTTAATCCCTTTTCCCACATGGAATCCGTAACATTGCTGGATAATAAATATCTGGAAAATTAAGTAGGTAGTCATTCCCACATTGGCCTTCTTTACGGAAAAGTTCTGTATCAAGTCTGTTCCCACGTAGATGGCGGTTCCGGATACATAGCAACATTCCCGCATGAGAGGTGTCTCATATCACGTGAGACTAGGCAACAGAATGGGTTTTTAGACCAGTGCTTCGCTCCCCGCCCCACGGACTCTTCCCTCCGCTGACTGAGAGGGGACAAAGATCCCCTCCCCAGATGCAATAACCCTAACCCAATGTTAATGTGATCATTTTCAACCTGTTCTACACTGTTTGCCTCCGGAGAATGAAGCTTCTCCACCCGTTCCCCCTTTCCCTGTCCGCTCCCTCCCTCCCCAGCTCTGCGCTGCGGTGCAGCCAGTGGGCAAACAAATCGTGTTAAAGACACATCTAGTCTCTGAGTGGCATTTTTAAGAAGTAAAATAATACAATTTAAAAATAAAAAGACCTGTCTCTGTAGAGCCTGGAAATGTTTCAGTTTCTGGTCTTTGCAGCCGAGCGCCACGGTTCGGCCTCAACATTTTTCCAATGTTTTTAAAGCACTATTTGTGCTTTATTTGGATTCGGCTCCACCCTTCTTTACGGAAATGTTTCTGCCTACATTCCCACCAGACCTTCCATTCACAGCTGTTCCGGCAATTTGCTGGAAATGATACTACTTTGAGAGAGGGGAAATCTACGGAACATAAACAGCGGCTCCCATTCCACATAAGGCCAATACGGAACATTGTTGGTAGATTTACAGCTTTCAGTGCAAGTGGGAAAGGGGCTATAGTCGACAAAGTTTTCAGATTTTCTTTTGGTGGCAGGGGGAAAAAAAAAAAACAAAGAAAAACTCCATTCAGGAGCTGTACCTTGTCAAATATTAACTTTAAAACCTACAGTATATGGCTGACCCGCCTATGAAATGTTAGTGGGCTTTTAATTTTAAACAAAATTTAACAAAAATAAATATCCAGTCTCCTTGTTGGTTGTTCCGACACATTCAGAAGAATAATTACAGCTTTTGCTGTGCGGCATTTGCTGGTAGTTAACATGCGGCTCGCTTTATTTTTTTGAGCACCGCACAGCGCTTGTAAATTAAAATATTTAAAAGGCTCGTTATAAGTTATTATATTGGTGTGACTGATAGATTAACAGAATGTTCAGTGCCCTTGCTAGCTGTTCCGACACATTCAGAATAGGGTTGCTCCTAAAAACTAATTTCCCTGACGTTTAAATGGAAGTTTAAACGTCATTTTTTACCGAAAAAATATTGTGCAAAAATATTGCGATTAAGAGCCATTTGAATCGTTAATCACACTGTTCAATAACCAAATCGTATATTAAATGTCCGGACGTACCGGGCAGAGGCCGGCCAGTGGTGCGCCCGAGCCCCGAGTGAGCCAGGAACAGGAAGGCGCCGCGAGTAAGCGAGTCCTGGCCATGGAAAGCAGCGAGGTGGGGGTGGAGGTGCGCTGTAAAGCCGGCAGCTGTACAGCTGCCCTGGGAAATGCGCCCAACGGGGGCTCCCGAACAAGGGGACACTGACACTGGGAAAACTATCTTCCCGTACGCCACATTTTCTGTCAAAATGTAATTTAAATGTTTACATTAATAAAATAACAGGGCCTAATATGTTTAACCGATGTTTTATTTATTAAGTGTAACAGGCGGTTTGCTTCGTGCATGCGGTGCTTGTAAATTTAATTTAGATTTTAAAGGCTGGCTGATTTTTAGGTTTTGTATTCATCTGTAATGGAGCACAATTAATGTTAGTTATGACATTCTTTCTCAGTTATGGAACTCAAACCTGCTCTACAGCAGAGCCTTTGTTCTGACTTACGTATATGGGGCCAACCACAGTGAAAATTGCTCTATTGTGCACCAATGTCAAATGTCGCTATTTAGCAGTTTGACATTTGCTTACCTGGTTCATCCTGGTAATAGTAGATATCCACGTCATTGGACTGCATGACCACAAAGCCTTCTCCCATCAGTCTTGGGGGTCTATGCGATAAGAGTGGAGAGCATTCTTTATTTATTTTTTATTAAGACTATTTCACCTATAAAGACATACACCAGTTATTCGGGGAAATTTGCTTTTTAGCTATCTTACTCATCTGAATGTGGTATCCTATTTTGATGGCCAAAAAAAAAAGTCAAAACAAAAACTGCAGCTGAACTATGGACGTATTGGCTACTGTTGTAAACATTGGTTGATGCTTAGGATGGACAAAACAAGTCGTAATGTCATGTTAATAAAACACGTTAGTAAATATTCGTTAGCATATCACAGTATATTTTCATGCGTACAAAAAAAATTTGTTGAGGCAGCTATAATATTCTGAATATTGTAAGGTGGCTGCAGGCATAGTAGTTACTCTTTAAAACCTTTTTTATGACAATTAAATATATGAGACTTTACTTGTAGGGGACATACTGTATTTAAAAAACCCTGGTCAACTGACAAATCAACAACACAGTTAATGCTCATCTTTCATTTTGGAAACAAATATACAGTAGCTACATTACGGCTAGAAATGACTTTTCAAAACCTAATTTAGGATCATTTAAAATTCATAAGTAGAGTACACATGAACTCAAGATAAATACCATTTAGGGACCTGAAGACATCCTGAAAAGAATACACAATTTTCAAGAGAAAAGGGGTTTTTGCAATTTGTGATAGAAAACTATACACTATAAATATTAGATA
This sequence comes from Zeus faber, assembly GCF_960531495.2. Classification (NCBI taxonomy): domain Eukaryota; kingdom Metazoa; phylum Chordata; class Actinopteri; order Zeiformes; family Zeidae; genus Zeus; species Zeus faber. Next base: position 31,254,199 of record NC_137198.1, on the reverse strand, counting down.
GGGCTGACATTCTTATAAATGTTTGGTATGGCTGTAATTGTTTGCAACCTAATTTGATTTACCGTATTGACCCGGATATAAGACGACTCCTCCCTTTCTCAACACAAATTTTGACCAAATCTCTTTTTTACATAGAAAATAATTTAATTTTTAAATAATGATGAAGCAGCATACCGTCGTACAGAGTGTGCGAAGATTGATGAACGTAATGTGAAACCAAATATCATAAGCACGGGTTCCACCCGGAAACCTTAAATCAACGCTGTGTAACTTTTTTTTACCTTAAAACAGCTCAAAATCATTTTGATGGTAAACTGACTTGCAATATGGAGAATGGCACCTTGTTCGTTCCCACCCAGCCCCCGAACGCCTGTTCTTGCACTATCTTACTGCTATATTTTGGTACGAAATCGCGGGAAAAGTACGTTACATTTTACGGCACTACGTCCCTTGCTTCATGTTTGGCTCAGGTAACTACCGTTTTCTTGCCTGATAAAAATTTATATTAAAATATATATATAAAAATTATTAACTATCATTTATAATTATTTATAACCGCCCACGGCTCCCCTGGAGCTGTGGGCTGAGTTCTCGCTGCAGCCCATGGCTCCAGGAAGTGGTGAGGTCTGTGCAAGGGTAGCTGTAACCTAGGTTTACATTATATTTTCGTTTGCAACAGACTGTTTCTGAAATGTGACCGATAAGGTTCAAATTTGTCCGGTAAAATAAATTATTTTCAGACACCTGACCGAGTTTACGAGTGGGGTAAAAGCGCAGTTGCACTCAGAAATTGTAGAAGTGCCAAATCCCACAACTTAAGCTGTGTAACCGAATTTCACAAGTCAAGTTCCAGCAGGAGGCTGTTAGCAAGTAAGCAACATGCTAAATGAATCTGACACACAGGAGCTAGAAGACCTACCGGCTTCTTCTAAATCAGCCATGTCAGAAAATTTCAGGTTCCCAGTGAACTACGACAGCAATGGAAAGCAAGTGGTGGATCGGACGAGGACGGTGTGTCGACTATGTTTGACAATTGTAGGGTATGTTTGCGGAATCAAATTTGAACACTCCTCCTCATGCACAAGTTTTATTATGCTACTGACCATTAACATTTAAAAGTCTAGAATATAAGCTGACACCACTTTTTCAGGCATATTTCCAGGAAAAAAAAAAAAGTATATTCAAGTCAATACGGTAATCTTAGACTACTAATACTGGGGAGGTGGGGGGAAAGTTAAAAGCTTGTGTATTGTGCTGATCTTACTCATCATTCTGCATGCCCACATAGCGGGGGCTTGGCACAAGCATGACCCGCACGTTCTCCAGCGAGCCCTTGACGATGTGCATGTACTGGTCCAAATGGCTGGAGGGTGGCTTGGTGGCATATGTCAGGAAGGCGTCCTCGAAATTGACACAGAGTGTCTGGGGGAGCTGGTGGTTGCCGAAAGCCAGGCGACCCTACAGGTAGGCACACAAATGCACAGGCGGCAAGAAAAAATGTCAAAAAATAATTGGCAAAGTTGTGTTGCAAGGGGATGACTCAACAAATAATTTGATAACTGAAGGTAAAAACTTCTGCTTGAACTGAAGTAGCGGCCCCGACCCCCTTTAAACAAGCACTTGTCCATCACTGCTATATTGCTGACATTTCCTTCTCAGGCTTGGTTACATTTGTATCTATTTAAACTGATTTTGAATACTGGCATCGAAATACACGAGTATGAGCTACTCACCGTGCTTATGTTAACCTTGATTACGGGGATGAGAGAACGCCACGAGGAAGAGGGGTCTGGACTCTCTGTTTTGATGCTGACACTGTAAATGGGGCCCACACCACTTTGGATCATGAGCATTTTACATACAGTCCAAAGCAACACAAGAAACGTGGCGTGTCAATGGACATGACAATTTCCGACTTCTCAAGTACATTCCTGAATACAATGCCTTGATGGTAATGTAGCTGAAAGGATTGGTATAAAAGAAGATACTTTTGCAGTATATGCAGTGATGTAATAGCCGTAAAAACAAAAAAGATTTCATTGCACACAATTGCAGGCTTGTCTGACTATTTTATCGGTACATTTCCAATACACATCTAACAGAACACCCACCATATTATCTTACTGTAATGCTTTCACGAACACAATACGACCAAACACAAGTGCCTGAGCAAGGCTTTAAGGCGACATTAGGTACTTAAATCTTCTTTTCAAAAACAGGAAGCGCACAACATTGTCAGAAACTCTTCATGTTATACCAAAAAAACGTTACGATTTAGATGCACTGAGGCAATTGCAAAAAGTAGTATTAAATCAAATATGATATTAGTTATTCTAAACATGTTAAGTAATGAAAAGGACACATCTGACTCAGAGTTTGCATGAGAACAAATTGCTACTAAAGTGCAGATGCTTTAATTAACATTTCACTGCAATAAAATTTTAATAAAACTAAAAACGAAATAAATAGGGCAAGTAGAAAATAAACAAC